>NC_045426.1:185058812-185386812 GCF_902635505.1 Sarcophilus harrisii | reverse complement strand
CCTCTCCCATACCTATCTCCATTATGTCATCCCAAGTGTCTCCCCCCCATTAGGTCATCCCCATCTAGGTACCTCCCCCATTATGTCATCGTTCTTGTAACCCTATAAAAGAATCTTATATCTGCCATTCAAATGCTCTTGGATAGGGCGAGCAAATATAATAAAGATGACAATGTTACCTAAACTAATCTATTTATTTAGCGCTATACCAATCAGACTCCCAAAAAACTATTTTAATGACCTAGAAAAAATAACCACAAAGTTCATATGGAAAAACAAAAGGTCAAGAATTTCAAGGGAATTAATGAAAAAAAAATCAAATGAAGGTGGCTTAGCTGTACCAGATCTAAAATTATATTATAGAGCAGCAGTTACCAAAACTATTTGGTATTGGCTAAGGAATAGATTAGTTGATCAGTGGAATAGATTAGGTTCAAGGGATAAAACAGTCAACAAATATAGCAACCTAGTCTTTGACAAACCCAAAGATCCCAGCTTTTGGGATAAGAACTTACTGTTTGATAAAAATTGCTGGGAAAATTGGAAACTAATATGGCAGAAACTAGGCATTGATCCATACTTAACACCGTACACCAAGATAAGGTCAAAATGGGTTCATGACTTAGGCATAAAGAATGAAATTATTAATAAATTAGAGGAACATAGGATAGTTTACCTCTCAGACCTGTGGAAGGGGAAGGTCTTTATGACCAAAGCAGAACTAGAGGTCATTACTGATCACAAAATAGAAAATTTCGATTATACCAAACTGAAAAGTTTTTGTACAAACAAAACTAATGCAGACAAGATTAGAAGGGAAGCAATAAACTGGGAAAATATTTTTACAGTCAAAGGTTCTGATAAAGGCCTCATTTCCAAAATATATAGAGAATTAACTCTAATTTATAAAAAATCAAGCCATTCTCCAATTGAAAAATGGTCAAAGGATATGAACAGGCAATTCTCAGATGAAGAAATTGAAACTATTTCTAGTCATATGAAAAGATGCTCCAAGTCATTATTAATCAGAGAAATGCAAATTAAGACAACTCTAAGATACCACTACACACCTATCAGATTGGCTAAGATGACAGGAAAAATAATGATGATTGTTGGAGGGATGCGGAAAACTGGGACATTGATTCATTGTTGGTGGAGTTGTGAACGAATCCAACCATTTTGGAGAGTAGTTTGGAACTATGCTCAAAAAGTTATCAAACTGTGCATACCCTTTGATCCAGCAGTGTTACTACTGGGATTATATCCCAAAGAGATTATAAAGAAGGAAAGGGACCTGTATGTGCACGAATGTTTGTGGCAGCCCTTTTGTAGTGGCTAAAACTGGAAACTGAATGGATGTCCATCAGTTGGAGAATGGTTGAATAAATTGTGGTATATGAAAATTATGGAATATTACTGTTCTGTAAGAAATGACCAACAGGATAATTTCAGAAAGGCCTGGAGAGACTTACATGAACTGATGCTGAGTGAAATGAGCAGGACCAGGAGATCATTATATACTTCAACAACAATACTAGATGATGACCAGTTCTGATGGACCAGGCCATCCTCAGCAACGAGATCAACCAAATCATTTCTAATGGAGCAGTAATGAACTGAACTAGCTATGCCCAGAAAAAGAACTCTGGGAGATGACTAAAACCATTACATTGAATTCCCAATCCCTATATTTATGCACACCTGCATTTTTGATTTCCTTCACAAGCTAATTGTACAATATTTCAGAGTCTGATTCTTTTTCTACAGCAAAATAACATTTTGGTCAGGTATACTTATTGTGTATCTAATTTATATTTTAATATATTTAACATCTACTGGTCATCCTGCCATCTAGGGAGGGGTGGGGGGTAAGAGGTGAAAAATTGGAACAAGAGGTTTGGCAATTGTTAATGCTGTAAAGTTACCCATGTATATATCCTGTAAATAAAAGGCTATTAAATAAAAAAAAAATAAAATAAAAAAATATCTGCCATTCACACCTGGATTCTTGGAGATTGTAGTCTCATTCAACCCTGAGATCAAACCATGGATCCATTTGGTCCCAGTAAATCTCTACCATTTAATAGATTATTAAATACTCTCTAATCTCTATCTTGCTCAGTTTCTCAGGCATTACAGAATAAGTTATGAATATGAATGGAATGGAATATCATTGTTCTATAAGAAAGGATCAGCAGGATGATTACACATACAGAGGAGAGTATATATATGCATATACTCATATATGTGTATATATAAATCACATATATATATATATATATTCTATGTATTTGTTGTTGTTCAGTCAATTTTTTGTCATGTCTGATTCTTTGTGACTCTTAGTTTTTCTTGGTAAAACTACTGTAGTGGTTTGCCATTTTCTTTTCCAATTCATTTTTACAGATGAGGAAACTAAGGTGAATAAGGATAAGTTCTTGCCCAGAATCACAGTTGGTAAGTGTCTGAGTCCAGTTTTGAACTCAGAAAGGCGAGTCTTCCAGACCCAAAGCCTGGTATTCTATCCACTATGCTACCTAACTATATACATGTATGTATATTTCTATGTGCATGTGTGTACATATACACACATGTATATGTGATATCTTGATCCCATCACTTCTCTCTAATGTATGTATATGTCATGATACGAACATATATTAGAGAGAGGTGATGAGATCATGATGCAGAATGAGACATATAAAATAAGTAAAATGGGAATTTGGAATTGGTTTTTCCCACTTTCTTTTGTTTTAGAAAAAAGGTGGTTTCGCCCTCCCTGACTCTCAGAGAGGTGACAACCCCAAAAAGAGAGGTGATCATACCCTCCCTGACTTTTCAGGAAGGGAGGTGAAAACTGTTAAGGATCACAGTCCCAACTCCCAAGTGGAACAGGCTTTAAGTGACCAACACTGCCTATCTACCTGAAATGGCTAAGACTGTGAGCAATGAGTGGGGAGAGCCATGGGGGAGGGAACCCCTTCCTCCCAACACCATCTTGTTCACCTTTACATGGCTACCCTCAAGCGATGTTCAAGGCTGGCAGGGGATTGGCAGGCCCTCAAGGCCTGTCGTCTTGCTTGCCCTCCCTGACTCTCAGAGAAATAAAAACTCCAAAAAAGGAGTTGATCACACCCTCCCTGACTTCTCAGGAAGGGAGATAAAAAACACCAAAGGAAAGTGGGGAGTCAAGACAGATATGGTTAGTAGGTTTCTGAACTGAAGGGTTTTACTAGAAACAGGTATGCAAAAACCCATCAGCATAGGAGGTATTACACAAGCACACAGCAATAACACACAGGCTATTAGTGATGGCTCTCCCTACAGCCGGTGCAGGCTCAATGTGGTGTAACAAACATGAATTGTACATGCAAATAATGATATAACAAAACAATATGAATCAACATGGTGGTGTAAAAGATTTCAGAAGTCCTAGAAGAAGGGTATGTAAACAACAGTCACACATACACCTCCTTTAGCAGCCAAGAGATAGTCCGAAACCAATTTATTATCCATTACTTCACATGTCAGGGAATGCAATGACCCCTGCAAGTTTTTGAAGTCCTGCAACAGTCTTTTTATGTGTTAGGGAATCCAATGATTCCTGCAGATTTTGAAGTCTTGCAACAGTCTTATCATGTCTCAGGGAGTCCAATGATTCCTGAGGATTTCAAGTCCTGCATCAGTCTCATTAACAATTTTTGATGTCCATGAGTCAATTGCCATAACTCAGTGGTGGGCACAATCAGCAATGGAACCACCCAATGTTTCTTGGGTCTTCTCCTTCGTTTCAAGGGTCTGCTCCATCTCTCTCCAATGGACAGGGTGAATATGGCTCATTGGCACCCATCTGATTCCTTCTCCATCTGTAGAGATACAAGCAAACCCTCTCCTCCAAGCAATTAACTTATCTAGTCCCTTCCATTACCACTTTCTGGGTCTCTCCACATCACCTGGTGATTGTCTAAACACAGTGGAGCTGCTCGCACTGGACACTGCCCTTCCAATGAGTTATAAAACCTGTCTGCCAGAGCCAGTGCATCTTTGTCAAAAATCAAGAAGTTAATAGTATGAAAAGCTAAATTTAGAAGTTCTCTAGGGTTACCTGTGGCTCCCCCTTTCTTTTATTTTTGGAGGAGTGTCTTGATGTATCTCTTTCTCCTCTCTACTATTGCCTCTCCTTGAGGATTAAAGGGGATGTCAGTGGTGTTTAAAATCTTATACTGGGCACAAAAGTGTGCAAAATGTTTAGAAGTATATGCAGGTCCATTGTCTGTTTTTATTGCTTGTGGCATACCCATAATGGCAAATGCTTGTATGAGGAATTCAGTGACCACTTGAGCTGTCTCTTTTGCTGCTGGTATTGCAAAAGTGAATCCTGAAAAGGTGTCTACCACAACATGGATAAAAGACAGACGACCAAAAGATTCATAATGGGTCACATCCATTTGCCAGATTTCATTGAGTCTCAAACCACGAGGGTTCTTCCCTGGAAGCAGTGTAGGAGCGTGGAAAGGAAGGCAAGCTGCACAGCCTTTTACTATGTGTCTAGCTTCCTCTTTTGTTATCCCAAATTGCAAATGTAAAGCTTGAGCAGACTGAGGATATTTAGAATGAGATTCTTGAGTTTCCTGAAATAATGGCTTATTGGCCAACATAGTTAGAGGGCTATCTGCCTTTGAATTACCATCAAAAATAGGACCTGAAAGTCCACAATGAGAGTGGACATGCAAGATATAAATTTTACCTGGATGCTTTCTTACTTGCTCTTTAAGTTCCTTAAAGAGCTGATATATATTGGAAACTACAATTTTTATTTGGGCTAGGGCAATTCTTTGTACACCTACACAATAGACCAAATCAGATATTATATTTATATCTCCTGGATAATAATTAAGCTCCAGAATGATTGCACACAATTCATTCTGCTGAGTGGACTGAAAAGGAGTTCTGACTACTCTCTTTATAGTTAAGTCATAAGAGTATACAGCACAAATGTTATGTTTGGATGCATCTGTAAAGATAGTTGGTCCTTTAAGAGGAATTTTAGAAACTTTTTCTTCAAGAATCCATCACCAATTATGTAATAATCAGGTTATCTTTAATGGAAACCCATGTGTAAAATTGGAGCCATGGCTAATAAAATTTGCCACCCTGGGATGGTTTCACAGCACACATTAACTTGTGCATTGGTATAAAAGGTGTATATCTTGTCAGGTCTTATCCCAGATAATTGTACTGCTCACTTAATGGCTTTTAATAAAATTCTAGCCACAAGCACTGGGTAAGGAGCAAGGCTTTGTTCTGGTTGTGCTGGGAGGTTCACCCACTCTATCACACTGTCTCCTTGATGAAGGACTGCTGTGGGTGCCTCTTGTGTAGCAAAAACTGATAACTCCAAGGGTTTTTGAGTGACTCTTTCAACCACATTGGATAAAGCCAGTTCAACTTCTCTTAAAGTCTCTTGAGCTTCTCTTATAAGCTTCTTTTGTAAGCTGGCCTGATGAGTTTAAAGCACTGTCTCCCCTCAAAATATCATATAATGGTTGCAATTGATAGGAAGTCAAGCCTAACACTGGACACATTCATTGGATATCTCCTATCTGTTTTTGAAAGTCATCTAAGGTGTTTAGCCTATCTGTTCTTAAGGAAAGTTTTTGTACTGTAAGCACCATAGGGTATACTTCATTCCTAAATATTAAAAAGGAGCATGTCTTTGAATTTTTTCTGGAGCTATGTACAATTTGTAGTTCCTTAGTGTTTCTATGATCTACATGCTTCTAACATTTGCTCCTCAGGTGCACATCCCAATATATCATCCATGTAATGTAATAACATTACTTTTGGAAATGCTTTTCTTACTGGAGTAGGAGCAGCAGCAACATACATTTGGCACATAGTAGGGATATTTTTCATTCCCCGTGGCAAAACTGTCCATTCAGGTCTTTTATAAGGCTCAGCTAAGTTAATGATGGGCACTGAAAAGGCAAATCTTTTCATATCCTCCTTATCTAGAAAGATAGAATAGAAACAATCCTTAATGTCTATAACCCAAACAGGCCATTCTCTAGATAATTGATTAGGAGATGGAAGTCCAGGATGAAGAGTTCCCATAGTTTCCATCTGTTTACTTTTACTTGATTTTACTTTTCTTAAATCATTCAACATCCTCCCTTTTCCAGATTTCTTTCTTACAACAAATATAGGGGAATTCCAAGGACTTCGAGAAGGTTGTAAGTGTCCATGGTCAAGTTGCTCCTCTACTAAATCTAAAAAGTCTTGAATTTTATCGCTAGCTAAGGGCCACTGTTCTATCCATACTGGTGTATCAATTTTCCATTGAATAGGAACAGGTGAGCATTTTGACAGGCCTTCAACAGCAGTTCTGCCTAAAAAAACGAAGTGTTCATTTGTAATCCTAATTGTTGTAAAATGTTTCTTCTCCACAGATTGATGGGAATTTTTCCAACTATAAAAGGAGTAAAAACTCCTGCTTTGCCTTTAAAAGTCCATCTCAAAGGGGTAGTACTAGCTTCAGCTGCTATTGATCTTACTATGCCAGACATATAGGTGTCTGCCTTAATCTTTGGCCAGTGACTGGGCCAGTTGGCATCTCTAATGACTGTACAATCTGTACCTGTGTCTACCAACCCTTTCAATGGTATTCCATTTATACAGGTAGTGAGCATAGGTTGGTCAGCTGCAACTGCTGCAGTACAGAGTATTCCTGGATTTTATTGCTTGGAGTCAGAATCTGGGCAACTATCACCAGATTGCCTGTTAGGAGTCTGTATCAGTAAACCTGATGCTACTATTTCTCCTGGTTGATAAGTCACACATTGTTTACCTGTATTAGAGACTGAGATATTGTCTACACATTCCCCAGTTTCCCACATCAGTATATGGATGGACACTGTTTTGTAAGTGCTCTCAGGAGGTAAAAAAGCAAGGGATCCATGGGCTGGAGAGGAACAGATTTCACCTTCCCAGGAGGTATCTCAGTAGTCTCAGCTACATATAATTCTATTCTACCCAATTGTAATCCCTTTCTCCCATCAGATTGCTTCCTGGATGATTGATCATGTATGAATATTGAACTTCTAAAGACTGTCTGGGTGTAGCATTGGCTGCCATCATGCCCCAAGTATTTTTTTGTTCTGTGCCCTGGGACTGGGCCCCCATCCTGTTTCCCTGAATCAGTCTGCATTTTGATGCCCAATGGAAACCTCTGTTGCATTTTGGATATGGGGTTTTGGGCCTTGTTCTTCCACCCTATTTTCTCACTCTGTCTCTATGCCAACACTGAGCTTTCAGATGCCCTACTTTATCATACTGAAAGCACTGACGAGTCTCTCTGGAAGTCCCTTGCCAAAAGGGACCCTGTCTTCCCATGTGTGGATCTTGGGAAGTCTGCATCATAGCCTGGCTATAAAAGGTATTTGTGCCCACTGTGACACAGCGTCTTATGATCTCCTCTAAAGGAGCATCCTTGTGTAGTACTAGTATAATTCTTTTACAAACCTCATTAGCATTTTCTTTAGCAAGTTGCCTTATCATAATTTTTGTTGCTGCATTTTCTTTTTTTTTTTTTTTTATTTAATAGCCTTTTATTTACAAGATATATACATGGGTAACTTTACAGCATTAACAATTGCCAAACCTCTTGTTCCAATTTTTCACCTCTTACCCCCCCCCCCACCCCCTCCCTTAAATGGCAGGATGACCAGTAGATGTTAAATATATTAAAATATAACTTAGATACACAATAAGTATACATGACCAAAACATTATTTTGCTATACAAAAAGAATCAGACTCTGAATCATTGCACAATTAGCTTGTGAAGGAAGTCAAAAATGCAGGTGTGCATAAATATAGGGATTGGGAATTCAATGCAATGGTTTTTAGTCATCTCCCAGAGTTCTTTTTCTGGGTATAGCTAGTTCAGTTCATCACTGCTCCATTAGAAATGACCTGGCTGATCTTGTTGCTGAGGATGGCCTGATCCATCAGAACTGGTCATCATCCAGCACTGTTGTTGAAGTATATAATGATCTCCTGGTCCTGCTCATCTCACTCAGCATCAGTTCGTGTAAGTCTCTCCAGGCCTTTCTGAAATCATCCTGTTGGTCATTTCTTACAGAACAGTAATATTCCATAATTTTTATATACCACAATTTATTCAGCCATTCTCCAACTGATGGACATCCATTCAGTTTCCAGTTTCTAGCCACTACAAAAAGGGCTGCCACAAACATTCGTGCACATACAGGTCCCTTTCCCTTCTTTATAATCTCTTTGGGATATAATCCCAGTAGTAACACTGCTGGATCAAAGGGTATGCACAGTTTGATAACTTTTTGAGCATAGTTCCAAACTACTCTCCAAAATGGTTGGATTCGTTCACAACTCCACCAACAATGCATCAATGTCCCAGTTTTCCCGCATCCCCTCCAACAATCATCATTATTTTTTCCTGTCATCTTAGCCAATCTGACAGGTGTGTAGTGGTATCTTAGAGTTGTCTTAATTTGCATTTCTCTGATTAATAATGACTTGGAGCATCTTTTCATATGACTAGAAATAGTTTCAATTTCTTCATCTGAGAATTGTCTGTTCATATCCTTTGACCATTTTTCAATTGGAGAATGGCTTGATTTTTTATAAATTAGAGTTAATTCTCTATATATTTTGGAAATGAGGCCTTTATCAGAACCTTTGACTGTAAAAATATTTTCCCAGTTTATTGCTTCCCTTCTAATCTTGTCTGCATTAGTTTTGTTTGTACAAAAACTTTTCAGTTTGGTATAATCGAAATTTTCTATTTTGTGATCAGTAATGATCTCTAGTTCTGCTTTGGTCATAAAGACCTTCCCCTTCCACAGGTCTGAGAGGTAAACTATCCTATGTTCCTCTAATTTATTAATAATTTCATTCTTTATGCCTAGGTCATGAACCCATTTTGACCTTATCTTGGTGTACGGCGTTAAGTATGGATCAATGCCTAGTTTCTGCCATATTAGTTTCCAATTTTCCCAGCAATTTTTATCAAACAGTAAGTTCTTATCCCAAAAGCTGGGATCTTTGGGTTTGTCAAAGACTAGGTTGCTATATTTGTTGACTGTTTTATCCCTTGAACCTAATCTATTCCACTGATCAACTAATCTATTCCTTAGCCAATACCAAATGGTTTTGGTAACTGCTGCTCTATAATATAATTTTAGATCTGGTACAGCTAAGCCACCTTCATTTGATTTTTTTTTTCATTAATTCCCTTGAAATTCTTGACCTTTTGTTTTTCCATATGAACTTTGTTGTTATTTTTTCTAGGTCATTAAAATAGTTTTTTGGGAGTCTGATTGGTATAGCGCTAAATAAATAGGTTAGTTTAGGTAATATTGTCATCTTTATTATATTTGCTCGCCCTATCCAAGAGCATTTAATATTTTTCCAATTGGTTAGATCAGACTTAATTTGTGTGAAAAGTGGTCTGTAATTTTGCTCATAAAGTTTCTGATTTTCCCTTGGCAGATAGATTCCTAAATATTTTATATTATCAGTAGTTACTTTAAATGGAATTTCTCTTTGTAACTCTGACTGTTGGATTTTGTTAGTGATATATAAGAATGCTGATGACTTATGTGGGTTTATTTTATAACCATGTTGCTGCATTTTCACCAATAGTTCATATGACAGCTGTCTGCAGACGTCCCCCCCACATCAGCAAAGGGTTCATTTGACTCTTGTGCTATTTTCGTGAAGGCTTCTCCTCTGTCCTCTTCACCTGGGATAAAACCCCATGCTTGATAGCAACAGAAGAAATTTGCTCATATGCTGCTATGGGGTAATTAATGTGTACTGAAGTGTCTGCATAAGAACCTACACCTGTTAGTGAGGAGAGCCATTGTCTTACATTGAATAGGTAATTAACCTTAAATGCTCTGAATTCTCAGATTTAAGTACAGCTATTCAGAGTTTCAGTCCTCTATAGGTTTTTTGTATGTATAAATACATGCATACACATATATGTACAACTCTCTGTACATATATATGTATGTGTTATGTGTAAATTGTAATCTATCCCTGATTCTGATTTCTATTGTACAAAGACCATCATTTCCTCTTTTTCTTTATTTAGTACGTTATTTTTTTTCCAATCACATGTAAAAACAAATTTTAATGTTCATTTTTAAATTTCTGAGTTCCTTGCTCAAAGAGCTATAAAACTGTGCATATCCTTTTTTCCAGCAGTGTCTTTACTGGATCTGTATCTCAAAGAGATCATAAAGCAGGGAAAGAAACCCACATGTCCAAAAATGTTTGTACTAGCCCTTTTTATAGTGGCAAAGAAGTGGAAACTGAGTGGATGTCCATCAGATGGGGAAATGCTGAATAAATTATGCTATATGAATATAATGGAATAGTATTGTTCTATAAGAAACAATTAGCAAGATGATTTCAGAAAGGCCTGGAGAGACTTATATGAGGTGATGCTATGAAGAGTAGAACCAAAAGAACATTGTACTCAGCAACAAAAAGATTATATGCTGATCAACTGTGATGGACTTGATTCTTTTCAACAATGAGGTGATTCAGGGAAATTCCAATAGACTTGTGATGGAGAGAACTGTCTGCATTCAGAGAGAGAACTATGTGGACTGAATGTGGAGCACAATATAGTATTTTCACCTTTTCTGTTATTGTTTTGCTTGCTCGTTTTTTTCTTTCTCATTTTCCCCTCTTTGATCTGATTTTTCTTGTGCAGCATTTAGGGTTTAACTTATATTGGATTACTTGCTGTCTAGGGGAGGGAAGAAGCAGAGGCAGGGAGAAAAATTTGGACAAAAGGTTTTGTAAGGATGAATGTTGAAAACTATCTCTGTATGTATTTTGAAAAGTAAAAGGCTATTACTATTTAAAAAATAAAATTTTTAGTTCAAAATTCTCTTCTTCCCTTCCCCTTGTCCTTACTGAGAAGGTAAACAATTTAATATAGGTTATACATGTGTATTCATGCAGAAATATTTTCATAATTGTCAGAGAACATGTTATTTGATGGAAAATACTACCCATCTGACAAAGAGATGGTGAAGAAAAGATGTACAATGAGACATATATTTTTGGACATGGCTAATAAGGGAATTTGTTTTGTTTGAGAATGCATATCTGTCATAATTGCTTTATTTTACTTTCTCAATGAAAGGGAGATGGGGGAGAGGGAAAGAAAGTAAATGATTTTTAATAAAAAACAATTTCCCAAAACCAAAAAACCTTTAAACTATTTATATATACATATATGTATATGTATATGTATATATATATATATACATAATATGATTAAATTTGTTAAAGATTTTTCTCATAAAGACTTCTATGTATAAAGATACACACACACATACACACACACATGAATACCACAGTTAGTAGTGTTTACTGAACATTAACTTCCTCTTGGTATCTCTCACTCTCATATGGGTGGAGTCACTTCCCTCTCCTCCCAGGAAGCATGAGATTCTCTCTAGTTCCTGATTGACAGAGTCGGTTGATGTGGTGGGGCAAAGGTTGCATTCATAGGCAGGCAGATGGCAAAATATCCTATGTAAACGACTAGAAAAAAGTAGAAAAATGATATGGAATCTGTTAGATATATTAAGCTAAGAGGTCCAGTTTGCTACTAATAGTCTTAATCTCTTTGACTCTGAGGTTTTGTAAGAACACCATATATCACCTGCAAATGGAGATAGTTTTCTCTACTTTTGGACAAAATTTATGCCTTTAATTTTGTTTTCTTATCTTATTGCTATAACTAGTATTTTCAGAATGATCTGAAATAATAATGGATATTCTTGCTTACTATCATTCATATAGATTAACTAGTGTTCTCCCATTACAAACAATGCTAGCTTTGGGCTTTTAATCATATTAAAAAAAATGCTTTTTAAGTTTTTAAAATAAGTGGGCACTGTATTATTAAAGATGATTCTGCAAATGCAGAAAAGGAAAAGGAAAATATAATTTTTGTAACAAATATATATAATAAAAAACACCAAAAAATAAACCAACAACCCCAAATTCCTACATTGCCCATATTTTAAAATGTTATGTTTCTATTCTATCTCTCTCTGTCAGGAGATGGCTAGCATTCTTCATCATTAGTTCTCTGAAATTGTGATTGGTTCATTTTCTTGAACAGAAGTCTTTCAAAGTTGTCTCTTTATAATGTTGATGGTATTAAACAAATTGTTCTCATCATTCTATTTATTTCAATTTCCTCTAATTCTTACAAGTCTCCCCAGGTTTCTTTTGCATTTCATCATTTTTCATAGTATAATTATATTCCATTTCAACTATATACCAAGATTTACTTAACCATTCTCCAGAAATGTAACACTCACTTACTTTCTAATTCTTTTTTTTCCCTAGAAAAAGAGCTATATAACAGCACTCATTGGAAGTAGCAAAGAAATGGAAAGATAGGTGTCTATCAACTGGAGACTGGCTATTTGTGGGACATGGGGCAGTATATTATACATATATAGATAATATAAGACGATATTGTATAGTAAGAAATGATGAATATAGATAATTCAGAGAAACATGGGATGTGTATATGAAGTAGAATTGAACCAGCAGGAATAAAAAAATATATACAATGAGTCTCACATTTTTGTAAATGGAAAGATTTAAATGACTACTCATTTTAATTAACTAGGAGAAAAAAATAATGGTACAGGTAACAAATAAGGAATCATACTTCCATCTTCATGGAAAAGAACATAGGGGTGACTAGGACATGTAATACACATAGAGAGATTTACTAAATTGGACTTTTTGCTTAATTGAACTTTGTTGTGATTACTAGAGAGAAGAGTCAATCATGAAGTTGATAAAGAACTTCCCCACTCTTGTAAATAGCTTTGACATGAAACAAAAAGGAAACAGTAAAACATACCCCCCCCCAAAAAAAAACTTTCATGAAAACCGTCTATATACATATCAAGAGTATCCTTGATGAAAATATAAGAAAGGGACAGTTATCCTTTTGTGGATAATTTTCTCCAATAGATGTCATCTTCACAGTAGGGGAAAAATAAGTTTTAGTGCATTTTATTTTCTGTTGATAGCAAAAAAAAAACAAACCCAAAAAAAACAAAAAAAAAAAACAAAAAACTTTTGACTTAACAGGACAAAAATGTATCCATTTTAATGATTATTTTTCAACAAGCTATCTTCTATGCATACATTCCATGCATATGATCACATAATATACCTTGACAGAGAAAACTATAGAAATAAGTTTATTCAACAATTTTCTGAATATAAACATAAGGTGAAGTGTGGTTACAAAGGATGTCCTGAGCACAGTCAAAATAAAAGTTAGATTCCTCTTAGATTGAGATCCTGAAGCTACTCTTGTTTAGAGATGATTTGCAGCTTTTTTGCCTTCCTTCAGGTGCAGGCATTTACTCAGGCTATCCCCAAACCCAGAATCCTCACTCTCCTTACCTCTTATTTCCTAAATTCCTTGGTTTCAAATCTCAGCTAAAATCCTATCTTCCAAAGAATTTCCCCATTAATGATAGTAGTATCTTTCCTCCATGACATCTCCAGTTTATCTTGCATATAACTAGTTTGTACATAGTCATTTGCTTGTGATCTCCCAATTAGATTGTGAGTTTCTTAAGAGAAGGGGATGTCTTTTTGCCTTTCTTCACGTATCTAATGCCTGACACATGTCGTTGTTCAGTTGTTTCAGTTTTATCCAATCTTCTTTAACTCTATTTGGGGTTTTCTTAGCAAAGATACTGTTTACCCTTTCATTCTCCAGCTTATTTTATAGTTGAGGAGCTGAAAGAAAAACAGTGACTTGCCCAAGTTCAAAGATCTAATAAATGTCTGAAGCCAGATTTGAATTCTTGAAGATGAGTCTTTCCAACTTCAGGCTTGGCAGTTTACCTACTTTAACATATAGCTGCTTCTGGCATATGGTAGATGCTTAATAAATGCTTCTTGACTTGACATCCTAAAGATAATTGGAGTCCATGAGCTTCTTTAATTAGCTTTGTGGCTACTCCACTGACTTTATAAGTCAGTTTTAATAAGTAATAATAAATTCGCGCTTTATAAGTCCACACAGGAAAGAATAAGTGAATAAAGAAAGTATATTTACCATTTTGTGACATGGCTGAGTTAGTTATTCAATATTGTGGTTAGATAATTTAAATCAGGGATTTGTCACCGTTTTATGTATCATGGCAGATATGGTAAAGTCCATGCTGTCTCTCCCTCATATTGCATGATTGCTCCTCCTCTCTTTATCATCATACTTGGTTTTTTTTTTGTTTTTGTTTTTTTTTACTGAGTTGATTTACACCAAATCTTGCACACAAATCATTGTTGGCAATATACTTAGGCCTCCTCAGAATAATTTTTTTAAATGCATAAAACAAGATACTTAAGATTACAAAGACAATTGATTATAATGAAAGACAGTTATCAAAATACTTTTTTAAAGTTCACAGACACCAGTTTAAGAAACCCTACAAAATAGTCTCAGATTTGAACAGGAAAACTGGAAGAGATCTATGAGGCCATCTCATCCAAAACCCTCATTTTTTAGATGTGGAAACTAAGTTTCATGAGTGTTAAATAACTTGCCCAATGTCACAAAGATGGATCAGAAGGGAGGCAGGAATGAAAATCTATTAGCTAAAAAGTCATTTCCCCTTCCTCAGGGAAAAAGAGAGTAGGCTAGAATGAAAATGGCACAGATCCTTCAATGATTGCCAAAAAATCATTAAATTCACTGAACTATCACTGATCACTAAATTACTGAATTAAAAGTATATATGTGTAACATTCGGGATGCTACATAGCTGCAACTCATGAAACTTTGATCTCTATAGAATCTAAAATGTAGGTAACCAAAAGACCTGCATGGTGGGGGGTAAGTAAGCTGCAATATATTACCAAAATGACATATATAATATATATTATAAAACAAGTTGACAAAGAAATGTATGTTCATAAAAGTAAATGGTCTCATCATACAGTGTGAGGAAGACATCACATGAACTGTCTCAGTGCTATATTGAAATGTAAAAAATAAAGAAAGACATCTAATCTTGTTGACTTATAGGAAAAATGGGAGATCATAGAGAAGAATTGGAAAAGAAGGGTAGGTTCCAACCATCACTGGTGAAAATAGTATTCATTTTTTAATAGCTTTTTATTTACAAGATATAGGCATAGGTAATTTTTCAGCATTGACAGATGCAATCCTTTTGTTCCAACTTTTCCCCTGCTTCCCCCCACCCTCTCCCCCAGATGGCAGGTTGACTAATACATGTTAAATATGTTAAAGTATAAGTCATATACAATATATGAATACATGTCCAAACAGTTAATTTGCTGTATAAAAAGAGTCAAACTTTGAAATAGTGTACAATTAGTCTGTGAAGGAAATAAAAAATGCAGGCGGACAAAAATAGAGGGATTGGGAATTCTATGTAGTGGTTCATAGTTATCTCCCTGAGTTCTTTTCTTGGTTGTAGCTGGTTCAGTTCATTACTTCTCTATTGGAATTGATGTGGTTCACCTTCATTGTTGAAGATGGCCACATCCATCAGAATTGATCATCATAGAGTATTGTTGTTGAAGAATATAATGATCTCCTTGTCCTGCTCATTTCACTCAGCATCAGTTCATATAAGTCTCCCCAGGTCTTTCTGAAATCATCCTGCTGGTCATTTCTTACAGAACAATAATATTCCATAATATTCATAAACCACAATTTATTCAGCCATTCTCCAATTGATGGGCATACACTCAGTTTCCAGTTTCTGACCACTAAAGAGAGGGCTGCCACAAACATTCTTGCACATACAGGTCCCTTTCCCTTCTTTAAGATCTCTTTGGGAGGCCAGTAGTAACACTGCTGGGTGAAAGGGTATGCACAGTTTGATAACTTTTTTGAGTCTAGTTCCAAATTGCTCTCCAGAATGGCTGGATGTATTCACAATTCTACCAACAATGTATCAGTATCTCAGTTTTCCCACATCCCCTCCAGCATTCTGCATTATCTTTCCCTGACATTCTAGCCAATCTGAGAGGTATGTAGTGGTACCTCAGAGTTGTCTTAATTTGCATTTCTCTGATTAATAATGACTTGTAGCATCTTTTCATATGGCTAGAAATAGTTTCAATTTCTTCATCTGAGAATTGTCTTTTCATATCCTTTGACTATTTACGAATTGGAGAATGGCTTGATTTCTTATAAATTAGAGTCAATTCTCTATATATTTTGGAAATGAGGCCTTTATCAGAACCTTTGACTGTAAAAATGTTTTCCCAGTTTATTGGTTCCCTTCTAATCTTATCTGCATTAGTTTTGTTTGTACAAAAAACTTTTCAATTTGATATAATCAAGTTTTTCTATTTTGTAGTCAATAGTGATCTCTAATTCTTCTTTGGTCATAAATTCCTTCCTCTTCCACAGGTCTGAGAGGTAAACTATCCTATGCTCTTCCAATTTATTTATAATCTCATTCTTTTTGCCTAGGTCATGAAACCATTTTGACCTTATCTTAGTATACGGTGTTAAGTGTGGGTCAATGCCTAGTTTCTTCCATACTAATTTCCAATTTTTCCAGCAATTTTTGTCAAACAGTGAGTTCTTATCCCAAAATCTGGGTCTTTGGATTTCTCAAACAAATAGTATTCATTTTGATGAGGTCTAAAATGCACCAAATAATTGCTATCTAACGCTTATCTAGGCTTTGATTCTATATTAAAAGTGAGACTAAAAAGAAAAGCAAAAGTAGAATAGATAGGTCAATACTGACCACAATTATTTCTTGTATAAAAATCAGTGTTTGTGAGTTTACATTTAAATGTAATTACTTCTGTCTCTGAGTGTCAGTGAGTATAACTGTAGAATATGAAATTTGATACCAGGGTCTCTGGAAGTCAGCACAAGTGGCTATTAAATGTGGTCTGTGTTCTGAAGTAGAGATAGAATTTTATAAATTTCTCATTTCATCGTCAATGCTAATTACAAGTTGCAAATGCAATTTCCCAACTACCAACAATAATTTCTGGCTTTCTTAATTACCTTGCAGACAAGACATTACAAACCTTGTTTTAAGAAATCATAGTAACACTTCACTCTTTTCCGCTCCCTATAGAAACACTGAGGCTTTTCATACAGAATCTGACTGTAAATTTTGCAACTAGCCTTGGAAAGATGTAGCGAAATAAAATCTGAAGTAGTAGCTATTTAGATAGTTTGCAACTTGTTTGCAGCCTATATTGACTTGGCTATCCCTCTATACCACGAAAATGCAAAAATATAGTAGGGTGGCACCAAATGTAAAATAATCACTAAATATGCCATGAAAAGCTATAACCAGATGTGTTTGATACAGACAATATACTCCCGAGAAGCTGAGTCACATCTACATGCAGTGCTTTCTGTTTCATATTTTCTGAGTCATCTGAATACAGTATTCACATTCCCCCACAGTGCCAGGAGTATAGAACAGCTGTTTCTAGTAATCATTTTGATAGCTCAGAAGACTGGATTTCTCACAGTTTCTGAATAGCAATGCTCCTTTTAACCATCATTTTCTCAACCTTCTGGGTAATATTCTCCACATATTTCCCTTACTCAGGCATATTCTGACTAGGTGATGAGCACATCACTTTTTTTTTTTAAACATGGGAAAATAAATTGCATGGAGATATGATTGCAATAGTTCACAGAACATAATGTACTCTTTAGAACCTAGATCTTTCGATCTTTGCCAAGCAAATGCCGACAAGAGTCTTTCTGACTCAAAGAACAGATAAGCATCATTCTGCTGAAGGAACAAAGTAGTCTGGCTGCTGGTTGGTTTGTGTTGGGGAGGCTACTTCAGAAATATTAAATATAAATATACAAATATGTATGATGTGTGTATATGTATGTGTTGAATTATTTCAGTCATGAATCACTATGACTCCATTTAGGGTTTTCTTGGCAAAGATGCTAGAATGTTTTGCTATTTCCTTCTTCAGCTCATTTTACAAATAAACTGAGGCAAACAGGTTTAAGTGTGTGGCCCAGAGTCTTGCAGTTAGTTAAGTGTCTGAAGCCAAATTTATGCTCAGGAAGACAAGTCTTCCAGACTCCTGGCCCAGCTTTCTTTGCAAATATCCACACACATACATGTAGAGAGAACTCTCCTAATATGGTGAGAAGCTAGGGAAACTTGCAAAGGTGAAAGACAGAGATAAAGGGATCAAAACACCCAAACTGAAGAAAAGGAGAACACTAGTAAGAGGTAGGTTTGTATTTCAAAAATGATTTTGTGCCTTCTCTGGGGAAATATTTTTATCAGCTTTTTATTGATTCAGGATCTGCTAGTTCTCTGTGCACAAAGAAGGAGTTATTACATTTATGCAAACATATTTAAAATAGTTCACATATATTATACTTTTAGGTTCTATAAAATTTGGTCCTCACAATAAATTTGTGACATGTGTCATTATTATCCCCATTTTAGAGATGAGAAAACTGAAACTGAGACAATTTAAGTGATTTACATCTAGTAAAGTTACACATACGTGTCCAGGGCATGTCTTGCACCCAAACCTTCTTAGCTCTGTTGAGCCACCCTATCTTGATTTTCATTCCTAGGAATTTTCTATTCCAGTGAATGAGATATTTTCTTTTTTTTACTAATATAATTTACTACTGAGAGTTCAGATATTTTAATTTATATCAAGTGAGTGCTTTAAGCATTTTAAAATTTTAACATATTTTAGTTGACTGAGAGGGTGAGAGGCATTATAGTGAAGAGAAAAATTGTGGACCTGACTGTCTAAAAAGGAGATCTGGGCAGCACCATTGTGATTAACTTGAGTGGTAGTTATTCTGCAGATGTTTTTGAAAGGGTGTAAGATTTTCAAGCTTTGGTAATGTCCCATTGAAGTGAGAATTTCCATTGCCAGTGCCCATTAATGGGGTTGCTGGATTCAGTTTCTTTTCCAAATAAGGGTCATTAGATTCTTCAGCAAGTGACATGTTATTTTCACATTTTTCACACCCCAAGGTAATTAGTAAGCCTTCCTTTTTTGGTAGTCTCTAGGGATTTTCACTTTTAAAAGAAATGAGGCAACACAGTTAGGAAGTCCTACAGATGAGATGGAAACGCAGGTTTCTGACTGTAGAGGTAATATTATTTCCACTGTCATGTGGTTTTACAGTGGTGTGTTTCATATGTGCCTGGTTATTTACAATGGACTCCTTTTATGGCGGGCACACGCACACACACACATACACTCACACACACACATACACATTTGTTTTTTTCAGTTTCATTAACTCTTTGTGACTCCATTTGAGGTTTTCTTGCAAATATGCTGGAGTGGTTTGCCATTTCTTTCTTCAGCTCATTTTATAGATGAGGAAACTGAGACAGACAATGTTAGGTGACTTGCCTGGATCACAGAGCTGATAAATATCTGAGACTGAATTTGAATTCAGGTCTTCCTTTCTTCAGGTTTGGCATTCTATCCACTGAGCCATCTAGCTGCTCCCCCACCTCCCAGCCCAAGGATTTTTAAAGCTTTTCTTTTAAATTAATGAGCATACATTTTTTTACTCTTTCCTATCTTCCCTCCAAATGAAAAGAGGAAGAAAGGAAGGAAGGAAGGAAGGCAGGCAGGAAGGAAGGAAAGAAGGAAGGAAGAAAGGAAGGACCAAACTTTTATAACAAATATGCATAGTTAAAGCAAAATCTGTACACTGACTATATCCAAAAATTTGTGTGTCATTCTTCATCTAGAGATGATCACCTCTCCTTTTAGAAGGTGGATAGCATACTTCTTTATAGGTCCTCAAGAATAGTGGTCAGTGACTGCATTGATCATAGTTCTTAAGAGTTTCAAAGTTGTCACAATAATCTTCTGACATGTTTCCCCATCTTCATTTTTTTCTCCTCTTCAGTTTATTTTTTATACCATCTCCAGAAAAATATTTCTAACCTGATTTGGTTATGTTACCTTCAGCTCAGTAGCTCCAAATTGCCTACCAAATAAAGTTAAGACTCCTTGTCTTGCATTCAAGGCTCTCCAATCTGATTCCACCAATTCTCTTTGTAGTTTTATCATCATAATCTCCCTCTACACACTCTGCACCCCAGGCAAACTGGATTATTGTCTTCTGCTCTCCTCTCTCCCCTTTCACATTATATATCTTTGGTTTCCTTGTCTTTGTTCCTTGTGGTCTTCATATTGCAGTCTCTTACTAAACATTCTTCACTTATATTCCTAATTATCTTTTAAAGCCACTTTCTAACCTATGTCAAGAACCTGGAGGATGGGAGAATGACACATCAAAGAAGAAGGAAAGAAAAAGGAACATAAAACTTTTAGAACTGAAAAATAAATTTAATTTTTTCTGAAGAATAGGAATCTCGATATTCTATTGAGGAAGCAGCTATTTATCCTCCAATGAATAATAAAGTGGACTCACAGATGCTGTCTTGTGGAGGCATATTCAGTAAGGGTAAGAAAGAAAAGAGAAGAAGAGACGTGGTTGGTGAGTTCTTATCGAAAGCTACTTGTCAGCCATTTGTCAGTCTGATAATAATAATAAGTTTCTTGTCTTACTGGGAGTATTAACCTATGGATTATTAATACACACCAATAGTAACTTGTAGTGATTTAAAGAATGGTAATACAAATCATACTGTCAAAAGGAATCTAGATAGCATCACTAAAGTTTAGGAAGTCTTGTAAAGAGAACTGAAGATCTTAGAGGTATGGGTGATATTAATGTAAATGTTTCATCAAAGCAAATTTGGGAAATGAACAGCTTGTTTAAAATAGGGCACCTGATGGAGATGTGATTTAGTCCAATCAATGTGGGGAACAATTTAGAACTATGACCCAAGAGTTATAAGACTACGTATACTCTTTAACCCAGTAATGAGATCTATACACCAAGGAGATCAAAAGGAAAAGGACCCATATATACAAAAATCTTTATAGCAGCTCTGTTTGTAGTGGCAAAGAATTGAAAAAGGAGAGGGTATTCATCAGTTGTGGAATGACTGAACAAGTCATGGTATATGGCATATGAATGTGATCGAATACTATTGTGCTATAAGAAATGATGAAAGGTGATTTCAGACAAAACCTACAAAGACTTATATGAACCGATACAAAGGGAAATGAGCAGAACCAGAAGAGAAATCTACATACTACCAGCAATATTGTAAAGATAATTGACTGTGAAAAACTTAAGTTCTTAAGTTACTCTGATCAATATATCAATCCATCACAACTCCAAAGGTCTCATTATGCAAATTGTGCTCTACCTCTAGATAGGAAAATGATGGACTTAAAATGCAGTTTAAAACATATTTTCCTTTCTTTATTTTTCTGACATTTAAAAAATAGCTAATGCAGAATTATGTTTTGTATGACTTCATATGTGTAATGGGCATAGCATTTCTTGCTTCTCAATGGGTAGGTGAGGAAAAAACAGAAGGAAGAGGAGAAGGAGGCAAAAGAGGAGGAAGAGTACAAATAGAAAGAGAAGAAAAAAGCAGAAGGAAGAGGAGGAGGAGGAAGAGGAAAGAGGAAAGGGAAGAGGAAATCTGGAACTTCAGAATGGGACTTCTGGACCACCATGTAAAATAAATAATAGACTCTTAGACTTGAAAGTCTTGCAAATCTAATCAAAAGGACTTTAAATTGTATGTTATAGAAGTTCACAAGAGACATATTCCAAGAAAATAAACATATGATTCCACTGTTTCAAATGTCTATTTATAAATCTACAAATATAAATTAGAGATGCTACCATGAAGAAGTCAGTTTGACTGCAAAAGTAATATAGTCATATTACTTCTCCAGGGATCTGGACTTAGCCATGTGCTGTTTAAAATTTGATCAATAACTTGTATAAAGGAATGTATTATATCTTTATCAAATGTGCAGATGATACAAAGTTGGGAGGCTAGTTATCACTCTGGATGGCAGAGTCAAGATTCAGACAGATTTTGACAGGCTTGACAGAACATTGGAACAAATTTCATAACAAGAAATATAAGAGAGAAAAATTTAAAGTCTTAAATATGCATTCATGAGTACAAGATGAAGGAAATATGGTCAGTCTGGATCTCCTCTGAAAAAGAGCTGGGCATTTTAATAGACTACAAGCTCCATGTGAGACAACAGTAATGTGGCAGCCAAAAAAAAGCTAATGTATTCTTGGACTGCACTAATTCAAATATAACTTCCAAGAATAAGGAGCTGATACTTCTTCCATTGCACCTTGACCTTATCAGATATTATCAATCATCAATCAATCAAATAAGTATTTATTAAGCACCTACTTTATGCCAGACTCTGTTGGGAAATATAAATACAAAGAATAAAATAATCACTACCTTCAAAATTAGCATTCTAATAGAAGAGGAGCACATATAAAAATACAGGTTGTCTTTAAAAGAATAGTCTAGTTTTAAACCAGTGTTTTGGGACACTGCATACATAGCATAAATATATGTGAACTTCTATAACATACAATTTAAAGTCATTTTGATTAGATTCGCAAGACTCCCAAGTCCAAGAGTACTGTCTAGGAGAAACAAGAAAGTCAATTTGGTTGAGCTATTGTTTGCATCAATGAGATTAACAAGTAATTATAATAGAAAGCAGTTCAGAACCAGGTTGCAAAAGACTTTAAATGCCAGTGGAATTTATATTTGATTCCATAATTAATAAAGGAGCCAATAGAGTTTATTGCATAGAGTAATGAGCAGTTCTGGGCTTCAGGGGGGAAAAATCATGTGGCAACTATATAGAAAGTGAATTGAATTAAGAAGAGTCTAGAGGCAGAGACCAATTAGAAGGCTATTCTACCAGTACAGGCAAGAAGTAATAAAGAATGAATGATTGAATAAACATTTGTTAAACACAGACTATGACAAAGCATTTTAACTACTGGGGATACAAATTGGAAATTTACAACAGTGCCTGTTCTCAAGGAGCTTACATTCTAAAGGGGGTGACAACACATCTAGAAAGTTTCAGTCAGATGGAAAATTCCCATGATCCTGAAGGTGCAAAGTGTATGGCAATGCCTCTTCTTTAATATCCCTTCCACTGACAAAATCATATCAGTTTCTGATGTTGAAGCACTTGATAGGGTCAAAGATTTCAGTAGCAAGAAACTTCTTTCATGAATATATATAATAGTGGTTGTTGTATTTAAAGGAGTAGTTACCAGGCAGCATCTCCACAGTGGTTGCTTCCCAGGATGATACCTATGGGCAGCGTGCTGGAAATTTGCTATTCCAAGGCTTTGGGGTTCTGGTTCGGGGGTGAACTCCAACAGTATCTGAGAAAAGATGATGGTTAAGGTGACAGTGTGGTATTTTGACTTATTTGGCACATGCTGCCCTCCTAGTTTTCCCTTGGGTTCCTTGCTGATTCAAATATGCTGACTTGCCTGCCTCGTAAAGGCTGGCTGACCCGGACTAGGACATCAGCCCTGTGAGTGACTGAAAGGGGACAAATGTAAAAGATGCGAAAGAAAAAAACAAGGTTTGTCAACAAATTAAATATGTAGGATCAGTGAGGTTGAGGAACCAAGAGTGACAACAAACAAACAAACCTGAATGACCAGAAGAATGACAGGACAACAGATAGGAAAAGACATATGAAAGGTGGGCTTGAGAGGAAAGAGAACTAGTTCTGTTTTGAACATGTTGAGTTTAGGATGTCTATGGAACATCTAATTTGAAATGATTAATTTGGTTTTAATTAATTTGGTTGGTGCTGTGAGAATGGCATTCAGAAGAATAGGGCTGAGAATATAGATGTAGGAGTCATCTTCCTGTAGATAAATTCTGCTCAGTCATGTGGATGAGTGGGAGGGGGCAAAATGAGAAAGGGGGTAGGGGAAGGGGCAGAAAGACAAAATTAAGCCTGAAGGACTCAGGGGTCCTCACATTTTTTAAATAGAGGGCCAGTTCACTGTCCCTCAGACTGTTGGAGGGCCTTTGTTTTGTGGGCCTTTAAATAAAGAAAGTTCATAGCCCTGGGTGAGGGGGATAAATGTCCTCAGCTGCCGCATCTGTCCCCCGGGCAGTAGTTTGAGGACCTCTGGATCGGATTGTGTCTGCTACAGGCTCAGCCTCTAACCTGGCCTCAGATAGGGCCAGCCAAGCCTGAAAAGGCTTCCAATTACTAAGGAGACATTATTGACCTATCTAGAGAGGTCAGGAACAGGTGATATCCCGCTTGGAATCTATTAATAACATTCTGTGCCAAAGATGAATTGTTTCAGGGGTCCAGGTTTGGAAGATCAGGTCCTTTCTTTTGAAGTATTCAATAGGGTCCTTCCCCATCAGGGAGTGACTTAGGACACCATCTGATAGGTGTCCCCAGGGGCTTGTCAGCAGCGAGCAGACAACTTGCAGACACCCTTTGAAGGGTCATTTCTTGCCATGGAAAGAAAGCAGCAACCTTGAAGTGTCTGGTCATCCTAGCTGCTGACTCATTCTGTTCTGTTAGCTTATTTAAGCACAAACCCCATGAGGCTGAGCACCAGTCACAATTTGGCATGGCTCACACAGTGTTCCCACCCTGCCTTTCTTTATCCTGGGCTGCAGCTGCTTATTCCAGTTCTCTTTTCAGCTGCAGTAGACTTCCTAGGTAGATGGCTTGTATTTTTGTCTGAGGCCTCTCCTTTCTTAGCTACTTTCTTGAAATTTGGGCAGTTCTATTTTCAATGCCCTTTAAATTATAGAAGGAGGGGAGTGGGTGGAATGGTGATTGATGATGGGGCTAGGGTAAAGGGTCATACTACTTCCTGTATGTCCTTTTGGAAGGAGGCCAATCATGGAAGCTAGATGGTGAGGGAGATAAGAGTGCTAGACATAACAGCAGGAAAATTTGGGTTTGATTCCAGTCTTTGTGATCCTGTAAATCACAATTTCTATCTGCTTTAATTTCCTCATGTATAAAATGGGGATAATAATAGCATCTACCTCACAAGGCTATTGTGAGAATCAGATGAAATAATCTGTAATTCTCTACCTCCTCATTGCTGCCTCCTGACTTCCTTCAATTACCAACTAAAATCTCCTCTTTCATGAGAAACTATTCCTAATCCCACTCTATAATTATGTCCTATTTATCTTGGGTATCTTGTTTGTACACATGTTGTCTACCCCATAAAAATGACTGTGCTCCTTGAGAACAGAGATTATCTGTCTCTTTCTATGTCCCTCCCCCTCTCTTTAGCACAGTGCCAGACACATAGTAGGCTATTAACAAATGACTTAACATATTTTGTCAACTTTAAACAGCTATAGAGATGCTAGTGATTCTTAACTAACAATAGAAAAAGGTCTTCTGTGGTTAAAGAATAAATACCTTTGCCCAAAGGGCACTGTCCTCCCCACCCCCACCCTGGGTCTTCCCGCCCATCCCTGCCTGCACCTTGTAGTCAGTGTTTCTTGACGTTCTCTTCTTGGCTGCCACCCCTTAGCATGTCAGATGAGGACTCTTTGGCTGTTTGGCAGACATCCATTTTCTACACATCCTGCCCAGAAGAGCTGGCTGCTGGGTTTGTTGCTGGTAAACTGGCTTTGCTCCTAGACTTTCTTAATGATGAGATGGGTTTGCCATTTGATATCAGTGTAGGTGACGTTGATGAAATTGCTGAAGGAGCTGGACGTGATGAGTCTGAGAAGTCCAAGATTTAGGGGGAATTCCTGAGCAATGGAACAAAGATCCCATTTAACTTTTGGTCACTTACTTCCTCAGATACTGAACAACACCTGAGTTCAAGTCTACTAGCTATATGACCCCAGGCAAATCATTTAATTCCTCTTAGACTCAGTTTCCTAATCTGTAAAATAGAAGTAAGGGATTGGGCTCAATGACCTCTAAGATCCTTTGTGATTCTCAATCAATGATCATAGTGCAAGATCTTCCTCTCTCTTTATTGCTATAGTCATGACATGTTCAGCTGGCCTTATGATTTAATTCTGAACCTTGCCCGATTCCAGCCTAATCCATTAGCCTTCTTGGAATGACATGAAACTAGGCTTTCCCTCCGGAGTCCATGAATCTTTATTAATAGTTTATCCAATTGAAACATGCTGCCAATTTATTAAGTTAATTGAATTACAATCAAATGAATTAGAGAAAAGTATTAGGCATATATCGTGCTCTAGATATTTAGGATAGAACAGGGTTAACTATATTTAAATCGCCACGATATAGAATATTAAAAATAAAAAGTGGCACTGGGGGAAAAAAGAGCAGGGAAAATATGCATGTTTTTTATGACTTGTTGATATCTATGGGGTTTTTCTTAAGCCTCAAAACAATTTACAGAATTGCCAGCTGCATTCAGTACATTCAGAACAGTATCATTTCACCCACAGCTGAAACACTGCCATGGCTGGAGCAGCACATAGAAGCCATTCCAACAGACATGCCAATGAATGTTCCGGGTCAGTAAGTGACGAAGAATATCTGGGCCATTTAAAGCAACAGGGTTCATGTAAGCGCAGACGCCAGCACATCTAATGGAAATGGGTCAGATTCTATGCTTAGGAAGAGAGAAGAAGCACAGGAAACTTAATGGCCACGGTGACATATGACCTCAGCTTCCCTTCAAAAAATCTGCAGTCTACAATCAAAAAAAGGGAGGGGGTGCCTTTGGAACACTTGGTTCTCCCACCCATCCAAGCTAAATAGTGATCACAAGGTTTCTAGTCAGATTCTTAATTGTTGCAGTGCATTCTGAGAGTCCCACTAAACAGCAAGTTTTGTTTTGTATGGTTGGCAGTGATGAATATTCTTTTGGAAGCTGGGAAAAGGCATGGCCTTTTTTCATCCCTAATGTCTATGATTCAATTCTGACTCAAAAGGAAGTGTGCCACTGACTGAATCACCAAAACCACTTCCTGTGGCTGTTTAGTTTATTCTGGGAGGGCATCAGGCCAAGGGCTGGCCTGCCCTGACCCTGGTGGGTTTGTTGGAGCCAAAAAAGATCCCAGCCTAAGGTGGTTTGGCCACAGATTTCCCAAGAAGAGAATATATTCAGTCGTAAGTATTTAGTTTCTTAGCAAGGGGTCAAGCAACATGGAAATGAACATGTGTTTGAAAACAAGACAGGTTCATTCCTCAACCTGGACACTATTAATTTTTCTAATGATAGGTAAGATCTATTTCTTTTGGCTCTTTTCAAGGATTGACTGCAAATGGGTTGCTTTTTTTCCCTCCAGAGATATATTTTATAAAGATAAAGGAATAATAATAACTGACAATCATATATCAATTTGGATTTCACAAAGCCCTTTGGGTGCATTTTCTCATTGGTGCTTATGACAACTTCTATTATGTGTGTTATTCCCCCCCCCCATTTTATAGATGTTGAAACTGAGACCCAGAAAGATGAAGTTAACTGATAACTTAACAATAATAATAATAGCTACTATTTATATAATACTTGCTATGTGCCTTTATGCTACTAGTAAGAGTCAGAGGTGGGATTTAAACCTAAGTACCAGTATATTCCCAGGTGAAGCAGCTAGATGATTCTGTGTACAGAGCACTGGGTCTGGAATCAGGAAGAATTGGGTTCAAATATGAACTCAGATATTCAATAGCTTTGTGACTTTGGGCAATTTATTTAACCATTGTCTAAACCCACTGGAGAAAAAAAAATTCTAGCATCATTGCTAAGAAAACCCCATATGAAGACCCAAAGAGTTGGATGTGACTGAATGACTGAACAACAATGTTCCAGATACTGTTCTATACTCTGAGAATGCAAAGAAATAAAGGAAGATAAACAAATATATGCCAGCCTATGTTAAGTATTTTTGCAAGTATTAACTCATTTAATCCTTACTCTGATTTTGGGAGGCAGGTCCTACTATTATCTCTTTACAGTTGAGGACACTGAGGCAGCCAGAGGTTAAATGACCTGCTCAGAGTCATATAGCTAATACACATCATATCACAAGTAATCTTACCTTTGAACTCAGGTCTTCCTTAATCCAGAACCAGTGATCCATCCATTGTGCCTCCTGGTGTGAAGTAGGTCTTTTCTTGGAGGGATTTTGACCAAGAGAGACAATACATTTTTATATAGGTTAATACAAAATCTAAACCCAAGATAATTTGAGGGCAAGAGCGGGAGGTTCTAGCATTTGAGAGGACCAGGAAAGGTTTCATAGAACTGGTAGTATTGGGACCTATCCTTGAAGAAAATTATGGATTCTAAGATATAGTGAGAGAATTGTACATTCTAAGCATATGGGACAGCCATTGTAAAGGTATGGAGATAGTAGATGTATGTAAGTGCCAAGTATGAAAAATAGTAAGAAGTCTAGTTAGTTGAATCAGAACCAGCTAGACTTCTATTAAAAAAAAAAAAAAAAAAAAACAGAAACAAAAAGGTAGATTAGTGTTAAGTTGTAAAAAGTTTTAAAAGTCATACCAAGGAATCTACATTTGATCCTAAAGGTACTAGGGAGTCACTGGAGTTTATTGAGAAGAGAAGTGTTATAGTTGGGACTGATCTTTCAGAGTTTGGGAGATGTAGAGGAATCATTTTGTTAACTGTGTAGAGAATGAGTTGAAGTGGAGAGGAACTTGAAGAAAGGGGACCTATTAGGCTATGGGAGTAAAGAAAAGGGAAAATTGGATCCAAAAAACTGGATGGAGATAGAATTGATAGGATTCCGCAATTGATTAAATATGAGATGAGAGTGAGGAGTGAGGGATGACAAGGTTACAAACCTAGAGTGGTCACCTCAACAAAAATAGGGAAGTTTGAAAGAGAGTTGGATTGGAGAGAGAAAAGAGTGAGTTCTGTTTAGGATAGATTGAGTTTGTAACATATTCAGGATGCCAAAAGAATTCTCCAGCACCTAGACTGGAACTCAGGACAAAGAACTAGACTGTAAATATACATCTGGTAATCACAGACATGATAATTTATCCCATGTGAGCAGATGGGATTACTAAAACAGAAAGAACCTAGAAAGAAAATAGAAGATAGCCCAGAGCAGAGGTATGAGTACATTCACAATTAGGGAGTATGAAATGGAAGATGTTTTAGTAAATGAGACTGAAAAAAAGTAAATAGAGAGATGGGGGAGAACTAAGATAAAGCAGCAGTTTTATGAAACTCTTATGCAGAAAGAGTATCCAGGAGGAAAGGGTCCTCAGGGGAGACAAATGCTGCCAAGACCAAAGAAAGATAAGAATTATAGGTAGCATTTATATAGTACTTAAAGGTTTTCAAAACATTTTACTTATAGCTCATTATATCATTATGAAAATCCTGGGAAAATCAATTTATTATCCCTACTTTACAGACTAGAAAATGGAGGAGAGATTAAGAGACTTGCTCAGGGTCACACAACCATGAAGTATTAGAGACCAGATTTGAATTGAAGTCTTTCTAATTCCAGAAAGTTGACCTCTATTTGGCTCTATCCACTCCATTTTAGTCATTTTAGTTGTTGATTTCATTTCTCTTGTTGATCCTATATGGGGTGTTCTTGGCAAAGTGGTTTGCCATTTCTTTCTCTAGTTCATTTTACAGATGAGAAAACTGAGGCAAACAGTATTAAGTGATTTGGCAAGATCACATGACTAGGAAGTGTCTGAGGACAGATGTGAACTCAGGGAGATGACTCTTCTTGACTCTAGCCCTTGCACACTATCCACTGTACTGTCTGGCTGCCTATTGAGAAGAGGTTATTAGATTTAGCAATGAAAAGATCATTGGTAAGTTTGGAAAAAACCATTGAGTAATGAGGTTGGAATCAAATTGCAAAGGGCTAAAAAGCGAGGGAAGGTAAATTAGATAACACCTTATAGGAGTTTGGTTGAGAAAAAAAAATAGGAATAATATAAGACAATAGTGTGAGGAGGTGTATAGGTTTTATTCACTCCAAATGAAGCACTGTCTCCACTGATGCCATGCTATATAAAATCATAATGTGCCCTCCATAAAATCACTTCTAACGAGCCCATCTAGGCTTCTGGGGCACTAGAACCTATATATCCCAATTTTGTCTTGGTCCTGGAGTCTTTGAGGGTGTCAATCTGGTTAAGAAAGTATTTAAGGGTTCTATAAAGCTGCTTAGGAAGTCTGCTTTGGGAACACTAGATGTTCAGAGGAATTTAAATTCAAAGAATCAGAGATGTAAAAAATGACAAATTTTAGAGCTAAAAGGAATATTAGAAATTGTAACTATGGGTTGGCAAATTTGAAGATTCATTTGGGATTTCTGAGATCTCTTGAAAATAGGCTAGATGCTTTACAGGTCTTAGAACTCATAACATGACTTTCTATCTTTCATGACTTTGTATGAACTCTCTCATACCTAGAATATTTTCCATCTAATTTTTATCTCCTAGGAATTCTAATGAGGCATGGAATATTACCTTTTGTAAAGGATTGAAGTTGTAAGTCACCCAAAGAGGCCTAGAGATACTATGACACAGACTTAGCAAGGAATTGCACAAAAATATTGGGAAGACTATCTTCAAATAAGTCTATGTGCAATCAAGGGGAAAAAATGGTAACAAAAGGAGAGCAAGAGATAACTGATGAACAGCCCATATTCTTCATTGATCTCCATGCATGATCTCCATGGCTAAAGTCAAGAAATCTAGAGGGAAAATCCTTAACATGTTGGACAGACTCCTTCTAGTGCATTTGTGGGAGAAGATGGACAAGAGCATCAGGATGGGCAAACAAAGATAGGTTGTAATGGGCATTGTTGGAGACAGTAACCACAATTATAGGATCACAGATTCATCATTTTGCATACCCTTTGATCAGTAATGTCTCTGCTGATTCTGTATAATAAATCAAAGAAATCATAAAAAAAAAAAAAAAAAGGGAAAAGGACCCACATGTGCAAAAATGTTTGTAGCCGCTTTTTTTTTTTTCTTTGTAGTGGCAAGGAACTGGAAACTGAGTGGATGCCCATCAGTTGGGGAATGGTTGAATAAATTATGGTATATGAATGTAATGGAATAGTATTGTTCTATAAGAAATGACCAGCAGGATGATTTCAGAACGGTCTGGAGAGACTTACATGAACTGATGCTGAGTGAAATGAGCAGAACCAAAAGATTATTGTACACCCATCAACAAGATTATGTGATGATCAATTGTGATGCACTTGGCTCTTTTCAACAATGCGGTGATTCAGACTATTTCCAATAGACTTGTGATGGAGAGAATCCTCTGCATCCAGAAAGAGGGCTGTGGGGACTGAAAGTGGATTACAACATAGTATTTTTACCTTTTTTTGTTGTTTACTCGCTTTATTTCTTTCTCTTTTCCTTTTGGATCTGATTTTTCTTATGCAGCATGATAAATGTGGAAATATGTTTAGAAGAATTGCACATTTTAACCTATTTTGGATTATTTACTGTCTAGGGGAGCAGGGAAGGAAGGGAGAAAAATTTGGAACACAATTTTTTACAAGGTTTTGCAAGGGTGAATATTGAAAACTATTTTGCACGTATTTTGAAAATAAAAAGCTATTATCAAAATAAAAAAGAGTACAGATTCATCAAAAATCGAAAAGACCACCATTCTTTGCTAACAAGGATAATTAATAAGTCACATTTCTATATTTTTGAGGTTTCCAAAGCACTTCCCTTACAATTGCTTATGAGAGCTGTAAGTATATTTTTTCTTATTTTACAGTAATGGTTTAAATGATCACATAGCTAGTAGGCTTTTGAAGCAAGATTTAAATCCAGGTCACCTAACTCCAGGTACAAAAATCATTCTGCTATATTATGGTACTTCTCTTTGAGTCAAAAATAAAACATTTGACCTGAGGACTTTGGTTTTGTTTTTGTTTTGTTTGTAGGGGATGAAAACTGGGGGAACTTGGGGAGAGGTAGATTGATATAATGATTCAGAGATGTATAAATCCTATCTCTGACAATACTAATTAAATCAAAGGTCAAGATAAAAATCTAAATATTCAGATTTAAAATTAAGATACTGCAGATCATCAAAGTCTACTCCATTTTACAGAGGAGGGAACTGAGGCAGAAAAAATTATGCATTGCCCAAGATTACACAGGTCATAAACAACAGAGTTGGCCTTCAATGCCACATCTTCTGATTCTAAATTCAGGGTGCTCTCTTCAGTATGCCACACTGTGATTGTTGCTGTTTTCTTAACAAAAGCAAACAACTTTAACTACATTGTAAATAGCTACAACTGGGGGGTTATTAGCAGTAATGAAAGCAAATGACTTCTTTGAAACAAAATCCTTGTTTCAGAAGCCCAGCAATAGCTACAAAAATCACATCCCTGGACACACTTTTCTTAACTGTTTCGACAAATTAGTTAAGGAGAACTAGAATTTAGACTTAACTACCATGTAGAGCAACCACTTTCCTATCTACCCCCTCTATTTCTTTAGCGATGTGTGCCAACATATTGGAAAGGGTAACATTTAAACTCATTTTAACTTTTTGCAATATCACTTCAAGTCAAATGTCACAGAAAATTGCATTGAACTCTTGACCAATCTGTCTGGTTTTTCCCCCCATTGGAATATTGGCTAAAGTCGAAATAGCAACAAGGAAAATTTATTTCTTTGGCAGAAAAATGTCTTCTCTAAATTCTTGTGTGTTTTGTTTTGATTTTCCTTGGTGACTGGAGGTCAGCTTCAACCCACTAAAGTTAAGGCTCCAAATTTTAAAATCTGCTTTTTCTGAGTACTGATTCCATGCCAAGAGTGAGGCAATGACACAAGAAAACATATTTTGTGTGTGTGTGTGTGTGTGTGTGCGAGCGCACATATTATCTTTTGTCTTTCTTGATTTTCCTTTTTCTTCTCTCCTTACTTCCTTTTCCTTTCCTCTCTCCTCACTTCCTTTTCCTTTCCTCCCTCCATATCTTTTTGTGTGTCTCTGTTACTCTGTGTGTCTCTGTCTCTGTATCTGTCTCTGTCTGTCTGTCTGTCTGTCTCTCTCTCTCTCTCTCTCTCTCACACACACACACACACACACACACACACACACACACACAGTAAGCAGCAATTTTAGGAACTTAAAAATTTTATTTTGTATCCAAAATTGTACTTTTTTCCCTTTAAATTTCAATTCCTGCTATCTCTTCATATTTTTTAAAGCAAACTATTGGGTTGAAATGAAAATAAACAATGGACCTTGGACCTAGGGTGCAAAAGATATCATGTTGAGCCTAATGGGATCAAGGAGTAACCTAAAAGCAATACAATATCTCCTAGTTCTCCTTTTAAAATTCCAATTGGCTTTTTTTTTTTTTTTTTTTTTTTTTTTTTTTAGGGCTAGACAAGGGGTAGATAACTATGAATATATAGTAACTAATGCAGAAAGAGGATTTTGTTTTCTTAGCGTTAAGTAAGGAATTCAGAAGGGGAAAAAAAGCAACAGATAAGTGTAATTGGTAACAATGCAATGTATGTGGGTTTAATCATTTTAAAAATATTTTTTAAAATATTGTAGGCTGTATTGCACAACCTACAATTAAGGCTGTATCTTATTTTTTATATTTTTTTCATATGAGCAACTGAGGCAAATAGTGTTAAGTGACATGCCCTGGGACATACAGTTTATATTTTATATATATATATATATATATATATATATATATATATATATATATGTATATGTGTGTGTGTGTGTGTGTGTGTGTGTATGTGTGTGTGTGTGTGTGTATGTATATGTGTGTATATATATATTATTTATATATATATATAGCCAGATTTGAACTCATAACAATCTTAGCTTTTTCTGTCCTCAATAATGATGAGATTTGATTCTCTCAGGCAATCCAAAAAATAAACATTAAGTATTATGTGTCAGGCACTGTCCTAGGTACTTGGGACACAAGTACAACAGTGGAATAATTTCTACTCACAAGATATGTGACAGAATTTGGGCTGTTTCAGAGCAAATTCTACCAAAGGCAACAGGATTCTCCAAAGTATTTCACATATTTATGTGAATTGGTCAGTCAACAAATATTTATTAAATACTTATTATATGCTAGGTAATATGCTAAGAAAGGAAAATAGTATTTATTAAGAGCTTACTATGTGTCTATCAAATATCTCATTTGATCTTTACCACCACCTTGGGAGAGAGATGTTATTATTCTCATTTTAGACTTAAGGCTAAGTGACTTACCTAGGGTCACACAGCTAGTGAGTATCTGAGGGCAGATTTGAATTGGGGATTTCCTGATTCCAGGACCAGTCCCACTTTGCTGACTCTGAACACTATGATTTTCTGCTAAATGGTCCAATCCAAACTGCATGTGACATCAGGATTTAGGTGTAGGTCTATAATGTTGCCACAGGTGGTACAGTGAATAGAGTGCTAATCTTGGAGTCTAAATTTTGGATCTAATCCCAGATACTGGCTGTGTGACCTCTGTTTGCCTCAGTTTCCCCTTATTATACAATTCCCTATAATGAAGATAATAATAAATGTAAAATGAACTAATAATAGCACTTTTCTCCTAGGATTGTAATGAGAATAAGATGAGATACTTTTTGTAAAACACTTAACCCGTGTTGTTGTTGTTGTTCAGTCATTTTCAGTTGGGTATACTCTCTGTGATCCCATTTGGAGTTTTCTGGGCAAAGATACTAGAGTCACTGGCCAATTTCTTCTCAAGCTCAGTTTTCTTTTTTTTTACATATGAGAAAGTGAGGCAAATAGGGTTAAATGACTTGCCCAGGATCACATCTAAACTCAGAAAGTGCACTCTATCCATTGTCATCTATCTGTGTAGCTGGTATATAATAGGTACTATATAAATGTTTATTCCCTTCCTCTCATTCAAAACCTTATGTTTCCCTTTAGGAAGAAAGAGAAAGTCATTCTCTACCACATGAAGCCATGTAGTAGAGATCATGTAATTCTGTATGGACTATAGAAATGGTGGCCAGACTTACCTGAGGTAAAGGGCAAAAGTGTAATAATAATAATAACTGACATTTATAAAATACTTCAATATTTGAAAGCTATATATAGAAATGTATGTATGTATATGCATATATGTATACATATACATACATCTCTATGTCTAGCTCTGTGTGTGTCTATGTATCTAATTATCTAGCAATCTAGCCATCTTGACAATAACCCTATGAGGTAGCCATTATTATCATCTCAATATTAAAGATGAAGAAAAAGCCTGATTGGACTCCATTATCATCATGTACTTATACTAGGCCCCTCTTTCTCAGTCCCCCTTTCACTTTCTTTTTCTAAGCTATCTTTCCCCATTAGACTCTAAACTCCCTGAGGTTAAGGTATATAATTTTTTTCCCTTAATTGTAAGTGTCCTCAGCTCTTAGCACAGCACTTGACACATAATAGATGCTCAATAAATGTTTATGGTATTATATTGTATTATACCCATAGCATTCTCTCTAGATTTGCATGATCTCAGCCTAATCTTTTGACCTCCATAAGCTTTAGGTTTTTTTTTTTCTTTGTTTTTGTTTTTGTTTTTTTTAATCTGTAACTGAGAGTTTGGAGTAGAAAACTTCTGAAAACTCCAGCTCTAGACTCAATGATCCCATTTTGATTACCCTATCTCACCTTTTTCCCTAAATGCTTACAATTCAATCCATCACCTTTCTTCAAGCCAGACTTTAAGCCAGGCTCAAGTGGATAGTGTCATTCAGTGTCATGAAGTAAAGCAAAAATCCTGCAACAACACTATATGCCCTTCAGAGGTTTCTCATTATTCAATGAGTTATTGAATAGCCCACAAACTGGCTATTTGTGCTCTTTTAGGTCCAAGGTCAGAATTAGTGGCATTTCCTCTAGTTGCCTGTTTTACTATGGATGACTTAATTTTGTACATTATTAGTGTTGCACTTCCTGGTCAAGACTAATTTTGACTGATCTGTTAACAAAGAAAATTTCCTATTCAGAGTAAAATGATGAATTATCTTTCCTGTTTGATGATTCCATTCAGAAAAAGAATAATCTTCATCTTGAGATATTATAGGATACATTGATCACACACACCAATTCAAGGCCATTGAAAAATGAGTTTGATTTTGTTTTTTAAAAAATTAAGCCAATAAGCATTCATTTATCATCTCTTCTATGTCTGGATGTGTACCTTCTGTAATACTGAACACTTATTTACTAAAAAAGACATAGGTTCCAGCCCTAGATTTTTAGGGGGAAATTGGGGAAATATGGGGAAAATTGGAGTAAGAGGATATTGGAGTAGAAGACCCCCACCTCCCCAGATCCTTCTAGCTTTAAATCTAAATTACTCCCAAGTACTTTTTAGTACTAAAATACTGTGATTCCAAATTTTTAGATTAGAAACTTACATTTAACTTCATAAATTGCTTCAAACGCTTCCTGATAGTTTCTGGGTCCATGTACATTTTTAAATTAGCATAAGGTTTCAACAATAAAGGATAGCTCCTTTTGTTCTTGCAACTTATACTTATTTATGTGTCCATTATTTAATCATTCATTTATTTATTTGTTCATTCATTTATACAGTCAAGAACTATTTATTATATTCTAAATACAATATACTATTTGAAGTGCCAGAGGTGACATTTAGGTTGTTGTTTGTCCTTCCTTCTCTAAAAGATCATGACATCAGGGAGGTGATGCCTGACATGCAAGTAAATTGGATTTAAATGAGACAGGGCTATGCAAGGTCACCTGCCTCACTTTCCCCTTCAGAGCCATCTAGATCCAGTAGTAAGATATATATATCAGGACTGGAGAGGGAGAATACATAATATCTGAAGTTGTGAAGTATACAATCCAACTTGGTAATTAGTATAAAAGACCTTGAATTCAAATGAAAGAAGCATATAAATAAAACAAGTTAAAATAAGCATGATAATAAATTCCATTCCTCTAGCTTCATGGAGAAAGCATCATTTGATCCTGGCCTAACAGCTCACCAGTCAGAAAAATGACAAACATCTATGGAAGGGGGTGGGAGGAAGGGGCGGAAATTTGGAACACAAGGTTTTGCAAGGATCAATGTTGAAAAATTATCCATGCATATGTCTTAAAAATAAAAAGTTTTAATAAAGTTTTTAAAATTTAAAAACACTTTTTAAAAAAAGGAAAAAAAAAGAAAAATGGCCAAAAAGGTAATAACTTAAATGAGGTGCTGCTTAACCACTTACCAAAGGGGAAATTTCTTTATGTAAAATGGAAAACAAAAGTAACTAATTAAAATTCAAAGGGATAAAGTTAATGCAAAGAAAACTTCATAGCACTAAAAGGAATTTTCCTGAACTCTTAGGGCCTGCCACAGTAAGATGTAGTATTAGAAGTTTTGTATTGTTTTGTTTTTTGGATAGCTTCTTAAACACACAGACACAAAGACACACACACACTAATTTAGATAAATGAACAGCTTGAGTCAGAATCAAATCTAAAACTAAATATCAAAAAAATGTCATTATGACAACAAATTCTGTGTTATTTATTATTAATCTTGTGTTTTCATTGTCTTATTTAAAAAAAAAAATAGCAACAAAACTTTGGAGCCTGTCTCTGAAGCAAGCAAAATAAAATTAATTGAAAGAAAGAATATATTGCTACAGAATAACCAAATGCTATCTTCCCACTGAGGATTACAAAGTTCTTGGCAAACATTTCATACTGGACAGGTGAATATTGTTATTATTCATTTCTGGATTTGGGTAACAGTGAAGGGGAGGCAAAGAGAGGACAAATGCCTTGCTCTTAATCATACTTTTTGGTCAATTAATGGAGTCACAACAGAATGAGTCTTCTGGTCTCCTGCATAAGTCAAAAGATCCAGAGTTCAATTAGCAAACAAGAAGCTTTGGTTAGATGGATATCATGTCCTTTACATGTTAAGATTTCTTCCCTACTCCCTACCTCTTTCCCTCACTTCCTTCCTTTGAAGTGTCAGTCATACTTGAAAGACATTTTCAACAATGTTTTGGAACCAAGCAAAAAAGTCACTTAAACTATTTGCCTCAATTTCCTCATCTCTAAAATGAGATGGAGAAGGAAATAGCAAACCAATCCAGTATTTTTGCCAAGACAACCCCAAATGATCAGACATGACTGAAAGGACAGAACAACAAGGCACTTTAATATTTGTTCTGTGCTTACTTGGTTGAGAGCAAATAAATTGATATATTTGGATTTAGATAGATTTGAGTTCAGATTCCATCTCTGACATGGGCTGTATGACCCTCAGGAAAACCATTGCTCTAATGTCCTGAAGCACAGTTCTCCTTTAGTCTTAATGGGATTGGGGTATGATTTGGTAGAAGCCAGGTGTTGTCCACACTGAACAAATTACAGTAACAGCTTTTAAAATAACACAGGGAAGTTGCCAGCTTCTGATAGCTTTCGGGAAGAAAGAAACCAGTCTTAACTGGAAGAACCAGGAGCAGGAAATCCCTTCTCAGAGGTACAAAATACTCATAAAGACTGCACTTCTTTTCAAAAGTAGTCTTTACTTTTTGGGCAGTATTCATTTCCTTTCCCAAAATTGACAGCCATTTCCAAAATAGAAAACTATTTAAAGATAATATGTTAAGAAATTAAGGGCAAGCCTTCATCTTGTTTTGTAGCAGAAAGAATGCTGAAATGTGTGTGTAGGTGTGTGTGTGTGTGTGTGTGTGTGTGTGTATGTGTGTTGGGTTGGGTTTGGTGAATGTCACAAGTTTTGAGTTTGAATCCTGCCTTTATCACAATCTATATTCCCTTCAACAAATGATTTAAACTCTTAGGGTCTTGAGGATAAATGACCGCTAAGATCTCATCTAGGTTTGCACCCATTTAATTTTACAAAATACTGAAATATATTACACTCTACATTCTGGATATTAGTACTATTAAACTTTATGCTTTTTTGGCCACTGTTCCCAGCATCACCATTGTAGCACATCACTTTGGTAATGACACTGGTTATACTGTTCCTTCTCCTTGGTCCCATATGTATATATGTGTGTGTATACACACAAAAATAACACATACACAAATATATATTTATACACACATATATGTTATGTATTGCTTATATTATTCCTCTCCTTGGCTCAATAAGAACTTAAATAATATATACACATATGGGTGTGTTCATATAAATGAATTCAGTTATATAGATATATATGTGTGTATATATGCTAATATATATGTAATGTATATACATGTACATATATATGCATACATATATGAGTGCATACATTATATGTGCTCATATATGCATAATATGGCCCTTGAATAAAATATCTGGATTTAAAATTTACTCATTCATAGGACACCTAGTTCGTCTAAACTAAACATAAACAAATATAAAAACTGAATCTTTGGGCTGATACCTTAAAAACTACAGCAAATGTAATTTGCTACATTAATTGATCCTGTGAACAATCTCAGGCCATCATTGACTGTACTATAGAAAAAACTGCTATTTGCATTTGCCTGGTGTGATAGGATCAATATCTGCCATTATTTACCATCTTTTCTCCACAACAAGATTGACTCACTCCTCTTCTTCTCCTGCTACAGAAATTAGCTTCCCTTCAAGAGAGACAAAGTCTACTGGGATCTGATTGATTTCTAGATTTCCTGATCACCTAAGAGTGCAAAAAATCTTACCCATATGCAGTGGGGGCTCTGACTTGATGGATTTCCAAAGGGTCACCATGTCCTTCACCATATCCTGCTCCGATGATCATATATGTTTCCAAATGAAGACAAGGAAACCAGGCCATTGAATCCTTGTTGCATATCTTCACTGTGTCAGACCAAAGTAACTTCCTTTTTGTTGATGTCTTTCCAATGCCTCATTTGGTCTCCCATCATTTAATTAAACTGTAAACTTAAAGAGTGTTGAAACCACCTTTCATTCCTGGCTGGTTCTTGGTTTTTCTGATAAGTTAGGACCAACTTTTTTTTTTCCAATGTGATTCTAAAACTATAAAAAGCTGAATGCTTTTTTTTTTTTTTTTTTTTTAACCCATATAGTTTTAATGTCTCTTGAGCCAACAACTTTGGGTTTTATTCTTTTCCTTGCAGTTTTCACAAAAATTTGTACAAGGGTATAAAATCAAAGGGAATGTCATCTTATCATGAGATAGTGTTTTACTCTGGATTAATGTAGATGGAAACTAGTGTTAGAAGCACATTTCCTGCAAGCATCCCAGATAAAGTAATTTAACACATTTTGTTGAAAGCTTAAATGTTTTCAATTTTTAAAGTTCTTAGACTCTTTTTGAATGTCAGCTTACTCACACTGGCAATGTCTTTAGATATTAGGAAATCTCTCAAGATAGAAAGGAAAAAATAGAATGAAGCAATCTTTCTTTGGGGTGAAATATGATTTCACAATTTGTTTTTCAATGTTAGGATTTTTTTTTTTTAAGGAGCTTGCGTGTTAATATGCATATGAACAGAATACTAGGAACAAACCTTAAACATTTTAAATATTTATGTTTATGTAGTCTCTGATAGGATGAAGAGATTTACTGTTTTGCTGTCATTAGTTCTCTTTTGCCTTCTTACAGTTGTAAATTTTTCTTTGATAGGCTTTCTAGCTTGTTTTATCTTAACATATAAACAATAAACAATAAGAACATTTCCTGTGTTTCCAAATAGTTACATGAAAGTCAGTGCCTCATAATGCACTAAATTTATTTCTGGGCACTGTTTTCTTATGAAGAAAATGAACTTCCAAAAATAAATGAACTATGCAAAACCTATCTTTTTTATTTTAATTTTTTAAAATTGTATTTTCCCCAGTTACATGTATATTTTTTTATGCACAACTTTTTTAAAACATTTCCATATGAACCATGTTGGAAGAGAAAAATCAGTACAAAACCATGAAGAAAAAAAGGTGAAAATGGTATATGTTGAATTATATTCAGTCTCCATAGTTCTTTCTCTGGATGCAGATGGTGTTTTAAATCTGTAATTTGTTGGGATTGCCTTGGATCACTGAATCTCTAAGATTAATCACATCCATCATAGTTGATCATTGTACATTCCTTATGTTGCTGTGTACAATGTTTTCTTGGATCTTCTCACTTCATTCACATTAGTTCATGTAAATCTTTCCAAGGAAAAGTTATCTTTCTAAAAGATAAATCAATAAGAGTAGTATGACCTAAAAATGTAGATATTGACCTATTTGTGTCTCTGCCTTCTAAATTCATTATTTTGATCTTTTATGAATATAAACTTAATGTTTGCAGAAATGGGATTGGAAGAAACCTTTAAGCTCACCTAGTCTACTTCTTAATTTGAACAAATAAGTAAACTGATTTTCATGAAGATAAACTGACTTGCAGGGAGTGACTTGTCATTTATACAAGTAGTAAATAGCAGAACCAGAATTTGAACTAAGATTTTTTGACTCCAAATTCAATTCTATTACTGATACACTCAACAAAAAAAACCTCATTTTATTCCTTCACATGCTCTCTGCTATAGCCATGAAGAATTTCTGGTATTCTTAACCTCCTTTTAAAAAATCAACTTGATTTTTATTCAGTTCTTAATTTTCTCCCTTCTGCTTTCCCCTTCCTCACCCAATGATAAGGCAAAAAATAAATAAATAAAACCATCACAGACAAGTATAGTTGAGCAAAATAGATTTTCATATTAGTAATATTCAGGGGGAAAAAAAGGAAGAGGAAGGGGAGAAGGAAGAGGAAGAGGGAGAAGAGGGGAAAAGGAGGAGGCAAAAGGAAAGAAATAAGGGAAGAAGGAAAGAAGGATGAAAGGAAAAAAGAAAGAAAGAAGGGAGGAAGGAAAAAAGGAAGAAAGGAGGGAGGGAAGGAAGGAAGGAAGGGAAGAAGGAAGGAATGAAAGAAGAAGGAAGAAAGGAAGGATGGAAGGAAGGAAGGAATGAAAGAAGAAGGAAGAAAGGAAGGATGGAAGGAAGGAAGGAAGTGAGGGAAAGAGGTAGGGAGTAGGGAAGAAAGGAAGGAAAGAAGGTAGGGAAAGAAAAAGGGAGAGCGGGAAGGAAAAAGGGAGAGCGGGAAGGAAATGTTTCAATCTACCCTCAGTGCATCAGTTCTCTATCTGGAGGTTGATAGTATGTGGTGGGTAGTTATTGTGTTGCTCAGAGATTCTAAGTCTTTTATTTTATTTTTGTAACATTGTTTTCATCGTATAAGTTATTCTCATTGTTTCTAATAGTGCCATAATATTCGATCACAATCATATATTGTAATTTGTTTGGCAAGTTTTTCTGACTAAGAGTTCCTTATACCTAAGAAATTTACAGATCTTGAGCAAAAAAAAGCTATCAGTCAAAATGGACCAAGGAGGTAGTATGGTTCAATTACAAGAATCAACGGTGACAAGATAACATGTTCTAGTCATTCCTAATTTGCTATGGAACTTTGATAAATTATTTAATATTTCTATGCCTAAATTTCCATATCTGTAAGAGAAGATAATATATATGAATTTACTTTGAAAAGTTAAAATGTTTAATTTAAATGAAAGATGACATATAAAATTATATACAAATCAAATGCAAAGATATGCATTGCTTTCTTAAATCATCCTCACCACCATCAAATCCCAATTCCAATCCTTCCATTGCTGGCTTTTACAAGGGTGGTATCTGCAACTTTAAATTGCTCTCAAATTAATGTTTCTAATTTTTGAGCTTTTTGTCCCACATCTTATTAATAGTTATCATTGAATATGTATGACATATCTGACTCCCAGGTTTTTGTAAATGCATTAGAAATGGTTCATACATTTATGGTCTCATTCTAGATTTTTAGGATGTGAATATCTGACTCTTCATTTGCTTCCTGTCTGTAACTCTTTGAAGGATCATGCAAATAATTTACCTCAGTTCAAAAAGAAGAAGGGACAGAAGGGGAAGGGAAAGAGGATAAGAAAGACTCAGTGTTGGTCTAAAAGTGAGAGAAAAAGCTCACTTATATATGGACTGTAGAAATGAAATACATCTTTAATTGATCATGAACAATGTGTTAATATTTTCCCTGTAATTTAAATAAATATTACTTCTACTAAATACATAATATGTTTCGTTGTGTGCCTGTTAGAACAGATGACATGTTAACATATTAAACTAAATATAAAATGTAACTACCACTATCCCACACTACCCCATATCTTTGCTAGGCCCTACTTCAGCATATATTAAGTGAATGTTCTATGCTGAATTTGGTCAATTTGTTCCCTGATAACCTAAAACTGATACTATACTTTTCAAAGTGGCTACAAGCAAGTAATAATGACCTTTGGCAAAATAAGAAATCTGGTTCACTTGCCTGCAGGCAAGTCATTTTTCTTGATTGTTTCCTGGATTAGAAGGTTGTTGTTATTTGTCTTTTTTTTCTTAGAGGACCAGAGAGGAGATGCCATGACATGCAAGTGAGTTAGATTTAACTGAAGGAAGGCTGTTTAAAGTCACCAATCTCACTTTCTCCTCCAGAGCCATCTGGATTCAGTAGATTGGATGAATGGCCCAGTGAGCCAGGAATTTGCCGGCTGTATCTGAATTCTGGCTGTTGCCTAGGGATAGGTTGCTTTTTTGGCTTTTACCCCTGAACCAAAAGTAAAACCTGGGCTATGTCCTCTCTGCACATTGGAACCGAGATGTCCCTAATTCAGCCAGAAATGTGGTAGAGGGTGGGGCAGCCCAGCATTCCAGGATTGGCACTCATCAACACCAAGGCATCCAAATAACAGCATCCTAGTTCTGAAACAGAGTTGGCTATTGCCTTCATCTCTGAGTTCATTTTAAAGGAGTGGACAGGAACACAAGGAGGTAACCACACCAAACTGAATGTATCCTTTGAGCTTCTAGAAGCAATGCTTGGGTGAGGTTCAGACTAGGTAGGTCACAGAACTCTACCCTGTACTATTTCTAAGTGCCCTGAATCCAACATTTAGGCAGTAAGAATTGTTTTGTTTTTATTCACCTTTCTTTCATTTTTTTCTCTAGAACTTGGCTTTTTCTGATGCTCTTTTTGTTTCTGCCAAAGCTCACTTTCAGTATTTCCTTTGATATATCTTTTCTTTTGTAAATTTAGAGCTGAAAGGGAACAGACCAACCCACTCATCATCAACTCATCAACTTCCACTTCCAGGAAGGTGCTAAATCACAGAAAACTGAAGGGACTTCCCAGGGTCACCTAGGTAGGTAGGAACAAAGCTGGGATTTGAATCTCAACTCACTGACTCCAGATTTAATACTCTTTTGCCTTCATTGCATGTAACTTATTATAATGTTAATGATCAACTGGGTAGTTAGGCCTTACAGTGGATAAGACCTGGAACTTGGATTTAATAAGACATTTCACAAAGTTCAAATATGGCCTTGGACTTTTATTGGCTATGTGACCCTGAGTGAGGCATTTAATTCTCCTTGCCTCAATTCCCTCATTTGTAAAATGGACTGAGGAAGTAAATGGCAAACCCTATGACTTTGCCAAGAAAACTCCAAATGGGGTCACAAAGAGCTGGACATGACTGAAAAATGATTAAAAAACAACAAAAGCAATCTACCATTGTATGTTATATACCACCACCACCCCTCCCATTTAGTTACCAAGGTAAATGTTCCTTTTAAATAGGATTTTTCCTGTATTAAGATTTTGGAGAGGGAAATCTATCTGTCCTCCCTTTTCCTCCTAAGTCACTTAGGAGGAAAGTTCCTCCTAAGTCACCAAGGCCTTGGTTCCTCCTCCTAAAGATAGCTAGGTCTGCACACACACACACACACACACACACAGAGTATGTGTGTATATGTATATATAAATAAATATAGATGGGTATATATATATATATATGTATATATATATACTCATGTGCATATACATATATATATATATGTGTATGTATGTGGAGAGAGACAGAGAGAGAGAGAGAGAGAGAGAGAGAGAGAGATGTATATGGTACTTAAAGTTGCCACTAGATGAACTGATTTTGGCCCTCACGCAAGGAACAAGCTCTCTTGTTAATCATCTTGGACTTGGACCGTGAACCATAAACCTGGCTACTTTTATGCAGAACATATAATTTTTCTAACTGAGTCATTTGGCATAGGCCCAGATATATATGCTCAGGTCTCACTAAATACATGAAAAGATTAGATTTATTTTGACCAATCAAAGAGATGTTTACATACTAATTTGTAATATGAGGAGACAGCTAAACTTAGCTTCGGAAAATTTTAAACTAATTAAATATAGTGAAAACCAAAGCTCAGATCTTCATAGTTTACACTCACACTTTTTGCATAAGAGCAGTTAAAATCTATATGTGGAAAAAAGAAGAGTAGCTTGATTTGTGTTGAATGTTATAGCATGCTGAGACTTGAACGTGTATACTTAGGTCTGACCTTCATAACTTACATTTGAAGGTAGTTTTACGCTCTTATCCTTAAGGTCCAACCAGAGAGCTTGCACACGAATATGTATTTGCCACATATTCTAATTACTCTTTTCCTAAGACTAGTTTGAACACAAAAGATAAAGAAACAAAGGCCTCAGTTACTTTCCTTTTTTTCTTCTTGGTGTAGCCTAAGACTGCACTATTTTGTAGGTACTATGTTGATTTGCACTGAGCTTTCAATACATTAAAACACCTAGAGTTTTTCAATGAACTGTTACCTAGATAAGCTCTCCTCTCATATTTCACTTAGGAAATTGATTTTTTGATACATTTATTCTGATCAAATAGCCTCCTCTTAGATTCATTCAGTCAGTCAATAAACATTTAATGAGTACCTGTTAAATGCCAGGCACTATACCTATTGGCAGAAATTAGTCTGCCTTGGAGAAAAATAGAAGTTAGAAATGTCTGGTTCTTTCTCCCTTAGAATCATGCAACAACAATCCCTACTACACATGTGGGGGCCACTCTATCATTCTTACAATCTTAACTTCTTTCAACAGATCCCTTTCTCTGCTTTGACATTGCCACCACCTAGGTGCAGGCCCTATTCATCTTATACCTGCATTATTGCAATAGCCTGCTGGTTGATATCCCTACCATAAGTCTCTTCCCATTTCAGTCCATCTTGCACTCAGCTGTCAAAGTGATCTTCTTAAAGCTTTGGTCTGACTTTAAAACACCCTTCCCTTTCCAGCACATCTTCAAATATAAACCCCACTGTTTGAAATTTATAGCCCTTTAAAACTTCTCTTTGCCACTTTCAGCCTCCTTACATCTCATATATCTTCGTATACATACTATCAGCCAATGACATTGTCCTCCTCCCTTGCTGTTTTTTTATTTTTATTTTTAATTTATAGAATAAAACAATATTTAGTATAATATACTATATTATGCTATAATATAGCATAATAAAAAGATGATTGCATATAAATGGCAAATCTACTAGGTATAACATACTATTCCTTTTAAATATATAACAAATGTGTACATAGACACATATGTGAAATTATTCCATACATACTTCTATTTATCAGTTTTTTCTCTGGATGCAAATAGCATCTACCTTCACATGTCCTTATAGTTAATTTGGGCATTTATAATAATAAAAATAGCTTATTCACTCAGTCATTCTTTTTTTTTCAAAAGTATTTTCTTTTTCTTTTTTATATTCTTTTAGCTTCTCAAAATATTTGCATAGTTTTCAACATTCACCCTTGTAAAACCTTGTGTTCCAAATTTTTTCTCCTTCCCTTCCCCTTATCCCCTCTTAGACAGCAAGTAATCCAATATATGTTAAACATGTGCAATTCTTCTATACCTACTTCTACAATTATCATGCTGCACAAGAAAAATCAGATCAAAAAGGAAAAAAAAATGAGAAAGAAAACAAAAAGCAAGCAAACTACAACAAAAAAAGTGAAAATACTATGTTGTGATCCACATTCAGTGCCTATAATCCTTTTTCTGGATGCAGATGGATCTCTCCATCTATTGGAGAGTCTAATGGAATTGGCCTGAATCACCTTATTGTTGAAAAGAGTTACATCTGACAGAATTGATCATCTCATAATCTTGTTGCTACTATGTACAATGTTCTCTTGATTCTACTCATTTCACTCAGCATCAGTTCATATAAGTCTCTCCAGACCTCTCTGAAACCATCCCACTGATCATTTCTTATAGAACAATACTATTTCATAACAATCATATATCATAACTTATTCAGCCATTCTCCAAATGAGAAACCACTCAGTTTCTAGTTTCTTGCCACTACAAAAAAGGCTGCTATAAACATTTTTGCACATGTGGATCCTTTCCCCTTTTTTATGATCCCTTTGGAATATAGGCCCAGTAGAGACATTACTGGATAAAAAGATATGCACAGTTTGATAGCCCTTTGAACATAGTTCCCTATTGTTCTTCAGAATGGTTGGAGTCATTCACAACTCTAGCAACAACATATTAGTGTCCTAGTTTCCCCACATCCCCTCTAACATTCATTATTTCCTGTCATCTTAGTCAATGTGAGAAGTCACTCTAAAAATTTAACAATTGACTTTCAGGAGCAAAGTCTAGCATATCAATTGATAATCAGCTCAGGAGCTGGTTCTAACATATCAGTGGATATTTGTACAGTTCTATGAATCATCTTTACAGAGATAACGGAACCCATGGGAGTTGATGAGATCATCAAATAAGCAAGTATATAGAGAACAAAGAAGAAGGTCCAGGACAAAGCCATGGGGGAATTCCCTTCATTTGGGTGTATGACATGGATGAAAAATTTGTGGAAGAGACTGAAAAGCAACAGTCATATAGATAAAATAGAATCTTGTATTAAAACCTAGAGAAAAGAGAGTATCCAGTAGGAGAAATTGCTCAATGGTATCAAAAACTATAACCACTTCTAAAAGGATGAGGCCTGAGAAAAAGCCATTAAATTTGTCAATTAAGAGATCATTGATAACTTTGGGGTTCAGTTGGAAACAGATCTTCAGAGGCTTTAGAAAATGAAAAGGGAAGTAGAGAATCTAATACAAAAGACTTTCTCAAGGAATTTGGCCACACAGGGAGAGAAAAGGGATAATAGTTAAGGGGGTATAATGAGAATAAGTTTCATTGCCTCAGTAAAATAATCAGAATAAGCTTATCAATTTAGAATACTGACAATGGGATAAATATAAATTCTATTACCTTGATGAGACTATTTGCCAATTTAGAATAACTGATTCCATTTTGTTTTAAATCTCCATTTTGTTTTGATCTATCTTAAATAAGCTATTTTTGTATAAATTCCTTTTCAACAAGATAGGCATTTATATGTATGATGTTATAATCAGTTTGTGTGTATTTTTAAAAACAACTGATAAACATATGTAAACCCTGTAATAAAATAGACCACCCATGAAAAAATATTTTAAACAACTTTATAATTATTTTGAAGTATCAAATTATATGGTAAACTTTAGCTAAAAGTATAAAAAAGTCTACCTGAGATCCCAATCATCAGTTTGTTCATAAATCAAAAGTAGAGCTCATTCCTGTTTCCACATTTGAGACTTGAGCAAATCTGTATAATTGAAGGTTAGTGCTAATTGGTTGAAGGAAATGTTAGCAATTCACTACACTACCACCCCCAAAGGTGACATATGGTCTTGGTCTGGGTAGTGAGGGAACCTTGTCAAGCCAGGTTAAAAAAAAAAAAAAAAAAAAAGATTATCAGAAACTCTGTAGCATCAGATTGGTGGGGATCACTTTTTAAAAGCTATTGCTTGCACACTTTGATTAGAAAGTAATGTAAATCTAATTAGTATTTCCTATAGCATTCCTATAGCATAGGTAACCATAAATCATATAACTTCATATTATATGGGAATGATAAGATCAAGTGAGGGATTTTTAAGGATGAGAGAGAATGAGCAAGTTTATAGATTATAGGGAAGAAATCAAAAGAAAAAAAAACTCTGAAAACTGGAGTGTGTGAGTATAATGACAGCATTTGCTGGAGAAATTAGGAGAGGATGGTATCAAGGGTAAATGCAGAGGTGTTGGCTTAGGAGAAAGGCCTCCCTGTTATGGGAAGCACAAGTGAAAGTTAGCAGATAATAATGTGAAGATGTCTGAAAGATGTGAAACATAGCAATAGATCTCTGGAAATCTGAGAAAAGCTGTTTTATTGAACTAAGAGGGAAATGGTTCTATTTTAATAAAATAGGTATAAAAATCATACATTTATAGATAATAATAAATCATAATTTCAAAACTCCCACATTCAGTTTTGCAACCCCACATAGGGTCACCAACCCACAATTTAAGAAACTTTGATTTAGAGGACCTGAAAGCACCTTGCTGTCCCCATCCTGTTCCTAGCTAAACCACATGCATTTAGAAGGTGAATGGGAAGATATCAAAGTTAATGTGCATAGCAGGAGCAATGCAGAATAGATGGTAATACATTCAAACTTCTCAAATTTAGGACAAAAGAAAAAAAAAACAATTTAGTGAATTTTAACACTTCTAAATTAGGAAAGTGACCTAGAGATGATATACAATATAGCCCTAGGCCTCCATCAAGGCTTGGGAAACTCAATGATGTGTACTTGCAGCCTAACTATTATTTGTAGGGCAATTCTAACTCTTCTATGTACACACATACACACACACTGCCACTAAAATAAAGACCCTGCAGGAACACTTGTCCTCAGCAGTGTCCTTTAGTGGTCTGTGCATCATGCTTAGCCTAGGAGCCAGAAAGTCTAGGTTATAATTGCTGTGTGGTCTCAACCAGTCACCTAATTCCTTCTTGACTCAGTTACCTCACCTATAAAAAGGGAAAATAATTCTGGGCAGACTTACCTCACCAAGTTATTGTATAAAATCTAAAGACTACATTAGGAAAATGTGTAAAACTAATCATGCAATTGTTGTTAGTCTTGCTTTTCTCATTCATGAAAATAGTGTTATTTGTTTGAAAATAGATTTTTCCCTAAGTATTATAAAATAATAATAGAATAGGAATTAATCCTTTAAAAAAAAAAAAAAAAACTGTGGGAATCAGTTTTCAATTTAGATTTCTGTTTGAACCTGGCCTCTAATTTAATAATCCTTGACCTGTCAGTCAATAAGAATTTATTAAATGACAACACTATGCCAGGCACTGTGCTAAGTAAATAACTTCCTTCCTTCCTTCCTTCCTTCCTCCCCTTCTCCCTTTATTTTCTTCTTTCTTTCTCTTGAATATTTTTCAAAGATCTACTTTCTCAGTATCACCTCTCTTCTCTGATCCTACTAAGAAAATGAAACTATAGGAAAAACAAAATCCTCTGTTATAAACATATAATAAGCAAAACAAATTCCTGAATTAACCATGTCCAGAAAATGTCTCAATTAACACTTTAGGTTAATTATCTCTCATTTAGGAGTGGACAACCTGTTTCATCACGACTTCTCTGGATGGATGGTTAGACATTGTAATAATGAGATGCTCTAAATTTTTCAAAGATGATTATCTAAAATACTGTTGTATAAATTGTTCTAGTTCTGCTCAGTTCACATAAATCAACCCAATTTTTTTTTCAGAAACTATTCCCTTCATCTTTTTTTTTTAACAGCATAATGGTATTCATCACATACTTGTTCCCAGTTGATGAAAACTCATTTAATTGCCAATTCTTTGTCACTACAAATAGAGCTGTTATAATTTTTTTGGTTTTTGGATACTTTTCTACTTTATTTCTGTTAGTATTGTTCTAGTAGTGGTATTGTTAGGTCAAAGGGTATGCATTAATTATTAATTTTTGTGGAGTAGTTCCAAATTGTTCGCCAAAATGGCTGGACCAATTCACATCTCCACCAATAGTGCATTAATGTACCTGTTTTCAAACAGTCTCTCCAACATTTGTACTTTATTTTTTGGCCAATTTTTCCTAGTCTTATAAGTAAAAGATAAAATCTCAGAATTATTTTAATTTACATTTTAATCACTTAGATTTCTTACTCTGAAAACTGCTTAATAATATCCTTTATTTATCAATTGGAGAATGATCCTTATACTTTGAATTAGTTCATAAATAAATGTTTTAGAAATGAAACTTTTATTAGTGAAATTTGCTGCATTATATTTATGCTCACCACCACCACTGATCTGCTTGTCTTCTAATTTTAGCTACACTGGTTTTGTTTGTACAAAAATTTTTAATTGTGTGTAATTTAAATAGTTCATTTTATTGCCACACTTGCTATTTCTTGTTTGGTAATGAACTCTTCCTGTATCTACACATCTGAGAGATAATTTCTTCCTTGAGCCTCTGATTCCTCTATGATGTCTAAGAATTTACCCTTTGGGAACTTAACTTGTTTGGTATAAGATGTTATTCTACAACTAGTTTTTGCCAGACTGCTTTGGGATTTTCCCAAAAGTTTTGTTGTTCTTGGCCCAATAGCTGGGATCTTTGGATTTTTCAAACATTTGGCTCTGCTTTTGTATCTGCTTTTTGTGAACTAATTTTTTCCACTGATGAGCATTGATTATTACTACTTTGTGGCATATTTTGAGATCTGGTCCCCTTCTTTCCTACTTCCCCACCTCTTAATTTCCTCAAAATTCTTGAGGTTTTATTCCTACAGACAAATTCTAATAAGTTTTCTAGCTCAATAGAATAATCTTTTAGTCTTTTATTACTATATCACTGAATAAATTAAATGTCAGTATTACAACTTTTATTATATTGAATTGGCCTATCCATGAACAATTAATAATTTTCTCATTATTTAGACTTGTATTTAATTGGTTAAAGAGTGTTATGTAGTTTGTATTCATATTGTTCCAGTGTATGTCTTGGCAGGTAGATTCCCAAGTATTTTAAGTTTTCTGAAGTTGTTTTAAATATAATTTGCCTTTATACTTGTTTCTGCTAGATGTTTTTGGTAATACACAGAAACGTTGATAATTTATATTTATTTATTTTATACCCTGAAACTTTGTTAAAGTCATTGTTTCAAATTTTTTTTATTTAACTCTATAATTTTCTTTAAGTGAATCATCTCATCTAGAAAAAAATAATTGTTTCTTTTGTGCCTTATTTATTGCTTCAATTTCTTTCTTATCTTATTGATGTAGTTAACATTTCTAGCAATATGCCAAATAATGGTGGTAATGATAGACATCTTTACTCTGTCCCAGATCTTATTCGAATGGTATCTAGCTTATCCCCACTACAGATTATTGCTGGCTCTTGGTTTGAGATAAATACTATTTATCAAATTAAAGAAATGTTTATTTAATCTTTTGGTTTCTAGTGTTTTTAATAGGAATGGAATTATATGTTGTTGAAAGTTTTTTCTTCATCTCCTGATATAGTATGGGTTTTGGTTGTTCTTATTGTTATATTTATGAGGTCAATTGTACTTATAGTTTTCCTAATATTGAGCCAGTACTACATTTCTGATATAAAACTAACCTATTAATAGGTTAATTAATATTCTATTAATAGAATATAATTTTCATCATATGTTGTTGTATTCTCCTTGCTAATATTTTATTTAAAATTTTTGAATCAGCATTCAGTAGAATTGACTATAGTTTTTTTTTTTTTTTTCCCCTCTATTTTGGCTCTACCTGGTTTAGGTAGCAAGACCATATTTTTATCAAGGAATTTGTAGGACTTCTTCTTTACCTATTTTTTTCAAATAATTTGCATAATGTTAGAATCAATTAAAAAGCTTTAATTTTAAAAAAAGAGAAAAAAGAAAATCACCTTAGCAATTGAGTGGAAAATGTATTGAAGCTGGAAAAATTTTTGCAGGGAGATTAGAGTTTCTTCACTGAGAATTCTCTATACTAATCAAATCACAGATAGTTTTTTTTTTTTTTTTTTTTTTTTTTTTTTTTTAGTGTGAGGGATACTGCAGATCCTAGAGAAGGCAAACAACAACAATCAAACATTCATTAGATACTGTGGACTATTCTTTGACAAGTGGCTTAATGGATGAGTTGCTATAGTCTTATGGCCAAAAATTTTCCCTATACCCTCCAGAAGTCAACTGGGAATTTACATATTACTATTGACTCATTCACTGGTCAAATTTATAAAACAATGGTCAAGTATCTGGAATTAATCCAAATAAGGGATTTATTTAGTTATGCAAGTATAAAGGATTGATATTTATATGCCAAGCACTGTTACTAAACATTTCACAAGTATTATCTCATTTGATCTTTACAATAACCCTGCAAATTGGAATTATCTCCATTTGACAGTTGAGGAAACTGAGGCAGAGAGTAGTCATTTTCCCAGGATTACACTAGCGAGTTAATATATATCTAAGGTCAGATTTTAACTCAAGTCTTGCTGACTCTGGGCCCAGCCCTTTATCCATTTTACTACCTCCCTATCCTAACTACTTTTTGGAACTTCATTTTTATTAGCTCCTGTGGGCTGGGTCATGTCTATTTCTTTATTTGTTCCATAGGGATTTAACGCAGTGTTGCACACCCCACAGCTGGGCTCAGCTATTGGCTGCCTGGGCTGGCTGACTTCCCTCTCATGTCTTGGAATTATTTCAACAGATACCCTTTTAAAAAAGCTCTTTCCCCCAGGGAATAGTGAAATTGAGTTTTCCTCCTATTTTCTTTCAGCTATTTCAGATGAAGCTTTGACTTTATCTGAAGGAAGGAAGCTATGCTTATTATAACTTAGATTTAGACAATAATGTATCCTGTGTTTATTATCCCTTTTTTGGATCTGATTAAGAGGGAAGACAATTTACTAATTTTCTTTCACTTTTAGCAAAAAGTCTATAAGGATGCTTCACTCTAATTAATCATAGAGCAAACCAAATTCTTCTCCAAGTCGTTGTAACTTTTCTATATTAATGTAGGTGAAATTCCATCCAATTCTTTTCATTGACATCTCTGAATTGGTGAGGCATAGAAGTCTGTTATAAAAGCAGACTTTCTGAGCTAGATAATTCAATCTAATTCCATTAATATTTATTGAATGCCTGGGAAATATATTGTTTTAGGAAAAAAAATTCTGCTAGAGGATATAGGTTCAAAATCCAGCTCTGCCTCCTTTTACTTGGTGTGACTTCTGAGAGGCCCAAATTTCCTTGGGCCTATAAAATCAAGTAGCTGGAATTGGATTAGATGACTTAGAAGGACTTTTCCAATTCAAAATCTTGTTACTCTGATTCTATGGCTATAATTTTGATGTACCTTGATAGACCTAAAATTTGCTTTATAGATTTCATGCTCACATTTATGGAATTTTTTATTCACTCCCAAATTAAGTATCTCTTACTTTGAACAAGTCATTTCAATACTATGAACCATAGTTTCCTTATCTCTTGTCTCTCAGATCCTTTCTTGCTCCCATATTCTTTGCTTATATTCGTATTTCTTGAGTTCCCTTCATTGTACCTGATATTATGAAGAAAACAAGAAAAATATAAGTTTTCTTGTGCCATTGAATGACAAAATCATTGATCTCAAAACTTTAGTATTGTAAGAGTATCAAGTAGAAGCTATGCCAGTATCTACTTGAAATGTGTTTGGTTCTCCCATTTTTGCTGGAAGATCTTTAGCAAGGGGGAAAGCACTACTTCCCAAGGTTGCTACTCAAAACTCAGAGAGGAAACTCCTTAGAGAGGAAAATCTCTCTCTCTTTCTCTCTGTCCCAGTCTCTGTCTGTCTATCTGTCTCTCAGCTGCTGAAGTGATTTTTCTTAAGCAAGCTTTTCTGCCTTTTAAATAGCTCTTATTGCTAGGAGTTTTCCTTGAACCAAACTGAATCTGGTTTATCACAGATTTCTTCCTATGATTTCTAGCTCTCTCCTATCTAACCATCAAACAGATGTAATCTCTCTTTACCAGGAATACTCTTCAAATACTTTAAAGAAACCTACTATGTCTCCTCTGAGTCATCTCGTTCAGGTAAAAATTCCTAGTTCCTTCAAGTGAACTTCATATGGCATGATCTCAAGGCTCTTCACCATTTGGATTTCTGTCTGTACTCAGAAAGATTTAGGGCTTGTAGATAGCCTTCTGAAAATGTGGCTCCCGAAACTAAACAGTTCTCCAGATGTGGCCTGACCAGGACAGAACAGAGGGATGATCACCTCCCTAGTTTTGTACACTGTGTGTCTTTTACTACAGCCTGAGATTGGATTAGCTAGTTTCCGGCAGTTTACAATCTACTTGGAGAGAAAACACATAAACACATGAAACATTTAAATAACAGTATGTGATTAAATACCAAGTTGAGTGATTACGGGAAGTTAAGTGTTGGAAGATTCCTAAGGAGGAAGAGAACAGCATGGCCTAGAACGGCAAGGAAACATCTCATGAAGGGAGCTGGGCTTGAGCTGGGGTTTAAATGTATGTGAGCTAAGAAGAGAGGAGAGAGTAGGGAAAAACATTTTATACACAGGGGATAAGCAGAAGTAGACAAAACCACTCTCTCAGTAGTAAATCTGGATTTCTCAAGACTTTATGGGATGCATGTGTGTATATGTGACTAAGACTATTATGTGAAGAGTCAGACAATGCTTTCCTTTCTAAAGAGAGGGTAGTTTTGCCTGGAAGTCTTTAATCACATGTGGTAAATGTTTTTTTCTGTTCAATGGACTAGTGTTGTGTACATATCCATTGTTCCTAGGAGTTTCTCTTCTCCCTCATCTTTCCAATCATAGAAGAAGATAACGGGTTCCAGTTTTATAGACCAGAGCTTCTTAAACTTTTTCCACTTGTGGCCCCTTTTTGCCAAGAAATTTTATGTGACCTTAGATATAGGTATGTGACATACCTATATATGTAGGTATATAAAACAGGTATACATATCAAACATTTACTGATAATAAATCACAAAGACATTTCTTTTAAAACAATTCTCTGGTATACATATCATTTTACTATTTATTAAAGATGAAAGCAAATTTGCATACTAACAAGATATATGTGCTTGTTTATACTTGATACCTTTTAGCTTTGCCCAATTTTTCATAACCCCTCCCTCCACACGTGTGACTGCAAGCCACAATTTAAGAAGCTTTGTCACAGGATACTTTTTTAAGAGGGGAGGGGAGGCACAGAAAGAAGTTGCACAGATCAATATGCAGATATGTTTTAATCTCTGCTATACACCAAGCTAGAGGCAACTAGGGGATACAATAGATAGAGTATCAGGCCTGGGGTCAAGAAAACTCCTGTTCCCGAGTACTAATCTGGCCTCAGGCACTTAATACCTGGGTAAATTACTGAACCCTATTTATGTGCCTCAGTTTCCATATTTGTAAAGCTGGAAAAGGAAATGGCAAATAATTCTAATATCTTTGCCAAGAAAACCTCAATGGGGTCACAAAAAGTCAGATATAATTGAAATGACTGAACAACATGTACAATTTAATTTTCTTAATCAATAAAAGACATTGTGTATACATTCTTAATTGATAGATGCTAGATTTTTTTAAAATCTAGTTTCAAGTTATATGATTATTTTAAGTCCTTATGTACTCAAAAACTTCTTTGGGTCTCCATTTAGTATTATAATGGTGAAGTTATTGGTCAACAAGACTTAGTGTTGCTTTTGTCTCTGTACACTCCTCCACCAAAGTCCTTTTCTGATGTATCATGGGTCATTGTAGCCTGGAAGTGATGCCCAAGCAGAATTTACTGATGAGGCTTTGATTTCAGGACCAGCCACAGACTGTTAGCAAGATGTGACTGATACAGATCTGGCTATAGTGAGTCAAGAAACCTGTTAACTGAAGTCTTGAAAGTGGTCAAGAAATGTGTTTGAGGAGTATAAGATCTTCGAAGATCACTGCAGTATGAGTATACATTGTTGGTGTTGTCTTTAGTTCATCATTGTTATTTTTGTATTATAGGTTGCCCTTCCCCCACATGTAGGTGTTGGGGGAAAACTGGGAAATGGCCTGAAAGATACCAAACTTCTCCTTGAAACAAAGGTTCACATTTTAGTAACAGCAATCTTCTGGGAGGGGGTGGGGGGAGGGAGGTTATGTGGCTACGAATCACAGAATAATAGTTTCCCAAGAATGAAAGTTGAGTCACCAAAAAGGCAATGGAAAGTTGAATAATGGGAATGAGTAGACAGGGGAAGAGCTGAACTAAGGATGTCATCACAGAGTTGTATAACAAGAAAGGAGGTAGATTAGTCATATATTGAGGTGGGTGGATAATTGATGGACCTCCCAAGGGCTTCACTGGCATTCATTCAGTAGCAGAAAATCTAGGGGAAGTCCCCCTGCTACATGGGGGTAGACCCCCTCTAGAGAATGAAGGGGAGAATATGGACAAGAGTAACACAGGAGGAAAAAAAAATAGTAGGTTGTCATCCTTATTGGAAAGTAGGAAGGGGAGAGCATCCATATCAACGAAATCAAATCACTGAAGAACTAAATAATACTGTTTTCATGATCCTAGTGAATCACTTCAATGTCTATTCATTTCAATCATCTTACCTAATCCCTATATAAGGATCAATATAATACCTGTTCCCTAATCATATTTTGGAGTCTGACAGACACAAGAATAAGGGACAGTGTTATTCTCAGACTCTAATGGGAGATGACAACAGGTCCAATGTTCTGAGAGAAAGTCCATAATCTTTACCTGACTGTCGAAATTGAAAGGAAGGGAGCTCCAAGTGAAAGAGAAAGCCCTGACATCTATTAATAGAGAGGGTTTTCTGACTTAGGAATCCTCCCCATTCCTACGAAACAAGTCTGTCCCTATGCTCTTCCTATTAAAATGTAAGTCCTATATCCTTTGATCCAGTAGAGTCTCTACTGGGTCTATATCGCAAAGAGATCATAAAAGACAGAAAAGGATACACATGTGCAAAAAGGTTTGTAGCAGCCCTTTTTGTAGTGCTAAGAAACTGGAAACTGAGTGGATGGTCATCAGTTGGAGAATGACTGAGTAAGTTACAGTATATGAATATAATGAAATATTGTTGTTCCATAAGAAATGATGAGCAGACTAATTTCAGAAAAAACTGGACTTACATGAACTGATGTTGAGTGAAGTGAGCAAAAACAAGAAAATATTGTATATAGTAACAAGATTATGTGATGATCAACTGTGATGGACTTGACTCTTTTCAGCAAAGTGATTCAAGACAATTTCAATAGGCTTGTGATAGAAAGTGCCATCAGCATCCAGAGAGAACTAAGGAGATTGAAGGTGGATTATTGCATAGTATTTTCATCATTTTGTTGTTGTTAATATTTTCACCTTTTTTGTTGTTGTTTTTTCTTTCTAGTGTTTTTTCCCCTTTTAATCTAATTTTTCTTTACACTGCATGATGACTATAGAAATATTTTTTAAATTGCCCATGTTTAGCTTATATCCCAAAGAAATCTTAAAGAAGGGAAAGGGACCTGTATGTGCAAGAATGCTTGTGTCAGCCCTCTTTGGCCAGAAATTGGAAACTGAGTGGATGCCCATCAATTGGAGAATGGCTGAATAAATTGTGGTATATGAATATTATGGAATATTATTGTTCGGTAAGAAATGACCAGCAAGATGATTTCAGAAAGGCCTGAAGAGACTTACATGAACTGATGCTGAGTGAAATGAGCAAGACCAGGAGATCATTATATACTTTAACAACAATACTATATGATGATCAATTCTGATGGACATGGCCATCTCCAGCAATGAGATGAACCAAATCAGCTCTAATAGAGCAGTAATACATTGAACCAGCTTCACCCAGTGAAAAGAACTCTGGGAGATGACTATAAACCATTACATAGAATTTCTAATCCCTATATTTTTGCCCACCTGCATTTTTGATTTCCTTCACAGGCTAATAGTACATTATTTCAAAGTCTGATTCTTTTTGTACAGCAAAATAACTGTTTAGACATGTATACTTATATTGTATTTAATTTATACTTTAACATATTTAACATGTATTGGTCAACCTGCCATCTGGGGAAGGGAATGGGGGGAAGGAGGGGAAAAATTGGAACAAAAGGTTTGGCAATTGTCAATGCTGTAAAATTATCCATGCATATAACTTGTAAATAAAAAACTATAATTTTAAAAAATTGCCCATATTTAACCTAACAAATCCCCACAAAATAAAATGTAAGCCCCTCAAAGATAGGACATTTTTTTAAAAATTTAATATAATGCCTTGAACAATAGAGTCAGTTCAGTGGCACAGTAGTAAAGAATTTTAGGTTGGAACTGAGAAGACCTAAATTGAAATTCTGCCTAGCTTTATTAATGTGTTTCAATTTCTCTACCGGCAAAATGGGAATAATACACATCTTTTCCCTAGAGTTATGAGAATCAAGCTCTTGTTGGCATAGCAGGCCCTGTGTAAATGCTTATTTTAACTCTCCTCCTCCCCTCCCTTGAACATTGTGGATGCTTAACAACAATCTTATTATTATACTTATTAATAGTCAAAGCTTTACAGAGCCTTTTACAAATAACTAATAACAAATAACTAATTTTACAAACTGTGTCAAGTAGGTGTTATTATCATAAGATGTTATATTACACACACACACACACACACACACATATATATATTAAGGTTGGAACTGAGAAGACCTAAATTGAAATTATATATATATATAGTAATTGCTATACTATGACTTGCCCAGGATCACACAGCTAACGTCTGAGGCTGGATTTAAACCCTGGTCTTTCTGATGATAGATCCAGAACTCCATCCACGGTGCTACCTAGCCAATAAATCATTTGTCGAATTGAACGGAATTGATTTTTGCTTTCTGGTTGGTTTTCCTAGTCCAAGGCAAAACCTATTTTCCGGTAGCACATCCTTCCTTACCCGGCAGCCCCAGGGAAATGTACGCATCTTGCAGTTTTTTGGCAGCTAGCACTGCCAGTGCAAGAGCCTGAGAATCAGTAAAGCGCTTGCACGCCGCGACTCTCCCCCACGCATCCTTTTCCCCACCCGCATTCATAAATTCATTCTTCCTGAGCTGCCTTTTAAAGGAGAGAGCATATCAAAAGATCAGCACGTTGCCTGCATAGAAGCCAAAAAGAGGGGAGAAACACATCCACACACACGCACGCACACACACGTTAAGGCCCGTATAGAGCAAGCCCTGGGGACTCGAACGACAGCAATCCGCAAATAGCTGAGCTGGTTTCCCCTGGCGGCCCGGCTCCGGCTCTCCCGGCGCCCCGGAGCACACGCGCGTGCATGGGGCAGACTCGCTCCAGGGCTGGGGAGCGCAAGGCTACAGAAGACAAAGTAGCGCTTCTGACCCGGGGAGGGTCTCGCTGGTTGCACGTGCGCGATCTCGGGCGTTTGGATGCTAGTCTTGTTCAGCGAACCGGCTGCTGCGCCTTCCCCCGGTCACGTAGCAAAGACCGTGACTCAGCGCTGACTCACTGAATTCCCTGCCAATGGATTTCCCCCGGCAGTCAGCTGCTCCCTCTCAGCCTATCCTGGAAAAAGACAAAGACTTCTCGGTTGCTTTGTAGCTCAGAGCTCGGTGGCTTGTCCCTTGGTCATCTCTGCCTTAGCAACAGAGCAGCTCGTGGATTTCACGGCCATTCCACCCCAAACAAGCAGTGGATTGACTCTGCGCTTTTTTCTTTGCAAAGTCTTGCTTTAGCGAGGGAGCTAAATGAGCCCATTAATCAAAATTCCTTCATCACAAGCCTGCTTTAATAAATCACGGACTTCTTTTACAAGGACTTGTTCATAACCCCAGTGCACACTTGGTTTCCTGCCGCACTAAAAACCCTCATCTTGTTTTAGTCCTGCATTTTAGGAGGTTGTCTGCAATGAGTTTGATAACGAACCCTGGCATATAATGATGATTGTAGTGACGCAAATGAGGTTTGCACTTGGCATCGTGCACTGGCACGAGTGACTTACAGTAAAAGTCAGAAACGCTTTTGGAAGGACGAGCTGCAATGTCACCCGCTGAGTAAGTGTCTCTTCATGCTGTTTGTCACCGAGTAGGCCCCTGAGCGTTGATCCAGAGGCTGAGTGAATTTAGACTATTTAAATAACTTTGTGATCTCGGGAAAGTCATTTGCTGGTTCTCGGCCTCAGTTTTAATGGGAGGAGAGATGGGCATAGGGATCTCGAAGTTGCTTCTTGTTCTGGTTCCAATGGTAACCGTCTGATTAAATTTGTTGACAGGGTTATTCCGAATGAACCAAACCCTTTCGATCAATTTAGAATTATCAAAAAGCAGTTAAATTCTCCAGTAACACGGTTCTGGGGAGCAGGTGTCGAAACATTTCTTTGGGTATGAAAAGTGGGAAAGAGAAAGTGTTAAATGCTGCATACACTGTCGGGGATTGGTGCATTACCTGCTTAACTATTTCTTTTTCACAAGGGGGAGGCAAGGTATATGGGGGAAATGACTATGGTTTAAGAAAAAAAAAAGGCACCAAAAAATTTAAAAATGCTCTTGTGATATTTTTTCCTTTTATAGATTTTGGACATGGAGAACAGCTGTGTATCATTGGTGGATGAGGACTCTGCTCTATTAAGTTACATGGGTCTTAAGGCAAAATGCTGATTGCTCTGGAGTAGTATTTTCTAAAACTGACTTTGCAATATATTTGTCTTCATTTCCTGTGTAAGGCAATCACTAAGCTTAATTTGTTTGTGCATAATGTTGTGTTTGCTTTAAATGGATATCAGTGTATCCAGGTTTGGTAATTGGTACTTTTGGAGAAATGGAAGGTAATGCTCCCATCGGGATTTTCTCCTGTAATCACTGTAACATTCATTAATTAAAGAGTAGTTGGCAATAGCGGTTGGTTTGGAGCCAGGGAGACCTGAGTTCAAATTTATCTTAAGACTAGCTATATGACTTTGAGCAAGTCATTTAAATTCCATTTTCCTTAGTTTTCTTTTATGTAAAATGGGTATAATAATAGCATCTACCTTCCAGGATTGTTGGGGGGATCAAATGACATAATATTTGAAAAGTCCTTAACAGTACCTAGCACATAGTAGAAACTGGACAAATGCTAGCTATTATTATTATTATTATTATTACCTGGTACTGAGAATATTTTACCTCTCTCTCTAGGCAATGTTTCTTTAAAAATCATTATTTCTAAAGTTAAACTGATAAGATCTTATTAACAGAGAGCAGAAAAAATAATTAAGTTGCTCTACAGGTATATATTTCCAGAAAGCAAATGAATTGAAAAGAAAAATGAAAAGGCTGTGGATTTTTAAAATACGTTTTTTAAAAGAGTGAGGCAAAAGGAAATTTTCATAGCATATTTATGTTTGAGTTTGTTTTGTAAATTATCTTTGGTTTTTGTGGATATTTAACACTCTAAATATTTTTAACTGGAAGTTTTTCTTCTGAATATTGGAACAATTTGGAAGAGTGTTGGCCCAGATGTGAGAAAATTCCACTGATGATAGTGGAGTTGGGCAGGCAGTGAAAGTAGCAAATGAGAGATATTTTTTCAGTCCAAATCCAAATTAACTGGACTCAAAGAATCTGGCCCCTGAGAGAAAAAGATATAGAGATAAGGTTCAAAGAACATGAAGTAGAAGGGTATTTGGGAGAAAAGGCAGTCACTAATACAAGTGAAGAGTATTTTAAAATCTAAATGAACTTGCTCACTTTGATACTTTAGAAAGATGTTATTTCATTGTTATTAGATATTGATTCACAGATGCCAATTGTTACTCTTCCATTTTTCTCATCCTATGTGATTTTTGTACTTTTTTTCCCGAAGAAATCCTCCATAGAAGAAATCAGCTTAGTTGCTGCTGAAGGTCTTAATCTAAAATTTCTTTAGACCATTGGGTCCCTTATCATTAAGCTATCCTTACATCCTCCACATAGGGCCAAATTCATCATTCTGAAATGAAAATTTGACATAATTCCCAGCCAGACATTTAGAATCCACAATAATCTACCTTTGCAATCTTCTGTCATGTTATTCCCTTTCATGTACTTCCCCTTACAATCAAATCGACTTGCTAGCCTTTTTTCCTACATTACACTCCATCCCCTACCTCCTATCCATTGCATTGTACAAGTTGTCTCTTGGTCTGTAATGTATTCCCTTCTTATTCCCTCTTGGATTCCCTACCTTTCATCAAAACTCAGCTCAGGTACCACCTCCTACGTTGTTCTTTCCTGATTCTGACATCCAAGTTGTTCTCTCAATGTGCTCTCTCTCTTGAAATTACTATGTACTGCTTTGTATTTCCTGACATGTACAAGCTAGTTTGGGCAGAGAGGTGATAAGGTTCTGGGCCTGGAGTCAACAAGACCTGAATTCTAATGTGTGACCTCACACACTTAATAGTTGTATGACCCTGGGCAAATCACTTTACTTCAGTTGCTCATCTGTCAAGAGAGCTAGAGAAGAAAATGGCAAACCACTCCAATATCTTTGCCAAGAAAACTCCAAATGGGATCACAAAGAGTTGGACACAACTGAAAACAACTGAACATGTTGTTATGTGACATGAATAAAGAACTTATTTAGACAGCTCCTCATAAATAAACAAATATATACATACACATATACATATGAGTTCTTATCTATCTTTCATCTCTCCTATATAAATACACAGTGTTTAAACTGCCAAATATAGAGTATTCAATAAATTATTCTTGAGCTGGAGGTACTGACTAAATATTGAAGGAAGAAGAGAGGCAGTTATAGATCCAGTTCTTGATGCAAAAACTCCCTCCACCAATGTTGATCAGCTATTTTTTTTTATTTAAAAACCTTAGAGAATTATTTGAAGCACTATTGTGTTTAGTCATTTGGTCAAGGATATGCCAGGGCAAACTTCATAGCAGTTGAAGTCAAATCATTCATAATTCACAAACAATTCTTTACAATGCCACAGCTTCCTCTTTAAATGAGTTTTTGCCATTTTGAGATTTCAGATGCAAACTAAAACTCTGCCATCAAATATTTTTACAACAAAATGTAAACTCTAATTATGAAATAGAAAAACAGTGGAATCAATCACAAAAAAATATCATCTGCTGTTTGAAACAAAAGCTGTAATGAAGGGACAAGTTGAAATGGGAAAGGATCTGGGTTCTTATATGCTCTATGAGTAGAGAACAATGAGATTAGCACCAGGAGAAGTGGAGTAGGGTGATTTACAAATTGGTACCGTCTGTGACTACCCAATGGCAGCATCAAGATGGAAGAATAACTGATTACTAGACTTTACACAAAATATATTTCCAGGAAATTAATCTTACCTTCTTCAAGGGTTAAAAAAAAAAAAAAAAAAAAAAAGTTGTTCTGGATGATTTTAGCTGTGTTTTCTAGCTCTTAGCAAAGTTCTATGCTTCAAGCTATTACCATCTCCCCCTCCTTTTTTTTTCTAATCCAGCCAAACTGCTAAAAGTTAGAAAAGAAGCATTTGTTAAGCACCCACTATGTGTCAGCAATTTTGTTGTGTTCTGGGGATATAGAAACAAAAATGAAAAAGTTAAGAGATTATGGGGACAGGATTGGGATTGGGGGAAGGGGAGATTCCAAGTACAAAAAAAAAATACAAATCAATTTGGGAATCTGGAAAGCCCTCCTACAAGGAGTAGCAGTTGAGGTAATGCTTGAAGGGACCATAGAATTAATTCCCAGAGGCAATGGTGAGAAGAGAGAGCATCTCATTCTAGAAGATAGGAGATAAAATGTTTTGCCAGGAATGTTAAATAAACTATTTTGGCATGAAAAGGAGAAATATCAAATTAGTCTAGAAAGATAGGTCGGAGCCAGATTGTGAAGAGCATTAAATGCTCCCCCCCCCCCAAAAAAAAAGAGTTTTCATTTTTCCTAAAGATAGTGTGGAGGGAGCCACTGAAACTTCTTGAGCAGATTCTTATAGACTCAAATTGTCTTCATATTGACTCTCTCTCACAGTGTTTCTGTAATGTTTGATAATTGAGTAGATTAAGGAAAGGTATTTCTGTTTCTAATTGGAGATAGGGTACCAAGGGATTCACTGGACATTCAGAAGTAGAGGTTTTTTGGTTTTGGGGTTTTCTTTTGTTTTGTAGTGTTGCTTTCAGTTTTTTCAGTTCAGTCAACCCTTGGTGACTCCATTTAGGGTTTCCTTAACAGATACTGAAATTCTAGAGTGGTTGGCCATTTCCTTTTTCAGCTCATTTGACAGATGAGGAGCTGAGGCAAACAGGGTTAAATGATTTGCTCAGAATCACCTAACTAATAAGGTTCTAAGATTGGACTTGAACTCGGGAAGATGAGTCTTTTTGACTGGAGATCCAGAACTCTGTCCACTATACTACCTAACTGCCCAAGACTAATTTTTACAAGAAGTTAAAAATGAGACTTCTCACTTGGCAAAAAGTTGGTTTCATCCCATAGCTACAATAATTAACCTACAGTAGATACTATGTCAGTTAGTCAACGAGTATTTTATCTGTATCAGAGAAAGTGCTAAACATTGTGGATACAATGAAAAGGGGGGAAAAAAATTTAGTCACTGCAGTTAAAGAGCTTACATCATAACGGTAGACACACATGTAAACAACTCTGTGCATACAAGATAGATGCAGACGGAAAGCACTTAGAGACAGGAAAACATTAGCAGCTGCATGAGACTGAGCCTCCTTTACTTAAGATTTGAACTGAGGCTTGAAAGAAGTCAGGAAAACTGAAAAGCAGGAGGAGAGAGAAAGAAAATACTTCTAGGCATGGGGCTCAGTTCTTGGGGATGCTATTTTTTTCTTTTTGCCATAGAATATTTTTGTTCTTTTTCCTTTTGATTCCAAGACCACAATTTTTTAAACCTAAGATTCATATTATTCCCAAAACAGACTCATATCATTGTTCTGGCTTCAGGACCTTTTTCTTTTGGAGTTTGCTTCTTGGTTTAAGCAACCTCCCTCAGAGTCCTTCTCTTTTCTTTATGTGTGATATGGTCAAAACCATTTTTAGGAGTCAAAATAATAATATCTTCCTATTTCACTCCCTCTCCTACCATACCTCCCCTTTTCCCTCCCCCCTCCCATTGCTACCTTAGCTAAAAAAAACAAAGGTCCTCAGCAGGGGTCTCTGCTTAAAGCTCTCTGCTGCCCCCGACTGGATCCTGGCTGCTATAGCTTTCATGGGTCCCTTGAGTTCTGGGTTCCTTTCAGGATACAACAGTCTTAGAGTACTATTCCTGTAAAGTTATTCACTAAAATACTCCCGCTTGGAAACAGGACTGATAATAATGAGGTGAGACTGCATTAGACTGGAAAAAATATACATGCACATATTTTTGGAGTGAGGAGCTGGAATTTGCAGGGGCAGGCTAAATAATTTGTCAGTCCTTAATAACCCACACTAGGCAGTAAATAGAATGTACTGAGTTCTCCAAGACAGGGGTTGGATTGATCTACCTGTAACAAAATTCCTGACTTTTAAGAAGGTAGCTTCATTATTTAAATATAAAAGAACAAGAAAACCAAAGCAAGACATTCCTATTTAGCCATCTATTCTAAAAACAAGTGTTTTAAAAGATAGTGGTCTCTACAACTTTTCACAGGACTTGTCTTCTTACTAAAATATTACTGTGTGACACTAGTCTTCCTATTTATAGAATAGTTCAATGACTCATTTTGTGCATTTAAAGAGTCTAATGAGGATTTCCAGGTCTGTAATAGCTGTGGGTCCCATTAATAGCTCCTTGACATTAGGTTATACTCTTGACAATAGCTTTCTCATAGTACTGATATTCCAATGATTTTGTTATAATTCCATCTTGTGGATAGCATTGATGTTATGTTAAAAAAAAAAAATAAGATCTTGTTCTTTAGTCTCTTGGGATCTTCATTGACCTAAGATTTATGTCCTAATACCCTTTGACTAGCCAAAAACAACAACAACAATAACAACAACAACAAAGGCTAGTATTATTATTTAGTGCAAATAATAAATTCCTCAACTGTAACCCATTGAGAGAAAGGAAGGAACATAATTTTATTTCTTCTACTCTAAAATTACGGTCATTAAAAGTGTCTGTGGAAGATAACAGTATCTCTACCTAGAAGAGAGATGTTACTGGTACATTTACTATCACATAATAATATCCTATAGAATTTGTTTTGTTTTGAGAAGTATTATATGTTTAACCCGATTTTTTAAGTTCCTGTGGACAGTTGAGTTCTTTGAAAATAGACCCATTTCCCATGCAAACTCTATTAATCTTCTGTCCCATGCAAACAACAGGTGCTTTAGAAAATAGCCAATAGAGAGACAATAATTCTTGTCCTTCAGGACCAGTGCCAATGGAAAAAAGTGACCTGAAGTGCAGATCTCAGGCCTGACATGATGAAAATCTAATGCCACAGCTGTTTTCTCTCAGAACTGTCACTCATCATGTTTTAATTTCACAGTTTTGAATTAATCTTTTCTAAATACGGCACCAGAGGGAGGTGGACGAGATAGCAGTTCCCAGCAAAGGAATGAGGCCAGTATTTGCAAAGTTCCTGCTCTCTCTTCTCCTACCCCTAGACTCTCTTGCTCTGCCATTTTGAATTTTATTTTCTGGGATCTTTGTGGTCTGGTAATACTTTTTGTTTATATTTATACAGAACAGAGGTCTAAACCAGCTCAAAAACCTAATTGTTTTGAAGGATTACTGATTCAACTTCCTTCTTATGCCATCTCAGGATATATTCTTAGACCTTTCTATCTTTGATCACCTAATAAAAGATAGATTTGGTAAAAAAAAAAAATGGTTCAAAATTTGTTAGCATTATACTTATCTAGGCTTATATATTTCAGTTTTGGCAGGCCACAGGTATAGATTATAGAATTTTAGCACTACAAAGAACATAAAAGTTCACCTATTTCCGCCCCTTCAGTCATTTCAATCAACAAGTATTAGACATTTACTTTGTGCCAAGCACTGTGCTAAGTAATCACTGGGGAATCAAGGAAAGGGAGAAACAGTCCTTGCCCTTCGAAGAGCTTACATTCTAATGGGGAGAGACAAGATGAAAATAAATAGATATATAACAGGAACATGCAGAGCTGATGAGAAAAGTGGGCGTCAGAGTTTGAGCAATTTTCAAATGTCACAGTCACTAAGTGGTAGAATTGGAGTTATCTACAACCTATGCTTTCTCATGAAACGATCTTTTTTGTACCTGATATTTCTAAAGTATTATGTTACCACTTATATATTTCTGAGTCAGTTGGAATTAGATTAAATTCATTGGAGAGATTGTACTACATGTGGTCATTTATACAATGCCTCAAATATCCAATTTCTATTTTTAAAAAATGATACCACGTTCATTTCAAAATGTAATTTTAGGATAAAATCTTAATGACTAAAAAATAACACTTTTGGAAGAAAAGCCTATGAATCCAGCAGAAATTTTCAGATCTTATAATAAGGAACTGAATCAAAGAGAATGGAAGAAATATAAGAGAATTAATTCAGGGAAGAAGGAAAACAAATTTCATTATGTGAATGGCAAAACTGGAGGAAAAATTGAGATTGAGGTTTCAGGATCCTTGGAAATTCAACCAATTTTTACCTAATTGTTACTCACAGCTCAGTATTCTTGTCTCCTTGTGACTTGATTACTGTCAAAATTTTATTTGTTACAAAGATTATGTCGTTAACAGTCTCCACTGGCACAGGCAGCTTCTGAACTGAGAGCTGATAAAATAATAGACTTTGGGAAAAACATCAACAAAACCAAGCCCCCAAATGAAAACAGAAACATTACATAATCTTTGCTAAATTTACTAGCTTCTGTAAAGACAAAAATATTTGTACTGACTACTTAAATAATAAAAGTTTAAAAATTAAGAATAAGGCAGTACTTGTAATATCAATATGAGTTGCTGTGGACAATTATTGTCTTTATAATACACAGCTGTCACTGCATTGTTACACTGTCCTAAAATATTAAATGATTCCCTATTGTCAAATTCAATTAAATTCATTTTAACAAATTTTACAACAAAAATTAAGTTCAATTCAACAAATATTCACTGGGAACCAAGTATGATTAGTAGAGCATACTAGACTCTTAAATTAAGATCTGAAATATTTTTAGCTTCTTCTCCATAAACCTTAACCTCAAACCAAGGGTTAACAAGTAGTTCACTCTTTGGTATTCCTTGATCATTTACCTTCTTGCTTTTAACTTTTGCCTAGAATGCTCTAGTTTACCTGTTAAATCCTTCCCCTTTGCTTAAATGCTCAACTGCTCTCTCTTTTAAAGTGTCTTCCCACATCCTGTCAGTTGAAAGAGCTTTCTACCTCATCTCCAATGGCACTTTGTACCCTTTTTATGTGATTATCATTTTTGATTTTCTGAGTTAGTTACATGTATGTCAGCCCTCTGACTAAAACATAAATTCTTTGAGGATAGGGATTATGCATTTTTCCCCTTAATTAGCCTTAGCATCCAGTATATGAATTTAGGGTTTTGTTTGCTGTTTGCTGAATGAATGGATGAATTATTTTTCTTTAATTTGTAGCAATATTCTGGGCTCACATTCCCAGTATCAAGCTGGATCCTTAGAACATGGCTTCTACTTGTCTTCTCAGAGTTCTAGCTGGTAATTCTAAGGAGTTGTTTTTCCCCATTAGTAACTATAGCGATAACCATAACTTATATAGTTTTATGTAATCATATACATATATATACACATATTTATAGCTACAAGCTTACCTTATTTTATTGTGCTTTTCTTCATTGTTCTTTGCAGATTTTTTGTTTTTGCTTTTATAGATTGAAGGTTTGTGGCAACTCTGGGTCAAGTAAGACTATTGGCTCCATTTTTCTAACAGCATGTGCTCACAACATGTGTCACATTTTGGTAATTCTCGCATTATTTCAAACTTTTTCGTAATATCCATTATGGTAATTTGTAATCAGTGATTTTTTTGATAAACATTTATTCTTTTTTTTTAATTAAAGCTTTTTCTTTTCATTTTTTTCCCTTTATTAAAGTTTTTTTTTTTTATTTTTCAAAACATATGTGTGGACAATTATTCAACATTACCCCTTACAAAATCTTGTGTTTCAATTCCCCCCCCTTCCCTTACCCCCTTCCCTAGATGACAAGTAGTCAATATATGTTAAATATGGTAGAAATATATATTAAATCTCCCTTTCCTGATTCCCCAGTGATTACTTAGCACAGTGCCTGGCACAAAGTAAATATGCATACATATTTATACAATTATCTTGCCCCACAAGAAAAATCAAGTGATCAGTAATTTTTGATGATACTATTGTAATTATTTTGTGGCTTCTTGAACCCTGCCTGTATAAGATAATGAACTTAATTGATAAACGTTCTTTCTGACTAATCCACCCTTGTCTCTCTCCCTCTCCTTACATGTCCCTATTCCCTGAGACATAACAATAGTGAAATTAGGGCAGTTGATAAATCTACAATGGCCTCTAAGTGTTCAAGTGAAGGAAGGAGTAGATTGATAAGGCAAACTTATTTTAAGAAATTTGTCACCCAACCTTCAGCAGCCACCACCTTGATCAGTCAGTACCCAAAAACATGAAGATAAAACCCTCTACCAGCAACAAAGATAACAACTTGATGAAGGCTCAACAGATGGTTAGTAATTTTTTTTTTTTAGCAATAAAGTATTTTTAATTAAGGTACATATTTAAAAAAAAAATAATACTATTGCACATTTAACAGACTACAGTATAGTATAATTTTTACACTGGGAAACCAAAAAATGTGTGTGACTTGCTTTATTATAACATATTTGCTTTATTGTAGTAGTCTAGAGTTGAACCTATAGTATCTCTGAAGTATACTTGTGTGTATACAAATATATATACATATATGTGACTATAGTCATAACTAAGCTATAATTCATAACTCCTTCTATATGTTTTCTTTATACTTATTTGATATTAATAAGCCAGACTGAATTAGCTTTTAGAAAATCAATCAGTAAACATGCATTTAATGCAGACTATGTGCCAGCTACCATGCTGAGTACAAGAAAAGACAAAGATAGTCTGGGCTGGGGGGCGGGGGTGGGGTGTGGTGGGAGGGGAGTAGAAACAACAAGAAAACAAGATAAATTACAAATAATTGGTGGAGAGAAGGTATTAGAATTAGGAATTAGGAAGGATCAGAAAAGGCTTCCTAGAGAAGATAAGGGTTTAGCTGAGACTTGAAGGAAGTCAGGATTTGGAAAAGGGGAAGAAGAGCATTTCAGTCATGGAAACAGCCAGTTTACTAAGTATTATAATAAGAATGGCATTTTTTACCTCAAAAAAAAAAAAAAATCTGCTATGAACACATATAGAATCTAGGGGAAGTGGGCCCAAGCTTAGAGAGCACATTTGCAGAAGGGTAACTCATAGTTTTGGGAGACTAGCAGTCTTTATCTCTCTCGTTTGCTGGGGATTTATAAAGATCCTCTAAGGCCTGTGATTGCCTCTTTAACTCCTAGTAGAGTTTTAAAACCATCTCTCCTCAATGTGCCCCATCTTTTCTTGGCTCCCAAAGTAAATATTGCTTTGAAGTTGACAATGGCAAGTCTAAAATCCTGCAATTCCCTGAAGTTCAGCTTGGTGGTAAAATCCATATAGATCATTAAACCTGGAGTCAGGAAGATTAGGATTAAAATCTTATCTCAGAGGTATATTAACTGTGTGACTCTAGTCAAGTCACCTACTTTCTGTCTCAATTTCCTTATCAGTAAAACTAGGGATAATAATCGCACCTACTTCCCAGGGTTATTGTAAAGATAAAATGAGATAATATTTACAAAGTGCTTTGTAAGAGTGTCTATATGTGCTATAGACTTACTTAAAGTGCTATAGAAATACTACCTATTTTCATAAGATGTCTTTTGTTCAAGAAGCTGAGGAAGAAGTGATTGAAATATTCCTTCCCTCTTCCCCTACTCCAAGCAATTATTTTTTAATATTAAGCCACCCTACTTTAAATCCCCAATTCCTAATTAGCTTGATGACTTTATATAAGCCCTATAGAAAAAGACCAAGACTAGCAATCTGAACAGACTTCTTGTTGAATATGATTGAAATGCCCTTGATTGAATATTCAATACAAATGTACTTCCTGATAAAAGCATCAGGGCTGAGAGAGAAGCATGATTGATTAATTAACTCAAATGACACCCACCATTACATACAAAAGCATATATTTCTGCATGTGAACCAGATTTCAGGAATAAGAGATGAGAATCCCGATTCACTGGTTGTGCTTGATCAGGTCCGGTTCTTACACTACTGCTTGATTGTTCATGGTTATTTTATTATTTTATTAGTTATTCAGACAAGAGAAGTTTCAGGAAGTCACAAGGTGACAGATCTCATATAGGAGCTTGAAAGTCTTGCTTCATTGATTTTGAAGTAACTTTCCCTTGAGCCATGAAACATCACTGTCTCTGGGCTATACTTTTGGCATGACTGATTTCACCACATCTGTGTTTACTGCTAGGCCTACTGGAGTAAGTCCAGGGCAGGCATCTTCCAATAGTGGTCTAGGAGAGCGTGGAATAAATTAGTAGTGGAAAAGATCACCTCTTCCAAATGAATACCATTCAAGACTTTTTTTTGTTGTTGTTGTTAAATAAGGAAATGTATCTCCCATTCATAGAATACTCTCTCTGAGAACCTAAAATAGACCATAAAAGCCAGGCAAACTGATCAGTGTGGTTAACAAAATTTTTTGAGATTCTCTCCCATTCTTATAGATATTTGCATATCACATCCATTTATTTGTAGCTTTGCAAGATAGACTTGTGATTTTATAAACTGTGGCCTTAGTATAAAATACATATAGAAAAAGACTCTTCATGTTGAAAAGGATTTTGATTATTTTCTATTTCCTTACCTGTTATGGGCCAGAATTCTTGTACTTAAAACAAGGATTCTTACAAGGTATTAAGTCAGTAGAATTGATGATACAATGATTATCTAGTTTAGCATGATGATTAATAGTTCTCGAAGTTTAGTATGATTGATTTAATCTTACAACAAATAATGGTTTTCTAGTGATATAACAATTGGTTTATACTCAGTGTAGAGCATATAAGCTGGGACAAACTAAGCCAGGGGCAGAGCCAGATTCATTCATTTCATTTCATACCACCATGATGGCTGGACTGCAGTTCCCCCACTGAGATCAAGTTGGGTCTAAAAGGCTCTCCTGAAAGCTGCCCAGCCCCAGGCAAGGAAACTAGATTGTGAAGGAGATAATAAAAGATTTGGACTTTAACACCCCCTATCTCGTGGTGATTATGCAACTGAAAAGAAGGCTGCTCCAAGACCTCCAGAAAACCAAGCAGAATGTTACACTCACCCATCTAGTAATCCTTTCTACTAGATTTGCTTAATACTTAGAATGATAGATGTTTCATTACATCCAGAAAACCAAGCAGAATGTTACACTCACCCATCTAGTAATCCTTTCTACTAGATTTGCTTAATACTTAGAATGATAGATGTTTCATTACATCCATGAGCTACATTGTTTTGTCATAGTTTTGTAATTATTAAATATTTCTTTCTACTGAAAATGTCCTGATCTTGCCCTTGGTAGATATAGAAAATAAGTTTAATTTCTTTTCCACATAATATCTTTGAAAATAAATGATGAAAGCTATCATATCCTCTGTAAATATGTTTCATGTTTTAAAATTTTTGATCTTGATTATATGACCCTCTCTGCCTTCTGTACATATTTTTTTTTTTAAAAAATATGAACTCATTTGCAGGTTCCCTATACACACAAAACTTCCTCCTTTTTACTTTTTAAGAAATTTTTATTTTTAATTTATATAATGAAATAAACATAATATGGTATAATAAAATATATTGCAAAGTTATGTAATTTTTTTCCTTTTTTCTTCCCTTATGGATACCCCACAACGCTTCCCCCCTTTAGAGATGGCTACTAAAGGCTCAACTAAAAAATTTGTTTAAATAATTAATCATTTTTAGGAAAATAGCAGTATATAAAGTAAATTCTCCTTTTTTTTCTTATTCACCATCATTTGTAATTGTGTTGTTGCAATTTTGTTCATGAGAGCAACTCATCTTTCTTTAGTTTTGATTCTGTTTTTTTTTTTTTTACTTTGGATCATGGGATCATATTTTTAAAAATAATAATAGCTTTTTATTTTTCAAAATAATATGAAAAGATAATTTTCAACATTTGCTCTTGCAAAACCCTGTTACAAATTTTTCTCCTACCCCTCCCCCAGACAGCAAGTTATCCAATTAAATTAAACATGTACAATTCTAAACATATTTCCACATTTATCATTTTGCACAAGAAAAATCAGATCAAAAGGGGGAGAAATGAGAAAGAAAAAAAAAACAAGCAAGCAAACAACATGAAAAAAAGGTGAAAATGCTATCTTGTGATGTACACTCAGTACCCATAGTCCTCTCTCTGGATGCAGATGGTTCTCTCCATCACAAGTCCATTGTGATCACCTCATTTTTTGAAGAGTCATGTCTATCAGAATTGGTCATCATATAATCTTATTGTTGCCATTTTACTCACTTCACTTAGCATCGTAAGTCACTCTAGGCCACTCTGAAATCATCCTGATGATTATTTTTATAGAACAATAAATAATATTCCATTACATTATGTAACGTAATTTATTTAGCCATTCTCCAACTGATTGATGGGCCTTACTCAGGTTCCAGTTCCTTGCTACTTCAAAAAGGACTGCCACAAATATTTTTGTACATGTGGGCTCTTTCCCCCTTTTTATAATCTTTTTGGGACACAGACCCAGTAGAGACACTGCTAGATCAAAGAGTATGCACAATTTAATAGCCCTTTAGGCATAGTTGCAGATTGTTCTCCAGAATGATTGAATTAGTTTACAATTCTTACAACAAAGTATTAATGAATCAGTATCCCTATATCTCCATCAATATTTAGCATTATCAGGGCTGCTAGGTGGTTCAATGGATTGAGCACCAACCCTGAAGTCAGAAGGACCTGAGCTCAAATTTGGTTTCAGACACTTAACACTTCCTAGCCGTGTGACTCTGGGCAAGTTACTTAACTCTAATTGCCTCTGAAAAAAAATCTTATAAATTTAAGTCATTTCTCTATATATTTTTAAAAATGAGACCTTTATCAGAAATATTGGATGCAAAAATTTTTCTGCCTTTTCTGTTTCCTTTCTAATCTTGGCTACATTGGTTTTGTTTGTATAAAAACTTTTTATCTTAATATAATCAAGAATTATCCCTTTTGCATTTAATCTTCTTTCACCATAAATTCCTTCCTTCCCATAGATCTGAAAGATAGATTATCCCTTGTTCTCCTAATTTGCTTAAAGTATCACCCTTTATGTCTAAATCATGAATCCATTTCCACCTTATCTTGGTATAGAGTATTGTCTAGTTTCTGCCATACTAATTTTTCTCAAATAGTGAGTTCTTATCCCAAAAGCCAGAGTCTTTGGATTTATAAAACCCTAGATTACTATAGTCATCGGCTAATGTGTCTTGTGAACCTAATCTATTCCACAGATCCAGTACTATATTTCTTAACCAGTACTAAATGGTTTTGATGACTGCTGTTTTAAAATATAGTTTTAGGTCTGGTACAGCTAAGCCACCTGTCTTTGCATTTTTTTTCATTAATTCCCTTGAAATTCTTGATTTTTTTGCTCTTCCAGATAAATTTTATTATTACTTTTTTCCAGCTCTGTAAAGTAATGCCTTGGCAGTTTGTTGTTATAGTGTTGTATAAATAGGTTAATTTAGGTAGAATTGTCATTTTTATTATATTAGCTCAGCCTACCCATGAGAACTTGATATTTTTCCAGTTTTTAGATCTAACTTTATTTGTGTGAAAAGTGTTTTGTAATTGTGTTCATATAGTTCCTGGTTTTGTCTTGGCAGGTAGACCCCCAAATATTTTATATTATCTACAGTTATTTAAAATGGAATTTCTAACCAAATAATTTCTAATGGAGCAGTAATGAACTGAACTAGCTATGCCCAGAAAAAGAACTCTGGGAGATGACTAAAAACCATTACATTGAATTCCCAATCCCTATATTTATGCACACCTGCATTTTTGATTTCCTTCACAAGGCTAATTGTACAATATTTCAGAGTCTGATTCTTTTTGTACAGCAAAATAACGTTTTGGTCATGTATACTTATTGTGTATCTAATTTATATTTTAATATTTAACATCTTGGTCATCCTGCCATCTAGGGGAGGGGGTGGGGGGGGGGGTAAGAGGTGAAAAATTGGAACAAGAGGTTTGGCAATTGTTAATGCTGTAAAGTTACCCATGTATATATCCTATAAATAAAAGGCTATTAAATAAATAAATAAAAAATAAAATAAAATAAAATGGAATTTCTCTTTTTATCTCTTTTTGCTGGACTTTGTTGGTATTATATAGAAATGCTGATGATTTATGTGGATTTATTTTATATCCTGCAACTTAGCTAAAGTTGTTTATTGTTTCTAGTAGTTTTTTATTTGATTCTCTAGGATTCTTTAAATATACTATCATATCATCTGCAGAGTGATATTTTCTTAGGAAGAATTCCTAAGAATTTTTTTAGAAAAATAGTAACAGATAAGAAAGCTGGGTTTGTCATTATCATTAGATAATAACTATCCATAGACATTCACCTGTGAATGTCTCAGGCAGAATTTGAATTCAGATCGGATTCCATGTCCAGCCCTTTATCCATTGTACTACCTTTTAAAAAAACATTAACCTTGAAAATGTTTAATTGTACAACCTTAGAGGCATCTTTAATTCAAACTAACCTAAATTAAATGAGCAATTTATCATCAAAGAAACATATAATATTCCTATATTAATGACTAATATAGTGGTGAAAGGTAGGAGCTACCAATATAAATTGATTTGCCCACTTATCTTCTGGATTTTTTTGGATTCCAGACATCATGGATCAGACACATTGGTATTTTGTTATTTTTTTAAAACCCAACATTATTTTTAAAGTAGTCAGAATGATGCTAGTCTAGAGTCATTCATAAACATATATATGTAAGTAAGATGTATGTATGTAAGTAAGATGTGCATTCATTAAGTACTACTTGGATTGATTTGGATATGAAGCTCACCCACAAGTGGCTTAATATATATACCCAAGGTGTGTTGTTGACTCATGAATTAATCACCTTAATCACCTCAAGTATATTATTGTCTTTATGAAGGAGCTTATTGAAAAAAATGAGGTGATATATGTAATGCTTTGCAAAGTTAAACCACTATACAGTGCTTAGAAGCTGTTAAAACTTCAAACTTCACTAAGACTTTTGGAATGATCTGTGTAAATGTTGGCTGTTATTATTATTGCTAGATATCTTGTGGGCATGAATAAGCAAAATGACTCTCTACCCTGGAGGATATTGATGAAAAATAAAAATTCTGCTTACATATTGATCCTGTTTTAAACAGTATATTATGTTGGTATTAAAATATGAATTCCCATGCATGGTTGTTGTTTGGATTTATGTGTGAATTCCAACTTAGGGCTAATCATCCTTGCTAGCCTGCCTCTGTAGTCTGTTCTTGTTATCCCTAGGCTTTTGGTGGCCTTAAATATTTATTTGATCCACCCTCTCACCTTTGTAAAAGATTAGATAAAGGATTTACGTACATACCTGGTGATAAGTTCAGATGATCTTGCAATGATTTTTTTAATCAAAGGAAAGATTCTGAAATCAACATTAAGGAAGATAGTCAGCTGAGTGTTTACCTTATTATAACATAAATGTTGGCCTATTGACAGTGACTAAAAGGCGTAAGCATATTTTTGTGTATATGTGTACAGTACATACATGATATTATATAATAATATAGACCATTAATTATTAAATAAGAAATATAATGTGATCGATAGATATGTAAAAATTATCTTTTATGTTGTTAGGAAATTAAGAGAATAATATGTTAATATGATCAATATTCAATAAATACTTATTAAGTACCGACTGCATTCCAGAGGGGCAGCTAAGTGGTTCCAGGCCTGGAATCAGGAAGACCTAAATTCAAATTCAGCCTCAGATATTTACTAGTTGTGAGAGCAGTTAATCCTGTTTGCCTCAGTTCTGTCATCTGTAAAGTGAGTTGGAAAAGGAAACAACAAACCAAATTGGGAAAAGTCACCACATTAAAAAGAACCTTAAGAGAGGTAGGTGAAAAAGGAGAAAAGGTGTCTATTGTAGGAGCATGAGAAAGGAGGAGTACAGGAATGCAAGTGGATGGAACAAGATGAGGTGATTAACCCCTAAATAGATAGTCTGGGAGGAGCTCTCAGATGTCCACCCTTTATCATTTCCAGTCAGAGGGAGGGAGGGATCTCAGGACCCTAGAGGGAGAAAGGAGGAGTGAATTTCAGAGCTGATGTGAAATTGCAGGATGATGTATTTCTGGAGACCACAATGAAGTCCAAGAGTTTTTAATCTGATCAATTAGAGACAATGTTTTGTTGTTGTTGTTGCTTTGTTTTTGTTTTTAATGTAAAATAAAGGTTTCAGATCACAGAATCACAAGATCTTAAAAGTTCAAAGAGATTTCAAAGGCATTGGGGAGTTAGTATGGTTCAGTTCAAAGAGTCCTAGCTCAGGCTTCAGATTCTAACTCTGATGCTTATTACTGTGTAACCTGTTATAAACCTTTTTCTTTTTTATTTAATTCAATTTTAATTTTCATATCCTCATTCTCTCCCTCCCATGATCCCCACTCCTAGCTGAAAAAGCAAGAAAAACAAAACCCTGTTGCAAACATGTATAATCAAGCAAGACACTGTATTGTCCATGTCCAACACACACACACATGCATATTCATCAAATTAATTTACATTCTGAGTTAATCACCTTTCTGTCATAACATGTTCTATCTTAAATCCTCTGGAATTGTGGTTGGGTCATTACTTACTCAGATCTGAGTTTCTCAAAGTTGTTTATCTTTATAATTTTTTTTTTTTTTAATTAAAGAAATTGTTCTCCTGGTTCTTTTCACCTTATACTACAGCAGTTAATTCATGAAGTGTTGCTAGGCTTCTCTGAGATCAACCCCTCTATTATTTCTTACAGCACAATGATATCCCATCACATTCATAATCTATAACTTGTTCAGTCATTCCCTGATTTATGGGGACTCTTTAAATTTCTAATTCTATGCTACCTGATTGGATTTCACTTTCTTCATCTATAAAATGAGAAATTAGACTAAAACACTTCATTTTTTTCTCCTTCATCTCCATATATATGTACTCATTTATGAACACAAAAAAAAAAATTTTTTTTACAACAACCAACATCTAGCCTCTACTTAAGACTAGTAATAATAACAGTCAATCATAACTTTTATTTAGTACTGGTTATGAGTCCTAAACATTCTAAAATATCACTTTTTAAGCTTCACAATAACCTTGGGGAAAAGGTGCTATTATTATTCCCATTTTACAGTCGAGGAAACTGAGACAGGTCAGAAGTTTGCTTAGGATCACATAGCTAAGTAAATATCTGAACCCATATTTAAACTCAGCTTGTTGTGCCACAGTTCCCTTTTAATGTCCTGACCCAGTTTCCCTAATTGTCCTATTCAGTTAATCTGTTTCAGGCTATAATCATTCCCTCTTAATGTTTGATGGGATAAATATCTTTATTCATTTTAGATAGCATTAGAATATCAGGAGCCTCTCCGGTACCTCCCATTATGTCATCCTAGGTGCCTCCCCCCATTAGATCATCCCCATACAGGTACCTCCCCCATTAAGTCATTGTTCTTGTTACCCTATAAAAGAATCTTGTATCTAACATTCACTGCTGCATTCTTGGAGACAATAGTCTCATTCAGCCCTGGGACCAAACCATGGATCTTTTTGGTCCCAGTTGTTAAGATCGTGTATTTTAAGATCAGCACGAGACAGGAATTCAGGTTAGGGGAAAATCGTCAGTCTTTATTCTCAGTGAAGAAGGATCGGAGGTGGAAGAGAATCGGCGATAGCAATGTGTGCAGCTGAGTCAAGAAGCTAGCTCGACCAGCAGCCGCACAACCAGCAGCTCGGAGTCTCGAACCCAGCCCAATCTCTCCCCACTTGTCTCCCTCGCTCTCTCTCTGCCTCCACCCACCAAAATCGTCATTTCCTATACAACACATCAGGACTTGCACGGAGAGTGGGCAGGGACCATTCTTTATCCAATCATGTATATTAATAGAGTATAGCCCAATTACTATCTAGCCTCATGTACTTGGGACCTCAGTGCATCAGCTCAAACCTCAGCCCATTACATTTCCCGCTTTCTTTTATTTTAGAACACCTGACTCCTCAGGGAGGTCAGAGCCCCCAAGGGGAGGTGATCACAGCCTCCCTAACTTCTCAGGGAAGGAGGTGAAAGCACCGAAAAGGAGGTGATCACAGCCTCCCTGACTTCTCAGAGAAGGCGGTGAAAGCACTAAAAAGGAGATGATCACGCCCTACCTGACATCTCAGGAAGGGAGATGAAAAGCACCAAAGGGAAATGGGGGTTGCTAGCGAGTTTCTGGGCTGAAGGGTCTTATTATGCACAAACCCATCAGCATGGGAGGTATTACACAAGCATTACAGCAATAACGCAGAGGCTATTAGGGATGACCCTCCCTCAGTCAGTGCAGGCTCGATGTGGTGTAACAAACATGAATTGTACACACAAGTAGCGGAATAGCAAACAATATAAATCAACATGGTGTTGGAAAAGATCACCAGAAGTCCTAGAAGGTGGGTATAAACAACAGTCACACATACACCTTCTTCACAGCAAAGAGATAGTCCAAAACCAATCTATTGTCCATTGTTTCACATGTCAGGGAATCAATGATCCCCCTGAGTTTTTGAAGTCCTGAAAAATCTTTTTATGTGTTAGGAATCAATGATTCCAGCAGATTTTGAAGTGTTGTAACAGTCTTATCATTTCTCAGAGAATCCAATGATTCCTGAGAGTTTTCAAGTCCTATGTCTCAGAGAATCCAATGATTCCTGAGGGTTTTCAAGTCCTATGTCTCAGAAATCCAATGATTCCTGAGAGTTTTCAAGTCCTATGGCTCAGAGAATCCAATGATTCCTGAGGGTTTTCGAGTCCTATGGCTCAGAGAAGTCCAATGATTCCTGAGGGTTTTGAAGTCCGACAATCTTTGATGTCCATGAGTCAAAGCGCCATAACTGCCATGCTCTTTCAGTGGTGAGCACAATCAGCAACACACCACCCGATATTTCTTGGGTCTTCTCCTTTGTTTCAAAGGTCTGCTCCGATCTCTCTGCAATGGACAAAGGCGAATATGGCTCGTTGGCACCCATCTGATTCCTTCTCCACCTGTAGAGATACAAGCAAACCCTCTCCCCAAAGCAGTTAGCCTATCTGGTCCTTTCCATTCACCACTTTCATGCGTCTCTCCACATCACCTGGCGATTATCTAAAGATAGTGGAGCTGCTCACTGGACACTGACCTTCCGGTGGGTTATAAAACCTGTCAGCCGGAGCCAGTGCATCTTTGTCAAAAATCAAAGAAGTTAATAGTATAAAGAGCTAGATTTAGAAGTTCTCTAGGGTTACCTGTGGCTCCCCTTTCTTTTGTTTTTGGAGTAGTGTCTTAATATCTCTGTTTCTCCTCTCCACTATTGCCTGTCCTTGAGGATTAAAAGGTATGCCATGGTGTGTAAATCTTATACTGTGCACAAAATATACAAAATGTTTCAGAAGTATAAGGAGGACCATTGTCTGTTTTATTGCTTGTGGCACCCATAATGGCAAATGCTTGTATAGGAATTCAGTGACCACTAGGGCTGTCTCTTTTGCTGCTGGCATTGCAAAGTGAATCCTGAAAAAGGTGTCTACCACAACATGGATGAAAGACAGACGACCAAAAGATTTATAATGGGTCACATCCATTTGCCAGATTTCATTGGGTCTCAAACCACGAGGGTTCTTCCCTGGAGGCAGTGTAGGAGCGTGGAAAGGAAGGCAAGCCGTACAGGCTTTTACTATGCTCTAGCTTCCTCTTTGTTATTCCAAATTGTAAACTATAAAGCTCAAGCAGCCTGATGATATTTAGAATGAGATGCCTGAGCTTCTTGGAACGAAAGGGGTATTGACCAACATAGTTAGAAGGCTATCTGCCTTTGGTGCCATCAAATATGGGACCTGGAAGTCCACTATGAGAATGGACATGTAATATATAGATCTTACCTGGATGCTTTCTCACTTGCTCTTGAAGTTCTTAAAGAGCTGATATATATTAGAGGCTGAAATTTTATTTGGAGCTGTGGCAATTCTTTGTACCACACCTACTAAATAGGGCCGAGATCAGATGTATATTATGTCTCTTGGATAATAAGTAAGAGCTAGAATGATGCGTACAATTCATTCTGCTGAGTGGACTGAAAAGGAGTTCTGACTACTCTCTTTATGGTTAGATCATGAGAGTAAAGGCACAAATATTATGTTTGGATGCATCCGTGAAGAGATAGTTGGTCCTTGAAGAGGAACTTTAGAAACTTTTTCTTCAAGAGTCCATCCTAATTATGTAATAGTCTAGTTATCTTTAATGGAGGACCCATGTAAAAAATTTGGAGCCATGGCTAATAAAATTTGCCACTCTGGGATGGTCTCACAACACACATTAATTTGTGTGTTAGTATAAAAGGTGTATATCTTATCAGGTCTTTGTCCCAGATAATTGTACTGCTGCTTAGTGGCCTTTAATAAAATTCATACAAGCATTGGGTAGGTGTAAGGCTTTGATCTGGTTGTGCGGGAGTTCACCCTCTATCACACTGTGTCCTTGATGAAGGACTGCTGTGGGTGCCTCTTGTGTGGCAAAACTGATATCTCAAGGGTTTTGAGTGACTCAACCCATTGGATAAAACAGTTCAACTTCTCTCAAAGCCTCTTGAGCTTCTTTTGTAAGCTGCGTGGTGAATTTAAAGCACTGTCTCCTTAAATGTCATATAACGGTTGTAACTGATAGGTAGTCAAGCCTAACACTGGTCGCATCCATTGGATATCTCTATCAATTTCTGAAAATCATTCAATGTGTTTAGCTTTTCTGTTCTTAAGGAGAGTTTTTGAATTGTAAGCACTATAGGGTATACTTCATATCTAAATATTGAAAAGGAGCATGTCTTTGAATTTTTCTGGTGCTATGTATAATTTGTAATTCCTTAGTGTTTCTATGGTCTTTTGTAGACATCCTCTAACATTTGTTCCTCAAGTTGACATCTCAAAATGTCATCCATGTAATGTAATAGCATAACTTTTGGGAATGCTTTTCTTACTGGAGCAAGAGCAGCAGCAACATACATTTGACACATAGTAGGGCTGTTTTTCATTCCCTGTGGCAAAACTGTCCATTCATATCTTTTATAAGGCTCAGCTAAGTTAACGCTGGGCACTGAAAAGGCAAATCTTTTCATATCCTCCTTATCCAGAGGGATAGAATAGAAACAATCCTTAATATCTATGACCCAAAGAGGCCATTCTCTAGGACAACTGAGTAGGAGATGGAAGTCCAGGCTGAAGAGTTCATAGTTTCCATCTGTTCATTCACTTTTCTTAAATCCGTTAACATCCTCCATTTTCCAGATTTCTTTTTCACAACAAACACTGGGGAATTCCACGGACTTAGAGGTTTTAAGTGTCCTTGGTCAAGCTGTTCCTGTACTATATCTAATAAGGCCTGAATTTTATCTTTACTTAAGGGCCATTGCTCTATCCACACTGGTGTATCAGTTTTCCATTGGATAGGAACAGGTGAAAGTGTTGGCAGGCCTTCAACAGCAGCCCTGCTTAAAAAACCGAAGTACTCATTTTTAACCTAATTGCTGTAAACGTCTCTTCCCACAGATTGATGGGGATTTTTCAACTATAAAAGGAGTAAAACTCCTGTTTTGCCTTCAAAAGTCCATCTCATAGGGGCAGCACTAACTTCAGCTGCTATTGATCCTCCTCCATGAGCATGTAAGTGTCTGCTTTAATCTTTGGCCAGTGACTGGGCCAAGTGGCACCTCTAATGACCGTCCGATCTGCACCAGTGTCTACCAATCCTTCCAATGGAAGGCCATTTGTATAGATTGTGAGCATAGGTCGGTCAGTTGTTACAGCTGCTGTCCAGTAAATTGCTGGATTTTGTGATCTGGAATCAGAATCTGGGTGACTATCACCAGGCTGCTTATTAGGATTCTGTATGAGTAAACCTGATGCTACTATTTCTCCTGGGTGATAAGTCACACATTGTCTGCCTGTATTGGTGACTGGGATATTATCTACACATTCCCAGTTTCCCACATCAGTATGTGGATGGACACTGTTTTGTACATTACTCTCAGGAGGTAAAATGGTCAAGCCTACTGTGCCTGGAGGCAAGGGATCCATAGGCTGGAGAGGAACAGATTTCACCTCTCCGGGGGTATCTCAGTTGTCTCAGCTGCATACAACTCTATTCTCCCTAATTGTAATCCCTTTCTTCCATCAGGTTGCTTCCTGGCTGATTGATTGTGTAATCCCTTTCTGCCATCATATGGCTTCCTGGCTGATTGGTCATATTGGGGTATTGGCCGTCTAGGCACTCTCTGGGTGCACCATTGGCTGCCATCATGCCCCAAGTGTTTTTTGCCTGGGGCCCTGGGGCTGGGCCCCTCATCCCGTTTCCCTGAACCTATCTACATTCTGAGGCCCAATGGAAGCCTCTGTTGCATTTTGGACATGGGATACTGGGTCTTGTTCTCCCACCCTGCTTTCTCACTCTGCCTCTATACCAACATTGAGCTTTCAGATGCCCTACTTTACCACACTGAAAGCATTGACGTGTCTCTCTAGAAGTCCCTTGCTGGAAGGGACCCTGTCTACCCATGTTGGGATCTTGGGAAGTCTGCATCATAGTCTGGCTATAAAAGGCATTTGTGCCCACTGTGGCACAGCGTCTTATGAACTCCTCTAATAAATTATTAAATACTCTCCAATCTCTATCTTGCTCAGTTTTTCCGGCATTACAAGCTCTTTCTGATTTTAAACCCAGCACTCTATCCATTGTACCACCTAGGTTTCTCATTAGAAAACACTACCCCAAACAAATCCATTCAACTTTTTTAATAGTGTCTGTTGTGGATTTTTTTTGTTATGATAAAACTTAAATTTGTTTTTCTGTATCTTCCACTCACTGATCCTTTCTCTTTAGGAAAGCTGGTCAAACTTCTCTTCCACATGGTAGCTGGGCAGATAGATGGGTAGAGAGCCATGATATCCACTCTGAGGTTTCTCTTCTCCAAATAGCCAGTTGCTTCAACAAATTGTTATGTGACATTACCCCCAGACTCCTCAAAATACAGGTACCTTCCTCTGAATGTCCTATTCATTATTTCTTATAGCACAATAGTATTCCATCACAATCATATACCACAACTTGTTCAGCCATTTCCCCAATTGATGGGCATCCCCTTAATTTCCAATTTGTTGCCACCACAAAAAGAACTATTATATTTTTGTGCATATTGGTCCTTTTTTCTATTTCTTTGATCTTTTTGGGATCTAGACATAGTTATGGTATTGCTAGATCAAAGAGTATGCACACTTTTATAAAGCCTTTGGGGTATAATTCCAAATTGCTTTTCAGAATGGTGGGACCAGTATGGAAAGCTATCAACAGTTTATTAGTATAGCTGTTTTCTTTAATCCACTCCAGTATTTGTCATTTCTGCTAGATGTGAGATGGTATCTCAGAGTTGTTTTAAATTACATTTCTCTAATCAATAGTGATTTATAGCTTTTTTATGCAACTCTACATAGTTCTAATTTCTTCTTCAAACTTCCCATATTATTTGATCATTTATTAATTGGGAAATGGTTCTTACTTTATAAACTTACTTCTTGTATATATTTGAGAAATGAGGATTTTATCTGAGAAATTTACTGTAAAAATTTTAAATATTACTTCATTGTCTGTGGTACCTTTTAGCAAAATGTAATTTCCCTGATTTTCTTTTTTAATTATTTCTATGTTTAACTTTGTTTTGTCTGAGTTCATGATTGTTAGCTACCCCTGCTCCAGAGTAAATTTGACCATTTCTGGTTAATGAGTTTTTTTTTTTCAGTGAATTTTTTGTCTCTTTTACCATTAGGTCAATTATGTTTTTAAGATGTTATTTTCTTTTTATTAATTTTTTTTCTAAATTAAAATTTTATTTTTCTCAATTACATGTAAAAAATTAAAGTTTTAAAAAAAATGTTTAGAGTTCCAAATTCTCCTCTCCTTCCCCATTCTCTCCTTGAGAAGGAAATAAATTTGATGTTTATTATACCTTTGTAGTCAGGAAAAAGATGTTTCCATTTTAGCTTAGTTGCAAAAGAAAACAGACCAAAAAAGAAAAAGTTAAAAAAAAAAAGTATGATTTGATTTGCATTCAGACTTTATCAGTTTTTTTTTTCCTGGATATGGATAACATTTTTAATTTTAAGTCTTTCATTATATTCTCAGAATAAAAATAAAAAAGAAACATTAATAAATAATAAATAATATTTGTTAATAAATAATATAAATAATAAATTTTTAATTTTTTTGCTACTTATTTAACTTTTTCTTTAACTGTACTAGGAATTCTAGTTACACTTGTATTTGGTCCACATTTTTTTTCTTTAAGGCTTTGCTTGTAGATGTTTTCAAGTCATTGTCTTCTTCTGTATTTGGGTCCAAAGCTTGCTTGTCACTATAGTAGCTCTTTGTGATCCTTTTTTATTTGTTCATTTTCCAGCCTATTTGCTGACTTTGTACTTTATGTTAGTGTTAGTTTTTGTTCACCTCTGGGGGGATGACTGATCTGAGCTTCAGTCTTTTATATCCTTTTGCTGCTTTCACAGCTAAATCCAGGACCTTGTAAGTTTTCCATGCTTTAAAAATGATGTAATCTGGGAAGATATGTGTTTACTGACCTCCTGGTCTGAGCTCTGCAAGTTGGGTTTCTATTAGACTCAGTCTGTTAGCCCATTGAGAGCTACTGTAGGTTCAAAATGACTGATTTGTTAGCTCCCCTTGATCTTGGTTTCTTGCCCTGGTTATTATATTTGCAAGATTTATACACTGTACTAAAGGTTAGAATTGAGTGGCCACTTTGTACCTCCTGGGTAAGAGCTTACAAACTAAGTTTTTAGAATTCATCTATTGCTCAATAATATATAACTGGGGTTCCATTTATTCATGACCATGTCTTTCTCCCCTGGTTTTGTTTTCTGGAACAGAGAAATGGATAACAGAGTTGCCAGATGCCACCTGTTCTTGATTCAAAGATCTCCTGGGATTTTTTATGCTCCAATGCTATATGCAATCTTGCTCTGTCCCAGCTCCTTTTCTATCCCTAGGTAATGGAGTTTTTTCTGTCCTGCATCTACTCATGGCCATCCCTTACTTCAGTATCCGGTTTTCTGCCTCTCTTCCTAAACTACCTTGGGATGGAAAAAATGATTCACTTTTTTCTTGGCTTTTGTGATCAGAATTTGGCCTAGTATATTTTTTAGCTTGTTGTATAGGAGTTGTACTAAGCAACTTTTCACTCCACCATCTTCACTCTCCTCCGAATCAGGTTTCAGAGAAAATCTTTCAGGATAGCATAGATATTTAAGCTAAGATGAAATTGAATAGGGATAAAGGCAAAATCTTGTACTTGGATTCAAAAAAATAGTGTTATGGGTAAAGATAGGGAAGCTTATTATTTTTTTATTAGTGTGAAATGATGTTGGTACAATTATAGAGGTTTGGAAATCTCTATAAATAGGGGGTAAACTACTCAGCTCATATTGGTATGAAACTGGTATGTACTAGAAAGAGCACTGGACTGGGAGACAGAACACTTGGATTCAAATTCAACCCTTTTTTTCCTTACATGTGTGATCTTGGATTAACTTCTCTGAACCCAGTTTTCTTACTTATAAACAAAGAAAGTGGGCCAGATGATCATAAAGGTCCCTTCACAATCCAAAACATAATCAAGCATAGAGATGATAAGTAGTTCATACGAGCAAAACCTGAGAATTTTTATCAACTGTAATTTCACTGTTCATCAGAAGTATAAGGTAGCAGACAAAAAATGTAATAGAGAGGTCTGCTTTTAAATGCATAAAACAAAATATATGGGATTGAAAAAAACTAATTGTATTATAATATTACTATATTAAAAATATAAAAATAATAATAAAACATTAAAAAAAACTTCCTGGATCCCTGGTGAATCAGGGCTTGTTCCCCTTTTTAATATAATCTCAGGCTATTTTAATAGGGGCATAGTCTTCACAATGAAATAGTAGTTCTGCTATTATTTGTCCTGGTCCAACAAAATCAAGAGCATTGTACCAGTCTGGGCACTACATTTTAGAAAGAATATGGACTCGCTATTACCTGAAGAGAGTGAGTAAGATGACGAGATTTGAAACTGTGTCATACAATGACTGGATGAATAACTGGAGAAGAGAATTAGAGGCAACAGGATAGCAGTTTTCAAAAATTTAAAGGAATGTCAAGTTGAAAATGAATGATGCTAAATTCTGCAGGGTGCTGGAGAGTAGAATTGGAATCAGTGGGTGGAAGTTAAAGAATGGCAGTCATAAGCTAAGTGTTCAAAAAAAACTTCTAGTCAGAGCTAGACAAAAATAGAATAGATTTCCTTAGGGGTGATGAAGTCACTACATCCCTTTAAACAAAAGCCAGCTGACCAGTTTTGAAGTATTGATATAGAAGGGACCAATGATGTGGATAGAAACTTTATCTAAAAAGGTTTTTTCCAACTCTAAGAGGCTGTGATAATCTAAAAGTAAATGCAATTAAATATATATAAACATAAATAAGATATTACAGATACATACAAGCACTAATTATGTGGGGTTGTGGGAAGAGTAGGACCATTGGGGTAATTGGGAAAGAGAATCCTAGAAAGTGTGATAGATACAACTAGCCTTCTGAAGCAACCTCCAAAGCCAGTGTCCTCATTCACCCCTTCAATATTTTGTTGATGAAACACTGTCTCCTTGTTTGGCATCCAGAAAATGTTAACTCCATCAGAGTCCAGACAGACATACATTTAGCTCCTGAGAGGAGCTCTTAACTGACAGGCACTAAAATGGAGACCTCACAAAGTTCATGCTCTCTGAGTCTAATTAGCTTATCTTCAAAAATTAAGGTGCATGAAGGTTATTTATTTCTTCATGGAATATCTTCTTCCATACATAAATTCCTTAAATCCTCAATTAACTTTTTCCCCCATCACCTGTACCCTTTTTTCCAACATACCAGGGAATAATCCCAGTACTCCTGTCTTAGAAGGATGTAAAGATTGTTCCGTCATGACTGACTCTTCATGACCTCATTTAAAATTCTCTTGACAAAGATACTGGAGTATTTTGCAATTTCCTTCTCCATCTCATTTTACAAATTAGGAAATTGAGAGCTAGGGTCTCATAGCTTGGAAATTTCTGAGGCCTTCTGAGTTTCTTAGGTCTTCTTGATCCCAGGTCTGGTCCTCTATCCACTATACCCCAGTTTCTTAAAATGTGGATCATGACCCCATATGGAGTCTTGTAACTGAATGTGGAGGTTATGAAATTGTGATTTATTATCAGCAAATATTTGATTCTTACACATATTTTATATGCCTACATACTATGTAATAGTATATACCTACATATTTTGTAAAAAATAAATCATGTAAAAATTTCTCAGGCAAAAAGGGGTCGCAAATTTAAAAAGTTTAAGAAGTCCTGCACAATAGTACTTTGCTGTCCCTGGAGGAAAAGATAGTAGAGATAATTCCTTGTTTGTAGAGTATACTATATCAGATTGAGGAGAAAAGAAAAGGTTCCATGTCTTTCACTTTTTCTCAAGTCTAGTCCAGTCAACAAGAATTTATTAAGCACCTATGTGACAAGCATTCTGCTAGTTCCCTGTATAGCTTGTTTTCTATTATTACACAACAAAATTATTGGCATTCAATCAATAAGGATACAATTTGCCAATCTATTGAGCTGTTGCCTCTTTTCTCCTATTATTTTTCCTTAAAGTCCCCTATTTCACCTCATATCATCCATTATCACTTGACCCAACAGTGTCATCTGTAGTATCCTATTTCTGAAGGCCTAAAAGAAATAAGCAATGTTTTTATAGAATATTTGCATGTATTTTGTTTTGTTTTCCTGAAAGCAGAAATACTAATTATTAGCTGTAGTTATATTAGTTCAGAAGGACAGCTTTACATAATCAAATATATTTTTTAGCTCAAGTCAGTTTTGTTTTGAAGAGCTGACCAAACATTGTTATGGATATTCCTGCAGCTTCCAAGATGTGTCCTAACCACACTCAGATAGCCTACTGTTCATCCATACACCAAAGGGTACATCAACAGGGAGAACTAGTTTTACCATAATTAGATTCCTTGCTTTATTCTCCTTATGTGACTAACCATATTATTATTATTGGTGATATCCTTTATCTGTGTTTCATTTTCCTTTAAAACTCTCATACCAAGCAATAGAGAAAACCATATCCTATAAAACAGTATGACCTGCATAGATCTCTGTTTCCACATAATCATTCATTTAGAATGTAAGTTTTAGAAACAAAATATATGTATATGTATACACATATATACATACATATGTGTGGGTGTATATGTATTTATGCATTATATATTAAGTACTTATGTGATATATATAAGCATATATGTCTTCCTAGGGTATCAAACATCTTCAATTAATTTTCATTGATAATTGTAAAATCCCAAACTAGTCAATTAAGAAAATTGTATCATTTATATAGAATTTTTGTAAGTTTTGTAAATGAAGTATGTGTATAAGCACATATATACACATATATATGTGTAGATGTGTATATGTATGTGAATATATATTAAACATATATATGTGTCTTCCTAGAATGTCAAATATGTTCAATTAATTTTAATTGAAAATTGAAAAATGACTCAGAAAATAAAGGAGATATGAATTTAATATAGGGTAGACTTTAGATATTAAACTCTTTAGAGTTCCTGCTTTAAGAAGAAAATAGAATAATAAACAGCAATATGCTTTTATTAAGTATCCACTATATGCTAGATCCACCACAAAATTCTATTTCAATTCCTCATGATAGGGGACTGGGAATAACTCTAGGTTCCAGAAACTTATTGCCAAAGAGTCCAAAAAAAAAAAAAAATGGTGATTGAGGAAAATATCCATAAATGCTAACTTAAATGCTGGTTTTTCTTTGTATATAAAACTTTTGAGAGACTCAATTATACATGAATTGAAGGCACCCTTGACTCAGGTATTATTAGGAAACAAGGAAGTTTTACAACTAGTAATCAATGTATGACATCTTTACAGTTTCACAATTAGATTAAAGACATAAAGATATCAAATCCCATGGTGCTTATTAATTGTTGGCTAGAAAGAAAAAAGTATTTAATTCAGTAGAACAAAGTACTGCTCTTTTTCAGCATGGCAGCCAGAACTTGTGTTTATTGAGCACCTTCTTATGCAAGCATTGGATTAGGTGTTACAAAGACAAAACCCAATACAATCCATTCTATCAATGAGTTTACATTCTGCTGAGAATGTATGCTGTGTTCACAAATAAACATAATATAAGGAATGATGTGAGAAGAGGAAAAAATGAGAAATGAAGACAAAAAGGCTTAAGAAGATCCTTAAACTAGGGAAATAGGGAAAGGATTCTGAAAGACAGAAAATGAGGCAATATTTTCTCATCCTCAAACTTGAGAAGGTTAGAAATGGAGTTTAGAGGTTAGAAACTAAGTTTGGTAGTAACTAGTAGTTGTTCTTGTGATTCTACAAGTACTTGTAATATTACAACTAGTAATAACTAGTATACTTTGAATAGAATTTGGATAGAATATAGGATATGTGAATGAAAGTTGTAGTGTAAAATAAAGTACTTTAGTACTTTATACTTAGACACTTCAGGAGCATGTATAATCTGAGGGAATGCTACATAAAGATTTTTGAGGGTCTTACATACCAATTTTGTATTCCAGAGGCAAATAGTTAACCTTATTGCTCCCTCTGCTAGAAAAAAATTACTTAGGGACCTGTGGGACAGGCAAATTGAAAAGCAGAAAATTCTGAAGGCACAGAGATCAGTTAGGAAGATATTGCCCTGGTTCAGGTAAGCGGTACTGGGGTATCATGTTAAGGTGGTGGCAATATTGTGGAGAAAATTAACCAGAGACAGTTGGTAGGATGGAGGTGGTATCAACAGAACTTGATAACTTATCGGTCAGCAGTAAATGGAGGAGAGAAAAACAGTCAAAATTACTCCAAGTTTTCAAGCTTGAATGACCAAGAGATGGTGATACCCTCAATAGAAGCAGGAAATTTTAGAGGAGGGGCAGATTGGGTGTGGGGAGGTTAAAGTAACTCTGTCTCACTTAAATCTGGTTCACATAGATCAAGATCACCCTGTGATGTCATTTGTTCAAGGTCACACAATCAGGAAGCATCTGAATCATTATTTGAACCTGATTCTGAGACTAGCCCTCAATTTGCTACTGTAGGATACCTCTTGTTCCAAATTGATTGGAAACTTAATATTAATATGTATCCATATTTCTTGATTTTGTTTATATATTTATTTGATATTCATTAATAATTTAATTATTTATTGATTTGGATTGATTTTTGACATTTATTGATAATTCTTTGATCATTGTTGGATGAAGAAATTGTTTACCTTGATGATGACTCATGATTGAAAATTTAATCTAAATTATTAAAATGGAATAATAATAATTTAGATTAAATTTTCAATTAAAAAAGTGTTTGAGAGATCCTGAAGGTAACTAAAATAAGATAGCTAAGAATATAGCCAAAACATTCTCAATGAGGCCTGTTGGTTATCCTTAATCTTGTTTAGTCCATCTGGCTAAACAGCACCAAGGTGTGCTTGCTGCATATGATTCAGCTTCTTGGAGTCACAAGTGAAAGTTTGGGTGATTGGTTGGATGTTATAGGTGGATAAATTGCCCCGAAAAGAACTCACCATAGCTAGTTCTTTCTTAACACCCCAGATACTCTAAATAGTGGTTAAGTGACTTGCCTAGAGTAACACAGATAATAAGTATTTGAGCAGCATTTGAATTCAGCTCTTCTTGATTCCAAGCCTGGAACTCTATCCTCCAAGCCACCTAACTGCCTAGTAGTCTAAACAACTCAACTAAAAACAATATGTTACAGACAAGTTTTTAGTCTTCTTAAAGTCCTGAAAAACAACAATAAAATAATTTAGAATGTTTTTGCTAATATTAATCCTGATTTTCCTTAACTGATAGGAAGAGAAAATGACTGTTTATAATGTATTGAAATACCAAAGCTGACTCTTTAATTTACAATAGCAATTCAGTAGTTACTTAAAATATATATTCCCAGATATATTCTGAATTTAATTATTAGGGAGCTTTAAAAATTTTAATTTATCATTAATTTAAAACTGAGTTATTTATGATTTTCAGTGTTTTTTTTTTATCATCACTGTTATATTCTGCAATCTAGTCAAATATTTCTGTTCCTCACATCCAACACAATATTACATTTCCTATCTCCAAGACTTTGCTTGGTATGTGTTTCCCCCTTACCTTTGCTTTGCAGAAGCCTTCTCTTCCTTTAAAAAGCAACTCAGTTACAATCTTATGGATGAAACATTTCCTGATCTCAATCATTAGTGCTCACCCTTTCAGACTACCTTGTATTTAACTACTTTGTGGTTTATAATATATATATATATATATATATATATATATATATATATATATATATATATACTTTGTATATTTTATATTATTTTATATTTATGTATATACCCACACTTATTCCCTTTATATTTATGTGGTTTGTATTTTTAAACTTGTTTCCTTCCTTAAGATGGGAGAAAAGTTCCTTATGAGTATAGTTTGTTTCATTTTTTGAACATATGTCCCTAGTTTTTAGCATAGTCTATGGCTCAAAATAGATGCTCAATAAATGCTTATTGAGTTATTAATTACAAATAAAAATCTAAACCAGAAAGTATATATTAGTCTAAATTTATAGGATTATAGTTCTGGAGCTGAAAGGATTGTAATGTTCAATCCACTCATTTTATAGATGAGGAAATTTAGTTCTAGGGAGATTATGTAACTAGCCCAGAAAAGTAAACAACAGCATTAGGATTTTATACCAGTTCCTCTGATAAGAACTAGTGTTCTTTCCACTATAATATTGCCTTTCTGCTGCTATCCTTAATTCCCTTTTAACCCCAAATTGAAAATCTTCCCAAACTTGGATGTCTTGGAAAATTAGACAAATATTTTTCCCAGATTAGATTGTACAAATCTGACAGTAGAATTTGAAGACTAGTGGGAGGGGAATGAGGACAAAGATGAGAGATGAAAGGTGATTGTAATTGTGACTGAGGATTTTGAAAATGAAGAGCAAGATGACCTGTCGGTATTTTAGGGATGGTAAAAAAATTTGATATTCATATATAATTTTGTTTTTTGTTATGATTTAACAAACATTTATTAATAAATGTTAACATTGATAATAAATTAATGAATATTAAATATCTAAACAGTATTGATAACGTATTTGATAACTTGATAAAGATAAAAATGAAAAAAAATCTTTTTCTTTTAAATCTATGTAACTTTGAAAAATAATTACAATCTTATTTTGGAAGTTTTTAGGCACTCTGTGAAGAAGTTTTAAGTAGCAGGAGGCTTAAGGAGTTCAGGGCATTTTGGACAGGGGGGGTCCAGGAATCAGAATGGGTTAACAGATAGGTTTAAAAAAATAGTTATTGTATATATTTCTACCATGTTTAACATATATTGGATTACTTGACCATCTAGGGGAAGGGGTTAGGGAAGGAGGGGGTGGAAATTGGATCACAAGGTTTCGCAAGGGTTAATGTTGAAAAATTACTCATGCATATGTTTTGAAAACAAAAAGCTTTAATTAAAAAAAAACAGTTATTGGACAATTTCTAATTCACTTTTTTAAAAAGTGTTTAATGAGCAAATATTTTTTTTCTCTTTTTTCCACCTCCCTCCACCTTGTTGAAAAAACAAATAAGACAAAACTCTCATAATATATACACATATTCAAGCATAACAAATTCCCACATTAGCCATTTTTGAAAATGTATGTCTCATTTAGCATGTTCAGTCTATCACTTCTGTCGGGAGGTAGGTAGCAAGCTTCAACAAATGGTCCTCTGGAACTCTTGTGTCTTAATGGGAAAGTTTTGAGGGACCAAATTGTCAAAACAATTTCAATGAATCCTGCTATAAACTGCCTTTGTCCAGGCAACTCTTGGGAGATCAAAGATACAAATAGAGGCGATTCTGAGTTTATTCTAATCCCCAGTTTGAAGATGCAACAAAACTCATTTTCAAATAATGTAATATAAACAGGCAATATTCTAGAATAGTAGCAATGGGATTCAGCAATGCCCATTATACAACATTAACTACAAAAGCTCATTGCTGTCATCAGTCATCACTGCATATGTAATTAGGCCCACTAATAACTTGTACTGGGTATTTAGGGAATAATTTAAACCAAATAGTATTTTCTTGCCTTGTGACAAGTTTATAATCTAAAAGGATAACTAAGCTACATTGTCATTGGCAAGAGGGGGAGAACAAGAGCAGAAGACAGAGACAGAGACAGAGGGAGAAGGAGGGAGGGAAAGGGAGAAAAAGAGAAAGAAGAGGAAGCAGGAGAGAGAAAAAAAAAAGAAGGAAGGAGGAAAGCGAGAGAAAGAAAGGCAGGGAGAGAAGGCCCTGAGGTTTGAATGAAACAAATTTCAGGAGACTGAGATACCAATGGTTAATTAGAACAACTGAAGATAATAATAATAGCAATATCTAATATTTATGTGGCACTTTAAGATTTGTAAAGCACTTGACAAATATTAGCTAATTTAATTTTCACAACAACCTTGCGAGGTAGGTGTTGTTTATCATTCCCATTTTACAGAGGAAGAAAGGGAGCCTGAGAGAGGTTGTTATAAAATTGTTCAAGGTCACATAGCTAATCAGGATTCAAGGTAGAATTTGAACTTGGTGCTTTCTGACTCCAAGTTTAGCACTTTATCCACTATACAGTCTAGCTATCTAGGATAAGGCCTCATAGAAGATCAAGAGAAAAGAAGTTCAGTAGAAAAAACAAATTCCTTTTAGATAGTGTATGGCCACAGAATTCATTCTTAAGATTATTATACATTTTTAACTGTATTTATTGTGCTATTATGATTTCCTCATATAGATTTCCCTGTAATGAATAAGTTTGCAAAACCCAAAGGAAGGAAAGAGGCAAGCAAGAAAGGGAAATGATATAAATCATTTTTATCAGCCTAGAGTAGATAGTGGGAATCCTGGGAAATAGAAGAGAGATGTAGCAGTGAGAAAAACCAATAAATGGTAGGCAGGTAAAGGTTGGGCCAAGAGGAAAAGGATCCTCTTGGAGATTATGAAGGGACTTTTTCTTCCCTTATGATCCTACTAGCCCATAAACATACATCAGATCAGCAGCTGAAATACTGTGTTTTTTTTTTTAAATGTTTTTACTGATATCTTTTTTATATCATCATAATTTCCCTGCAATTTTCCCCTTCTCTTCCCAGAGAGCCATCCTATATAGCCAAAGGAATTATTTTTGCAGAAAAAAAATGAAGAAAAAAATAACATAACTAGTCTATAAATTGAAAAAATCCCCAAACGAGTGCAATGTGTAGCTCCCTTTCCATCCATGAAAAATCTCTTTTCTTTCAAGTCTGATATTCAAGACTTTTAATTCACTTTTAATTTTGTTTAATGTGGTCATTCTTTCTATTTACATTGTTGTAGTTATATTTATTGTTTTCTTGACTCTACTTTATTCTGCATGAGTTTATGTGAATTTTTCCATGTTTCTCTGCATTCATCATACACACAATTTTGTTTATGATTTAATACTTTATCTTTCCTCTAATTTCATACAAAAACAATCCCTGACATTCATTTTTTTTTTCTAAATTTTGAGTTTCAAATTCTCTCTTCCTCTTCCTCCCCCTTCATTGAGAAGACAAGTGATTTGAGACAGATTATTTATGTGCAGTCTTGCAAAACACATCTCCTTACTATCGTATAATGAAAGAAAACACAGATCAACCCCTACCACACACGTGTTATTTCCTCTTTGCACCAATTCTGATGAAAGTAAGGTTTACTTGCTCCCCCTACAAATCCCCCCATATTTTTCTCTGCTTTAAAAATTATTTTGTACCTCATTTATGCCAGATACCTTACTCCTTTCTACCTCTCCCTTTTCCCTTATCCCAATGTATTCCTTTTTCTCACTCCTTTAATTTAATTTTTTTAGATAAATCATCCCATCATATTAAATTCATACCCATGCTCTCTATCTATGTATACTCTTTTTAACCACTTATTTTTCAGGTAATGGCTATTATATACTGTGTATGTGGAGATGTATGTATATATTCTACACCCACACACAAGTACATATATATGTGTGTATGTATATATAAATATATGTATATAGATATATAGTATTAATTGTTGAAATATTTTGGCTACCAAATCCTTATTTAATTGCTTCTTGTCAGCCACCAGAATTTTTTTATTTAGCTGAGGGCAGTACAGTCCCCACCATCCAGACATCTTTCTTCTGCCCACTTAGATGTGTAATTAATCTCCCAGCTCCAGAAGGTTGATGGAGGAATACCCTTCCTCACATTACACCATAAGCCCTTGGCCCCTTATGGAAGCCTGTTTTGCTATTAGGATAGTGTTAGGATTATTCCTTGGTACAGGGCCTTGTGAGAGCTCAAAGGGCAGCAAACATCTTCCCAACTCTGGGCAGTAAGCAGTAGGGCACTGCCAACAAAACAGTGGCAGAGGTGGTTGGTGGGGAGGGACATAGTTTCCCAGCAACAGAGAGAATGGGTCAAGGTGGTGGTTGGAGAATGGTTGAAATGAATGAGAAAGAGACCACTTGCCATTGATTAGACTATAGGCACTGTAGTGAAATGTAAAGTAGCTAATAAAAAGTTCTCACAAAGAAGCTTTTTTTTGCAGATGACCCAAAGAGGCTTTAATATCAGCCTCTCAACTGATTACAACCATTCTATGATTCCTTATTATTCTGCATTCCTGTTCTGTGTCAGAATAAAGCTGCCTGTTCCATACCTGATTCATGTTTGTACTCTGGGCTATTTCTTTATTTCCAGTTTGGGATGAGAGCCAAAAATAGAACTATTATTATTCAGGAATCTGAAGTAAGAAGTATAATGGAAGCACTAGGACCCCAGTGCGCCTTTTGACAAAACAGGTAACCCAAGGGCAAAGCGGAAGGACAGGTAAAGGACAGGATGGGGAGAAGGCCATTAGCCCTTATTGCCTCAGCTTAGCAGTGCCTGGTTAGGCTAGACCTGTGTAAAGGGATGGTTCCCTAGCCACCCCCTCCAAATACTGGTGGTTTGTGGGCTCTATGACATCACTGTAGTTTGCTCACCAAATTATAGATACTATTGAAATTAAATTTAGAGAGGGAGACTCTCTCTGTTGTAAATTTAGAGCTCTTTCTTTTCTTTCTTTTCATGGCAGTTTTAGTGTTTTGAATGCCTCTCTCTGGCTGTGTCTCACCACCTCACTTCACATTCAGATTCCTGGTTGATTATTGTTATTGTTCGGTCATGTCCAACTCATTTGGGATTTTCTTGGTAGATAACGGAATGGTTTGCCTTTTTCTTCTCCAGCTCATTTTACAGATGAAGAAACTGAGGTAAACAGGATTAAGTGAGTTGTCCAGGGTTACCCAGTTAGTGTTTGAGATAAGATTTGAACTCAGGAAAATGAGTCTTACTGATCCAGGCCTGGTATAATATTCACTGACTCCTCTAGCTGCCCCAGCTGCTCTAATCTGATTTGTTAGAGTTCTCTATTTCTAATTGATTTAATACAGAAAGGTGTCTCCGCTTATACCTGATCACCACAAGTGTGTTGATCCTAAGTCATCCCCTTTCTTCCTATCTCTAACTGTGAGAATAATAATCAAATCAACATTACCATTAGAGAAAGATTCAGTTGCCTAGACAGAAATACCACCTCTGAAAACATCACTCCCCTCTATATCAAAGTTTCTTAAACTGTGGGTTTATGTGAGTTTATGTAACTTAATGTGGAGTTTGAAATTATGATTTATTATTAATAAATGTCTAATTTGTTACGTGTGTGTGTGTGTGTGTGTGTGTGTACATAGGGTCACAAACATGTCTTAGGTGTCACAAGTGGAAAAAGCTTAAGAAGTCCTGCTTTATGTGATATCTTCCCTTAATGGGATGTGTCTTGATGGGAAGAATCTTGTCACTTCTGTATTTATATCCTAAGAACAGAGTACAGTACCTGAAATATGATGTACTTAAATACTTTTTTAAAAAACACACTTATCTTCTGTGAGTTTCCTTTAAAAAGATATAAGATGAAGTCAGAAACAAAATATATGAGACTCTGGAATGACTTTTCACTCTGAAATTCTTTGTTTCTAAATATGACTATTTTGCAATTATTGCCCATATTTTGTAAATTTTATGATTCTTAAGTGATAAAAGTCACCTAAATGACCTCTAAGGATCCCACTGGTAGAAGCATATTAAAGTCTACTATATAAGTGAAAAGAAAGTTGGCATTTTTCCAGTTGATTTGGTTTGGGTAGATGGCCAACCTAGACAATTCAGGTCAAGTCCTCTGCCTTAGAACTGGAGTTATCTGGATTGGCAGGGTATACTGCCCAAATTCTCTGTATTTGCTCAACCTTCCATCTTGCTTTGTATAAAGCTGGCCCTAGACAAAGCTACTAGTGTTCATTTCAATCATTCTGTCTCTGTGCCTGTTATCTGATGTAGAAAACTGGCTGATTTAATGTTCCAAATTGCTCCATCATTAAAGGTTCCCTTTACAATTCATTTTAAAATCAGGTACCACAGTGACTAGTTCTATAATTGGGGTTAGAGAGCCAAGTTGGATAATTTAGTATCCAAATCAGGTTTTGTTTTTATCTAAATGATCCTGACTCTTAACTAAAATTATTAAAAAGCTAATAAAATGAGATTATTTTAAATGCATTCATTTTTTCTAATAATTCTTACAACTTATAAAATAATTATTTGCAAGCCATCTGCCCCACAGAATCAGTTCTGGCAACCTACAGTACCCAGGGATTCCTCATCCTGTCTTAGTATTCTTTTCTTTTTTTTTTTTTCTTTTTTTTCTTTTTGTATCTTAGACAAAGCACACAAATACATGCCTGCAGGAAAATCCATAGTGTATGTAAGGCTCACATGAATAAGTTGAAATGGAGAACTGAGACAATTATGGAGGTTAAACAACAAGCAAATGATTGTTCTTTTGCTATTAAGGGGAAAAGACATTAGGAGTCTAAGTCATTCAAGTTCTCTGTTCAGATTCAATCTCCTTTGTCATCTATAGATACAAACTCAAGTTCCTATAAGATCAAAGAAAATAATAGATTTTTTTTTATACACTCTACTACATTTCCATTATTCTCACGCTGTTTTTTTTTTAAGTGTGTGTGTGTGTGTGTGTGTGTGTGTGTGTGTGTGGTTCCATGCTTGCTTTTCAGCTTGAAACAGGGTTTATTATTTTTTTTTTCGCCTGTACCCTTCATTATTTGGACTGGCTTGCCCCACTAACTTTATTAAATGTGTCCCTCATTTCTCTTCTAAGTCCTTTTTTCTTTGTTTATGCTGTGAAAAGAACACTGAATATGAGGCCAATGAAGAACTTTAAACTTTCCAAATCGTATTTCCAAGACTAAGAATTCATGTCATCTCAAAGAAGTTTATAACTTCATTTTGTTGAAAAGGTTTTTTGTGGATGAAAAATAATCTCGATGTCAGAAGAGTTCACAGAACAGAGCAAACTTTGAGGAATAGGCCAATGAATTTTGTGGAAGTGTGTGTGTATGTATGTGTGTGCATGAGCAAATCCACACAGCTTGGCTGGTCACTCTGGTCTCCAGATGGTCACAAGATGAAGCCAGTAATGACCATGGAACATCCTGAAATAGATCTTTTACTTTAATCAAGTAAAAAATTTTTTTATTAACTCTTGTATGAGAGAGGATTTCTTTCTCCTCATGAGAGAGGATTTTGACTTAGTGCTTACCAAATATTGAACTTTATTAATCCCTGATGAAGCAGTTAACAGGCATCTATTAAGTACCCGCAGATATAAAGACAAAAATGAAATTGTTCTTGCCTTCAAAGACCTTACATTCGATTAGGGGAGACAATATGCACCCATCTATATGTACCCACTCTAGTTAGATATATATAGATAGATGGATAGGTAGATAGATCTCTGTGTCTATGTCTGTGTTTGTGTCTTTCTGTAAATTTGTATCTGTATTTCTCTATCTACACAAAATAAATGAAAGGTAATTTCAGGAGGAAGGGCATTATACTTTGGGGGTGGGGAATGGGATGGATCGTGGTTTTCAGTAAAAAAAAGGTAAAAAAAAAAAAAAAATCCTGGCTCCATTTCTTACTACTGTGAGAACTCAACTAATTTACTTTGCCATTTGTGGTATATTTCCTCATCGTAAAAATGAAGTTGATCTGGATAAATTCTAAGATGCCTTCTAGCTCTGAATCTGTGGTTTTATATGAACTATGACCAGCCAACCATACTATAGAATTTATGTGGTATATAATAGAAAAGGATAATTTAATTAATTAATAAAGACTCTGGAGGTATTCTTAGCCTTTCCTATAACTCACTTTCTTATTTTTAAAACTTAAACTATTTTTTCAATTATTAAGTATTTCTTTTTCCCCATTCCACTTCTTTTTATCTTTTTATATTTCTCTCAACACCTGTTTTCCACTTTCCATTCAGTTATATTTAGTCTTGTTTTTTTTCAATAGTATTTTATTTTCTCAAATACATTAAAGATAGTTTTTAGCATTCACTTTTTCTTTTTTTTTTAAATAATAGGTTTTTATTTTCAAAATATATGCAAAGATAATTTTTGTCATTCACCCTTGCAAAATCTTGTGTTGCAAATTTTTTCTCCCTTCTTTTCCCCACTCCCTCCCCTAGATAATGAGTAATTCAATATGTAAAATGTGCATTTCGTCTGTACATATTTCCACAGTTATCATGCTGCACAAGAAAAATCATTTCAAAAAGGGAAAAAAGAGAAAGCAAAAAATAAATAAACAGCAACAAAAAGGGTAAAAATACTATGTGATCCACACTCGGTTCTCACAGCCCTCTCTCTGGATGTATAGATGGCTCTCATCATTACAAGACCATTGGAACTTGCCTGAATCATCTCATTGTTGAAAAGAGCCATCTCCGTCAGAATCAGTCATCACATAATCTCGTTGTTGCTGTGTACAGTGTTCTCTTGGTCTTGTTCATTTTATTTAGCATTAGTTCATGTAAGTCTCTTCAGGCCTTTCTGAAATTAATGCACTGATCGTTTCTTATAGAACAATAATGTTCCATAATATTCATATACCACAATTTATTCAACCATTCTCCAACTGATGAGCATCCACTTAGTTTCCAGTTCTTGCCACCATAAAAATGCTGCTATAAACATTTTTGCACATGTGGATTGGATCAGTTCACAACTCTACCAATGGATTAGTGCCCAGTTTTCCCACATCCCCTCCAACACTTATCATTATTTTTTCCTGTCATTTTAGCCACTCTGAGAGGTGTATAGTGCTACCTCAGAGTTGTCTTGATTTGCATTCCCTGATCAATAGTGATTTAGAATATTTTTTCATATGACTAGAAATGGTTTTAATTTTTTCATCTGAAAATTATCTGTTCGTATCCTTCGACCATTTAATTAATTGAAGAATGACTTGTATTCTTATAAATTTAAGTCAGTTCTCCATATATTTTAGAAATGAGACCTTTATCAGAACCCTTGGATATAAAGAATTTTCCCCAGTTTTCTGCTTCCCTTCTAATCTTATCTGCATTAGTTTTGTTTGTACAAAAACTTTTTAACTTAATATAATCAAAATTATCTATTTTGCATTTCATAATGTACTCTAGTTTTTTTTTGGATATAAATTCCTTCCTTCTCCACAGATCTGAGAAGTAGATTATCCTTTGTTCTTCTAATTTGCTTATACTATTACTCTTTATATCTGAATCATGAACCTATTTTGACCTTATCTTAATAGAGGGTGTAAGGTATGGGTGAATGCCTAGTTTCTGCTATATAATTTTTCTTTCCAATTTTTTCAGCAATTTTTGTCAAATAGTGAATTCTTATCCCAGAAGCTGGTGTCTTTGGGTTTGTCAAACACTAAATTCCTATAATCATTGACTATTGTGTCTTGTGAACCTAACCTATTCCCATGACTAATCATTCTATTTCTTAGCCAGTACCAAATGGTTTTGATGACTGCTGCTTTATAATATAGTTTTAGGTCTGATGCAACTAGGCCATCTTCACTTGCATTTTTTTTCATTAATGCCCTTGAAATTCTTGACCTTTTGTTATTTCAGATGAACTTTGTTATTTTTTCTAGCTCTATAAAGTAATTTCTTGGTAGTTTGGTTGGTATGGCATTGAATAAATACATTAATTTAGGTAGAATTGTCATTTTTATCATATTAGCTGAGCCTACCCATGAGCACTTGATATTCTTACATTTTTTAGATCCGACTTTATTTGTGTGGAAAGTGTTTTGTAATTGTGTTCATATAATTCCTGGCTTTCTCTTGGCAGATAGATTCCTAAATATCACAGTTGATCACAAAATCTTGCTGTTTACTGTGTATAGTGTTCTCCTGGGTCTGCTCACTTTATTCAACTTCAATTCATGTATGTCTTTCCAGGCGTTTCTGAAGTCAGCCTGCTCATCATTTCTTTTAGAACAATAATATTCCAATACTTTCATAACCATAACTTATTCAGCTACACCCTAATTGATGGGCAATTTCTAATTCCTTGACATCACACACACAAAAAAAAAAAAAAACTACTACAAAAAATTTTTGCTCATGTGAGTTCTTTTCCTCTTTTATGATTTTTTGGGGGTACTGACAGGAGTGAACCATTAGATCAAAGAATATACTCAGTTGTTTTTTTTTTTTTTTTAATTTATTTAATAGCCTTTTATTTACAGGTTATATGTATGGGTAACTTTATAGCATTAACAATTGCCAAACCTCTTGTTCCAATTTTTCACCTCTTACCCCCCACCCCCTCCCCCAGATGGCAGGATGACCAGTAGATGTTAAATATATTAAAATATAAATTAGATACACAATAAGTAATATACTCAGTTTTAAAGCCCTTTGGACATAGTTCTAAATTGGTCTCTAGAATGGCTGAATTAGTTCACAACTCCATCAACAATGCATCAATGTCCCTTTTTTTTCACAGTCCCTCCAACTTTTATTTTATTATTATATTTTCCTGATAGGTATGAAGTGGTACCTCAGAATTGTCTTATTTTGCATTTCTATAATCGATAGTGATTTAGTAGTTCTAGTGTTTTCATGAAAAAATATTTAGAAGTCATTTTTATTAAAGATTCATTTTTCCCCCTTATGAAATTATCTCAGGTTTTCTGGGTGGGTTTCCCTTGGTTGTAACTCCATAGCTTTGTTTTTTGGAATATCATATTACATGCTTTATGGTGGTATACTTAAAGTTATTTTTATTAAAGATCCATTTTTTTCCCCTTTATGAGATTATCACAGGTTTTCTGGGTGGGCTTCCCTTGGTTGTAACTGCACAGCTTTTGCTTTTTGGAATATCATATTCCATGCTTTATGGTATGGATAACCTAAATCTTATATGAACCTGATTATCTTTATCACTTTCATTTTATTTGCAATATCATTTTACTCCCCTCCCTTAAAAAAAAAAAGGTCCTTCATTCATTCTATGAATTCTCATTGATCTTTTTGACAAATTGTTTCTCTCTGAGGTTTTGATTATAGATGTTTTGGGGTTCTCTTCTAGCAATCTACTTTGGGCAATCCAGTATGGCTGGCCTAATTTGTGAGCTCTGAGGGCTGAGTCTGCAATCCTTGCTCCCTTGGGAGATATCTCTTACCCCTCTGCCACCTGAGGTATTTGGTGGGGGGACTGAAACCAAGACTTGCTCTGAGCGAATCTGCATTCAAGTATAAGTTCATGGAGACCATGCTTCTTGGGGAGACACTGGGCAGCTGTTCTGGGCCAGGGACAAAGTCTAACATTAGCTTTAGGTGTCATGTTGTTGACCTAACTCTGCCCTAAGTCCATCCTCCTGGCCCCTCTGAGAGACTCCAAACTTGCTGGACATGGTTTGGAGCTGAGTTAATCAGCTGCTGGCTTAACTTGGAGTTCTAATCCTTGCCTCTCTGATTTCTATTTCACATTTCTTGCTCTAGTTACTCACTTGTAAATCAAATTTGTGATCTTGGGTTAGAAAGATGATCCTCTAGTTTTTCCTGAATTTCCCAATTACTACTCAGTTTATCTTCTTCATAGATCATGTTGGGGTAGCTCTCTGAAGGTTGAGTTGTACTACTTCCTCCTACTCTGATGTCTTAGGTGAATATCCCACAGCTCACTTTTTTGAAATAATAAGAGGGGGATGTGGTTCAGATTTGTTCATGCTCTACAGGAATGGCACAAGAAGAATGCACAATAACTATTTCATCTGAAAACTTCAACAGTAATAACTTCATTGTCAGAGTATGTGAAAATTACCAAAATGGTTTTGGATTTGTGTCAGGTTTCATAATAATCACTATATGCTAGGCTTGAAATGAAACATTTTGGGCCTTAAGGCGTTTTTTTATCCTCCATGAAAATGACTTTGCTCAGGAAAAGGAACTTCATATGAAGCACAAGATGAAGTAGATGGTGGCAGATCCTGCCCCATTTTGTATTCCTTCTCATTTGCCATTGACCATATTTCTGCTTAGGGAAATGAATAGATGGAAAGAAAGGACTAGAGATTAGACCATACAAAAAAAAAAATTAGGAATGTTTGGTCTGGAGAAGAGACAACTTAATGGAGACATGATTTCTGTCTAGAACTATTTGTCATGTGGAAGATATTTATTCTATTTGATCCCAGAGGGCAGAACTAACAGCACTGGGTATAAATTGTAGATTTTAGCAAAATAAAAAGAAAAATATCCTGATAACTGAGAACCGTCCACAGGTAAAATAGGCTACTTTGAGAAATGGTGGGTTCCTTATTACTGAAGGTGAAGACCTTCAAATAAATGGAGACTGGCTAACAACTTGTAAGGGTTTTTGCAGTGGAGAGTCCTGTTTAGGTACATAGTAAGCTAAATGAACTCTAAGGATACTGTTACCTCTTCATATCGATGATTCTGAGTTATTTAAAAACTCTTGGGAAATCACCAATGGTAAATTGATTCCTTTATCATTCACACATACTTTAACACAAAATTCAATATAGTGATTGTTGGCTTTGTCTTTCCCTACAAATTATAGTTTCCTTACTTGGCAAAAAAAGAACTCATTTGACCTTTTTATTTTTTGACATTTTCTAAAAGCGTAAGAAATGCCTCTGTCATTTTTCTATTTTTAGAGCATAAGAGTATAGAAATATAATATTGTATGAGATGAAGGAAGAATGTGTCAGGGAAACAACTTAAGACCTTATCAGATACCTGGCTTTTAGCAGTATTCAATTCAGCATTTCAACAAACATTTATTAAACACCCACTATGTGCATAGTGGGATGTTAGACATAGGGAAAGATATAAAGTTTAGATAAGACATGGTTCTCATGCCTATGAAGCTTGCAATATAATAGGGGGAGAATATGACTCACACAAATAATTATAATACAAAATAAGTTATTAAAAAGTAATGAGAAGAATAAGGAAAAAGGTGGAAGGGAGGTCATTACTGACTTGAAAAGTCAAGAAAAGATTTCCAAAAGAAAAGATCTTTTGAGTAAGAGTTCAAAGGTGGATGAAGGGGAGGTGGGGAGGACATTCCAGATACAGGGTGAGTGAAATCATGACCATAGGGAAAATAGTAGATGGAGAAGCACAATAGAAAGCTGAAAAAACAGAATGGTACCTAATTATGTAGGGCCTTGAATGCCAACATCAGGCATTTGAGCATTACTCAGTAGGCAGTAGGGAGTAAAGTGTTTCAGCAAAAGATAGTCTGTAAGGTGTGTGAAAGATGTCAATCACAAGGGAGTTTATAGAGATAGGAAATCTTCCTTGGACCCTGTCTTCTACCTTATGTTGTGCAGATGTGTTTTTACTAAAGAAAAACAGCAAGGAATTCAGCAGGAGACTTTGCTGCATAATCTACAAACATTGATGAGACAAGGAGCCAGTATACCCCAGCAAGGAGCCAGACTGGGCAAACTTGATTCTGTGAAGCATAAGGTAACTCTTACTTCTTGCTGCCAGCCTGATCTCCCAAACTTGATAAAGTTTGCTCCTCTGCTGCAAAGAGGAGCAACTTTCCTTTTGACCTCAGGTTGTATATCTCTCACTGCATTTTTCCCTTGAGGGAAGAGGAAGTGGAAAGTTGGTAGGGAACAAGACTTCCTTCTTCAACTGGACAGATTTGACATTCACCTCCTGCTGAGATGTTTCCTGCTAAGTCTCCACCCTTCAGAAGGAAGAATAGGAAATGAGGCTGAGGATCTCACAGTGGGCCTTCTGTCTCTAGCTGTACTTGTCTCCATCCTCCTTTGAAAAGAAGTTTTGAATCTACTCCATGATAAATTCTCTCATTTAGTCATACTCTATACATTGCAGTGATTCTAAACCTATTAAAGGCATCATCCAAATCCCTTTCTCTTTCACCTCTTGATTTCTTATTCCTATCTCCCAACCTTTCCGCCCCCAAAATTCTATCAAACACCATGCCCTCTGGAATGCATGCTTCAATAAATATTCCTTTATTCTAAATCTTTTCCTCTCCTATTCCTTCCATCTTCTAGCTATTACCGAAATATAGTTTCTCTGTAATGAGACACTCCCTCACCACTCTTTCTAATACTAGCTGTACCTTTACTCATTCTCCTTTGGTTTATTGGTTGAATTAAGGTGATCCCATAGGAATACTTCTTGCTTCCTATTGCCTCTTCCAGGTTCTCTCCATACCTGCCTCTCTCAATAACCTCTTCTCTTTTGAGGTTCATAATATTCTTCTCTAACATCCAAGCAAAATCCTGCTAGCTCTTGACTACAGAAGCACTTCCTTTCTTTCTTCAATGAGTTGAATTATTTTCTCCCCCATCCAATTCCTGTCCTAGTAGAGGGCACTTCAACATACATATTGATTCTCCCTCAAACATCCGAACTCTTCCACTCAATTCCTCTACCTATTAACTTCTCATGAACTTCTCTATTCCACCTCAATCACATAGAAAAATGGCCATACCTTTGATCTTCCCATCATCCACAAATGTTCACCAACTTTCATATTTAAAAATTATGAAATTTCCTTATCCAACCAAAATCTATTATTTTCCACCTTTATAAAAAACTACTCTTGGTCCATACCATAACCACCAATTCTTTGACTCCTCAATTCTCTCCCAGGCTATCTCCTCTGCACTAGGTACTCTGTTCTCTTCCCCCGTTATGGTGAACAAATTCAACTCTGCATTGTACTCTTGTTGAGTCCCTAGCCCCCTTATCATTTAGTCAATTGCTCTGCCAAGTCTCAGCCTTCACTCCTACACACATGCAGCTGAGTGAAGGTAGAAAAAAAATCATGCAGTTGTTCTGGCTTATGTTACACAACCTCAAATAGGCCCTCCCACTGCTAGATAATGCTACTATAATCCTTCATCAATTCACTATCCCACTCTTCATGGTGGCTCTTGCAGATCTTTTCATTTCTCCTCAAATGTCTCATAGCTCTTCCCTCCCCCACTCCCCACCCCCACCTTCTCAGATGAAAATCTGCCTCATATTTTACAGAAAAAATTGAGTCCATTTTCCATGAACTCCTTTTTCTCTCTCTTCCTCATCTCCCATCACTTTCTCCTCCTTCACCTCTGTGAAGGCTAAGATGGAGAGATCCTATTTCATTTTATCTCTTCAACAGATCACCTCCTTTGCCATTTCAATCTGTCACTTATTTTCAGTTTCTTCCTGTTTTCTGGTTCATTCCCTTTGGCCTATAAACATGTATACAACTCCCCCAATCCCCAAATCCCTCACTTTCTAACCATCATTCTTTATCTTTTCTGTTCTTTCTGGCTAATCTCCTTGAAAATGCCATCCATTACAGGCATTTTCATTTTTTCTTCTTTCATTTTTTTCCTTAACCTTTGCAATCTAGTTTCTGACTCCACTGAAGGTCACTGACCATTCCACTGAAATTTCTTTCTCCAAAATTGCCAGTAATCTGTTAGTGGCCAAATTCAATGGCTATTTCTTAGTCCTTATTTTCCAGGACCTCTCTGCAGCCTTTAACACTATTGAATATTATTTCTTGCTTGATTTCTCTTCTCTCTTAAGTGTTCAGTACTCCACTATTTCCTATATCTCCTGCTCACTCCACTATATCTTCTCAGGTTCCTTTACTGGATTCTTATCTACATTCATACCCTTCAGATGTTGGGTTCTGTTCTGGACCCTCTTTTCTTTTCCCTCTTTACTACTTTAGTTATTGATCTCATCAGCTCCTATGGATTTAAGGAACATTTCTTTTGCTAATGATTCTCAAATCTATCTCTCCTGCCCTAACCTCTCTGCTGATCTCTGATCTCCCATCTTCAACTACCTATCAGGCATCTTGAACTGGAGGCCCAGTGGATATCTTAAAACCAACATGTCCAAAACTGAATTCATTCTCTTTGCTCCAAACCCTCACCCAAGCCTTTAAAAAGCAGCTTTTCTCCTCATTACCTATACTTTAAACCCAGGCCTTGCCCCCAATTCTTGGTTATTTCTCACCCATTGGCTCCATATCCATTCTGTTGCCAGTGCCTGTCAGTTCCATCTTCCCAACATCTCTCAAATGCATCCTCTTCTTTCCTGTGACACAGCTCCCATTCTAGTGCAGGCTCTCCTCACTTCACGCCTAGACAATTGTTGTCGTCTGCTGGGGGGGTCTGCCCAAGTGAAATCTTTCCCCACTCTCATCTCTCCTCTATTTAGCCACCAAAGCAATTTTCCTAAAGCACAAGTTTATGTGCTATGTCAATGTCGCCATTTCCCTCCACTCAATAAACTCCATTGGCTCCCAGGACCAAACACAAATCCTCTGGCATTCAAAAGCCTTCATAATCTAACCTCCTATCTCCCAAATTTCCAGTCTTCTTACACTTTACTCTTTGCCATGTACTCTTTAACCTTTTGATGAGATTAGATTCAGGGAACCAAAATGAGATTGGGTTTCCTGGTGGTCAGGGAGTTAAATGATGACGTTAGTGGCAGGTTCAGGGTGCAGGGAACCAAATAAGGAGATTTGGCTCCCCTAAATCCCCTTAGGATTTGGCTCAGGGTAGGGAGTTGTGGGAACCCCCTTCTGAAGGTGCATAGATCCTTCATAAAGGAATTTACGAACCCAAAAACCTAGAATGGTAAAAGAGGTTTATTATAGGCATTGGGAAGTCAGCTTTTGCTATACATGAATAGAAAGGCTGAATTCCTTGGTGACAAGGTCCCAACAGAGAAGTAAAGTTTCTAGTAGAGAAATCCCAACAGAGAGGTATAAAGTCTTGTTAGGGAAATAGGTGAGGAAGATAAAGAGAGGGCAACACTGAAAGAGAATATTCCAGTGGGCAAAGTTTTCTAATATGCCAGGAAGAGAAAGAGTTTCCTTGGCATGACACATTAACTCCTCTGCAAGGAGTGAGTTCCAAGTTGGCTCTTTTTATCTACAAGCTGGGCTTCAGCATGAGCTGGAATTAAATAGAAAATCTTAGAATTGAATGGGTATTTCTCCAATTCAATGAGGTTAGAATCTCCAACTCTAGATTTAGCTAGCCCCACCTAGATTACAGAATGAAGCTGTTTTTCCCCGGGTGGGGTCTTTACAGAGGCAGGATTCAAGAAGAATCTGTCCTTCAAGGAGTTTTAGAGAGTTTTGTTGTCCCTTCATGTCACTTTGACACTGGCCTCCTCACTGTTCCATAAATGAGACAATCCACGTCTTGGTTCCCAGAATTTTTTCTAGCTGCCCTGCATTCTTACTGGCTTCCCTGGTTTCCTTTTAGTCCCAACTGAAATCCTAACTTCTACAAGAAATCTTGACCAACAACTGTTTTTCATTTTAGTGTTTCTTCTTTTAATTCTTTTTTATCTTGCATGTAGCTTGTTTGTACATGATTGTTTGCTATTAGATTGTAAGCCTCTTGAGGACAGGTACTATCTTTTGCATCTTTTTGTATCCTCAGCTTTTAAAACAATTCCTGATACACAGTAAGCAATAATGTTTCTTGGCTGACTGACTACATGTCTTCATTTCTGTTCTGTTACCTTATCTATAAGCAGACCCTGTCTCATAGAACAATCTGCTAGTTATACTATTTATAGTTTGGAGATAAGATTATTGGGGAGAGGGGAGTTTCCCAGTGTTTTACCAGAACCCTTAGCCTTCCTCTCACCAGGTAGCTGAGAGAGGTAGGGGGGTTTAGGGGGATGGGAGGTGAATGACTGTACTGTGCCTATCACTCAGCAGGACCCAAGATTCACTGAAAGGCTAGTTGCCTTAAGCCACCTAAATCTTGCTTATGTATGACTTTGTAATTTGGGGGTTGATAGTCCTGAGTCATGTGGTTTATTTTTAAGTGCTCTCTAGGAGTTTGTAAGAATCATTCTCTTTCATTTTGCTAGATTTCGGGGTGCAGGAGAATGAAAATAATTCCTTTCCCTGCTATTCCAATGGTCTGACCCCAAAGGGCTTTCTATCTGCTTAATTATCTAGGTATCACAAAGCTATTCATTGGCTTCTTCCTTTTCAATCCTCCCTATGGCAATTCATGTACATAATATGCATTACAAAGAAGTTATAAGTGGTCATTATTTTATATGAAAGCAATCAAATCTAGAGAGAAAGTTTAAACAAAGAGAAAATCAAATGGGAATTCAATAGGAACTTCATTTGAGAAAGGAGGAGAGGAATTTTAACTTTCATAATCTCTTCCTCTTATCTCAGAAGGAGTGACAATAACCAGCAGCTTCAGTTCCAGCAACTCCCTTCAGAGTTTTTTCCCCCCAAGTCCTTAGAGCAGGACTTGGTCTGGAGTCAACCATGTCTGCAATATCCAAACTCTATCTAGGTACTAAACTCAGATAGTGAAGTTCTGGAAGGGACACTGCTGATTTTCTGTCAGAAAAGTCTGTCGGTCTGTCTGTCTCTGACTGTGCTTTCTTTCTTTCTCCCCTACTTGTCCAATGCCTGTCATTGCATCATTACTTTTCCTCTCACTGGCTTTGTCTCAGTCTCCTTCCAAACCTGGGTGACTGATTACAGACTCCCAAGAGAATCTCTTCATCCCTTAGGGAGAAGACATCTTATCTAAAATCACATTTCTTCCAAGCCACAGATTTCAAAGAAAGTCTGAATAGCCAAGTAACAATTAGACTCAGCACTGAAAAGAACTTTGGAGACCATTAAGTCAAACCTCTTTGTTTTACACAGGAGGAAATTATGCTGGAGAAACTGAGGCAAGATAGAGATTAGAGAGTATTTAATATTTTATTTGAAAAGGAGATATTTACTGGGACCAAATGGATCCATGGTTTGGTCCCAGGGCTGAATGAGACTATCGTCTCCAAGAATCCAGGGAACAATGTGAGCTCTCAATGACATATAAACATGTGCCTCACAGTGGATAGACTGAGGCAAGGGTGGAGTCAGAGTGCTAAGAGCAGGAACAAGGGACTAACAATCTGGTTCTGACAAGGTGAGGGGAGGTATGGGAGATATCTGATAATTGGGATTACAGAATGGGGAGAGGTACCCAACATTCTCATGATGCCTAAAATAAAAGGTCTTTCTCCTTATCTGGATCATCATGATTAGGAGGGAGGGGTAGAAATTGAGACAGAACAATTCAGGAAAACCGAGGTAGGACAATTTAGGGAAACTGAGTCAGGCCAATAAAAGAACTGTGGCACAACAGAGGTTATTCAGGTAATAAGTCATCTATGGATTTGAACCCAAATCCTGTGACTCTAGTGGCAATTTTCTTTCCACTGTACCATAATGTGAAATTTGTTGAACTATTCTTCAAGTGACAAGATTTTTTTCATCCTCATTTGAATGGCTGTAGTTTTTCAATATTCTCCTTATGTCGAACACAATATGACTTTTGTGGGTCCAACCAAGGCAGAATATTATCAGTTATGCAGTCAATAAGCATTTATTAAGTGCTTACTGTAGATGCTCAGTGTGGGTCATTCAAAGAAAAGCAAAAAAGCTCCTGCTCTTAACTAACTTACATTCTAATAGGGAAGACAGTATGTAAACAACATGTTAACATATATTTCTACCATATTTAACATATATTGGACTACTTGCCATCTAGGAGAGGGGATAGGGGAAGGAAGGGAAATTGGGACCCAAAGTTTTGCAAGGGTTTACATTGAAAAATTATCCATGCATAATGTTTTGAAAATAAAAAAAAGAAGAAAAGAAAAATGGGTCATAGATTCAGAACTAGAAGGGGCTGAATAAACTGAGGTCTCAAATAAAAGTGACTTGTCTGAGATTACATTGGTAGTGAGTAGTAGGGCTGTGATTGTTGGTGGTAGTGGTCATGGTCCATTGTTCCCAAGGGAGACAACTGATATCACATGGAGTTGTCTTGATTTGCTTAAGAATTGGATTTCAGTGAGGCAGAGTTTAACTAAGTCATTAGCCTCACTCTTTCCTCTAGAATCATTGAAGTCGGGTGGCAAGACAGATGCAGTCAATGACCTTGGCATTTTAAATAAAGGTCTTTCCCAGGACTGTTAGTCTGAAGCATCACCCATTCAATGACTAAGATCTAAGTAAGAATTGAGACAAAAGATGAACTAATTTTCCAAGGCAAAAAAAAAAAAAAAATCAATCTAAAAGAAGCTCCTCAAAGTTTCTGGATATGTTGTGCCATAGCTCTCTTTTTATCCTGACTCAGTTTCCCTAAATTGTCCTGCCTTGGTTTCCCTAATTGTTCTGCCTCAGTTTATAATTGTTCTGCTCAATTCTGCAAAACCACCCCTCCCTCTTAATCAGAATATTTGATAAGGATAAAAGATCTTAAGTTTAGAATATCAGAATGCCTTCCCCATCCCAAGCTATCAAAATATCAAATATTCTTATCAAGATGCCTTTCCCCATTTGGGGTGCCTCCCCCCATTATGTCAGCCCCATCTCGGGTGGCTCACCCCACCCTGTCAGAGTCTCGTTGTTCCTGCTCTCAGCACCCTGACTCTGCCCCTGCCTCGGTCTACCGCCTGTGTCTGAGCCACAAGTATACAGGTCATTGCTGGATTCTTGGAGATGATAGTCTCGTTCAGCCCTGGGATGAAACCATGGATCCATCTGATCCCAGTAAATCTCTCCCTTTCAAATAAAATATTAAATACTCTCTAATTTCTATCTTGCCTCAGTTTCTCTGGCATTACAGGTAGAACAGAAAACAATTACTATATACACTCATTCTAAGCCCTTAAAATCTAAATAATGAGCCATAGTAGAGGTATGATCTGAAACTGGACCTCTGACTGCCAACTTAAAAATTTTTTTTCACACTTGTTTTGGGATATTATGTATCTGGATATTGTATTTGCTTTTTGACAGTACTTTTAATTAACTAATTAGCTTAGAATTCATAGGATTCTGAACAGTTGAAGTTTTGTCATTTTAAGTATATTTTAACATATTAATATAATGTACTTTACCAAAAACAATAATAATAACTAGCTTTTATATATGTTTGCAAGGCAGTTTATATGGATTTTCTCATTTGATCCTCTTAACAATCCTGTGAAATAAATGCTATTATTATCCCTATTTTACAGATTTCTACATATTTTTATTTTGTGAATGATTATTCCACATAGACTCTTAATAAACGATTTTTGATTGATATGCCAATTAAAATATCAGCACAAGAACAATGATTGGTGCTTTATTATTGGGACAACAATCAATTTCAACAAAATTGGAATTCCTGATTTCAAAATACTTTTCTGTTTATAGGTGTTTCCCCCAACAAAACAGAACTCTACCTAATATCTTATGCATGGCTGTGATCTTTGGGCAATAGTGTGTTGCAAGCTGGGATCTAAAATCTTTCCAGCTTGGTAAAAGCAGTCAGAACTTACTCTTCATTGGCATGGTCTTAAAAGAACATGGGGTCACTTCCAAACAACCAGGAAGCAGTGGAATAAGATTCTGGTGTAGGATCTCAAAATATGCTAGGAAAAATACAAGTTTTTGAGGCAGAACCTTCATTTCCTTCATCCCGTGATAATGAATCATGAAAGCATTTCAAATATTTTGCAACTTATCCCCACCCTTAAGTCACATATCTAAAGTAGTGTAGTAGCTTTGGCAAATATGGAGTGATATCATTTTAGAGACCTTGTTTTGGGGCCCTTTTTACCCCTTGTCCCCTTGTCACATTAGCCAAAGCTTATACTTCTATGAGACTTAAGTGGTTACCATCTATACCATTACCTCATTTGATTCTTACAACAACCTTATGATAGAGGCTTAGTGGGTATTATTCACCCCCCTTTAAAAAAAAATAAGGAAATGAGCATCAGAATGATTTGCAGAGGATCTATAGCTTATAAATGACAATGAGGACTTGAAATCTAGAAATACAGATTAAAAGTATAGCACTTTCTCCCCATTCTCCACTCAAAGTGCCTCTGCAGTGTAACTATAATGAACAATTTGCTTTGTAAACTTACCTGCACACATGTTCTGAGAGGTTGGATCAAGAGGGAAATAGGAATATCTTATGGCTCACTTAGCAAGGAAATGAGCTGTTTAAATAAACAATTTCTAGTATTTTTCCTCTTGTATTGATACATAATATATTATTCTTCCATTAAAATAATTCTTCTTTGAGCTTTGAGGAAAATACTGTTATTGATTGTTCTTGATTATTGCATTAGATGCATACTATTTATTCTATATGACGGTAGGAAGGGTTTGAAACAGGTAATGTTTCAATATAAATATTAAATACTTTTAAAAACAACTTTCTTCTAAATTGGCAAATAGCAAGCACATATGCCAAAGGATATTAGTATCATCATAGTGAACACAGAGTTCTCATAGCATTTCTCAAGGATATTAATGTGATGGATAGATGAAAAGTGCAGTAGTTTTAAGAAGCAAACAAATCTATTTGGCTCTATCTGCTTCCAAAGCACTTGTAGGTACAGCAGTAAATTATCAGGAAAGAAACATTTAGTCAAAGTCCTAGCATGCCTCTCTTATAAAGCAAATTATGGAATATTGGATAAAATATCTTTTCATCCATTTTCTGTGGGCTATATCCTTATCAGGAAGACTGCTTCTTTTCTTTCTATAGCTTGTTTCCTTCTGTTATTGATTGTTCAATAGTATCTGGCTCTTCATGGTGACCCTGTGGAATGTGGTGCACCAATACTGACCATGATGTTTTATTGGCAGAGATACTAGAGTGGTTTGCCATTTTCTTCTCCAATGGATTTTGACAGAGTAAATAATTTGTTTAAGATCACACATCTAATAAATATCTGAGAGAAAAATTTGAATTCAGGTCTTCCTGACTGCAGGCCCAGCACTCTATTGAGCCACTTAATTGCCTGCATTTCCATCTTAACTTTCTTCTATTCCTTTTCCACTGCATGCAGGTCAGTTATTATATGTTATATTATAATACATTATTATTATTTATTATATAATTTATTTGTATATTATATATTTATTATATGTAATTGATATATTAATATATTTATATTATATATTTATGTGTATATGTATATGTGTATCTATATACATACATATATGTGTGTGTGTGTGTGTATAAATATCTCTCTCTCTATCTTGTCCCAGAGCAGATACCTTCTTCTATCAGATTTATCCCAGCTCTTAACCCCCCTTCAGATCACTTTTGTGTTATTTTTTCTTTTCTTTTCTTTTCCTTTTATGTGTTATCTTGCTTCCATTAAAATATAAACTTTTTGTTTGTATTTGAAACCCCAGCAGCATTTAGCAGAGGTACATAGTAAGTGCATAATAAATATCTATCTACATCTTCTCTTTGATAGAATTTTCTTACATATTCATGATGAATCTAATTGACCATTCCTTGGTTTTCTTTGCTGAATTTTTACCAAGTCATTTCTGCTAATTAGGAGCGTCACCCAAAACTCTGTTCCTGACTATTTTTTCTTCTCCCTCAGCACTATTTTGCTTGGTGATCTATTTTGCTGCCATTAGCTCCCATCAAATCAGTTGTCATTTCTGATTATGTTTAGACCTACTTTCCCAGTTCTAACCGCTTCCCTTTCTTCCAGTCCTATATTTTCATCTTGAACCAGAATTCTCATAGCCATCTTAAACATCAGAAAAATTCATTATCTTCCCTCTTAAATCTTTCTTTTCTAACTGTCCTATTGATGAGATTAGGGTTCCTGGTGATCAAGGATGATCAAATGATGAGGTTAGTGGCAGGTTCAGTGTTCAGGGAACCAAATGGAAGTGTTTGGCTCCCCTAAATCCCCTTAGGATTTGGCACAAGGTAGGGAGTTGTGGGAATCCCCTTCTGGCAGAGCAAAGGTGCTTTGTAAAGGAATTTAGGAGCCCGAAAACCTTGAAAAGAAGTTTATTATTGGCATTGGGAAGTCAGCCTTTGCTATTCATGAATAGAAAGACTGAATTCCTTAGTGGTAAGGTCCTGACAGAGAAGTAAAGTTTCTAGTAGAGAAATCCCAACAGAGAGGTATAAAGTCTTGTTAGGGAAATAGGCAACAGAGTTAAGAGACGTAATGCTGAAATAAAATATCATTTCAACGGGCAGAGGGTTCCTTGGCATAGCATGGCATGGCATATTAAGTCCTCTGCAACGATTGAACTTAAAATTGACTCTTTATAATAGAAATCTTGGCTACAAGCTGGGGTTTGCTCTTGATAGGGACTGGTAGGTGGAGTTTGAGCTGGATTCAGAATAGACAATCTTGGAATTGAATGGGTGTTTCTTCAATTCAGTAGGGTTGGAATCTCCAGCTCAGAACTCAACTAGCCCCACCTAGATAAAACACTTTACTTGATTCCCTGGGGCGGTCTCTCACAGAGGCATGGTTCAAGGAGAATCTCTCCTACAAGGAGTTTCTCAAATGCTCTACCTTATGGCTCATTCCCAAAGTCAGAAAGAGAAAGAGAAAGAGTTTTGGGGCTCCCTTTGTCACTATTACTGTGGAAGGCCTCACCATTCTCTCAATCTAGCTCACAGCCTAGCTGTTATTTTCAACTTCTTCCCCTCTTTCTTCCTCTTCCATACCCAATCTATTGCCATGGTCTGTAGATTCTCCCTTTGAAACATTTCTGGTATGTGCTCTCTCCTTTCCTCTGACCTTGCCATCACTCTGATGCACCTTATGCATAGATTGCTGCAAGTCTCTCCCTACTCCATTTCATCTTTCATTCATTGTGTTCCAGAAGCTTCCTCTCTCTTCTGGTATCAAATATAAAATCCTCCATTTAGTCCCCCAAAGCCTACCTACCTCTCCCCCCCCCCACCCCCCCCCTTTTCAGTCTTATCACACCTGGTAACTTCCTCATCTAAGCTTGGCTTCCTTATTGTTCCTCACACATGACACTCTAGCTTCTGGCTCCATGCCTTATCACTACCTGTTCCCCATGCCTGGGATTCTTTCCCTCTTTATCTGCACCTTATGGTTTCCTTTAAGTTACAGCTAAACTCCTGTCTGTGCAAAAAACCTTTCCGTTCCCCTATTCTCTCTGAGGATCATCTCTGCTTTCTCTTCAGTATAACTTATTTGTACAAAGTTGTTTTCCTGTTGGCTCCTCTATTTTATTGGGAGCTACTAGAAAGCATCATGGAGATTTCAGTTTTCTTTAGGACTTCCTTAAATAAAATTATAAATAAGGCAAAATTTGTCTTCCAGTGCCCCACTTTTGCCAGACAGCCAACACCCTTAAAATAATGCCCTTTTTTGGGGGGATACTGTCTCTTACAATTCTCAATCACATTTAATACTTGTGGTAATCTTACATGACAAGTATCATATTCCTCACTTTCAGATAAAGAAACTGAGTCTCAAAGAAGTGAAATGTAATGACCAATATTATAGAATTTATAAGTGACTAAATTAAGATTTGAATCTAGGCCTACTGGAATTCTGAGGCAGTACACTATTCTTTTCTTTTCTTTTCTTATTATATTTTATTATAACACACAATCCCACACTGAAAGTACCACCCTAGCTTGTCCTCTTCCATGCATAGTTATAATGCAAGCATTCTAATCCTCATTTTGCAGATTTTCCAATAAAGTCCTGCTTCAGGGGCTCATCTTGGCCTGGAAGGGAACCTATGGTCTTGAAACCTATGCCATACCACAAGATAAATCTTGGCAGGTTCTACTACTAAACTTGAAGGGATATGGAGGATGGACAAACAGGGGTATATACCTGTTGCCAGTGCTGAGATGGAAGAGGCTGAGTATTATGAAAGAAATATTCAAACCAGTAGAACATTGGATAATTTTACAAAAAAAGGAAACTGAGAACTCAACATGACTAGGTTACTTGCTCACGGTTGAACATTTAGTATCTAAAAAGAATATTTGAACACAGATCAGATCTATTGCATATCCATTATTATTTGGATAGAGGTCAGTGTTGACCTCTGTGCCATTTTTTTTTTAATATATCCAAACTGTTATTTTGCTGTACAAAAACAACCAGACTCTGAAATAGTGTACAATTAGCTTGTGAAGGAAATCAAAAATGCAGGTGGGTAAAAATAGAGGGATTGGGAATTCAATGTAATGATTCTTAGTTATCTGCCAAAGTTCTTTCGCTGGGTGTAGCTGGTTCAATTCATTCCTGCTCCATTGGATTTGGTTCATCTCATTGTTGAAGAGGGCCACGTCCATCAGAATTGATCATCATAAAGTATTGTTGAAGTATGTAATGATCTCCTGGTCAGGTTCCACTAGCACGGGGCAGGAGCTGGCATGCCTCCCACATGTGTGTCTGAGCCTCTCCCTGCAAGGACTAGATAAATGCTTTCTCTTTGTTCCTGAAGATGTTTCTGATTAGCTAATTTGGGAAAGTGGATTTAGCACCCATTCCACACAAGTACATAGGTTGAAAGGTGTTTTATAAACATATATTGGGCTCAAAGCTCCCAATCTCCCCTCTCTATTTGTACTTTTATATGGACTCCATAAGACATATAAATTTCTGCTTTTGTCTCTGCTTTTAGTAATTTTGATTGCTATTTAGGGAAACAGGATCTGTTAAGCCTGTAATGCTGGAGAAACTGAGGCAAGATAGAGATTAGAGAGTTTTTAATATTTATTTGAAACGGAGAGATTGTGCTGGGGGCATACTGCCCCCAGGGTGGATGACCAAAGCATTCAGCAGCTAATGTGTGCTTCCCCTGAAGTATATATACACACATGGCTCCGGGTAGACCAAGGCAGGGGCGGAGTCAGAGCACTGAGAGTGGAAGAGGCCATCAATCCAGTTCTGACAGGGTTGGGGGAAGCAGGGGACACTCAGATAAGTTGGGATGACTGAATGGGGAGAGGCACCGGACATTCTGATGATGTCTAAGATAGACGGTCTTTCTCCTTATCTGGATCATCATGATTAGGAAGAAGGGTGGTGTTGCAGGATTGAGCAGAACAATTAGGAACTGAGGCAGAACAATTCAGGGAAACCAAGGCAGGACAATTTAGGGAAACTGAGGCAGGACAATAAAAGGGAACTGTGGTACAAGAAGCCAAAGAGGAAACTTTTTCAGTAGGCAGGGTATTTGAATTATCTGCAAAAATGTCTAGGCCTATAACTCCCCACACAGTGAGATTTGAGGAGGAACTGGGCAAGGCCCAACCACTGTGAAAACATCTTCCTCTTTGGCTTAACAATAGGAAGAGAATCGTCTGAAAAACATTGTTTCTTTCAAAGTTCTACCAAGTGTTTTGATGTCTTTGGAACAAAGGTACTGTATAATCTCAAACAACCGATGGAAAATATTTTATGTTGTTTTGTGGATTAGCACATGCTTGGTACATAAAGATGTGGACAGGCTGTACATTCACTGGCATGAACTTTTTTTACCCAGTGTACTTTCTTGTCTATCAAAATCAGTTGGGCAATCCCTGTCTGTAAGCAAGTTTCTTAAGAACTGGTTGGAGCCAGTTATCTCGGTAAGAGGAACCAATTATGAAACCACCCCTGGAGGATATTTACTTTATGTAGATTTTCAAGATGCAATAAAAGGCCTCAGCCACTTGAAAATAAAAATGTTCCTCTCCTTTTGTTCTTATCTAGTTACCTCAAAGGAGGAGGCTCTTGGTTAAATGCTAAGGCAGAGGGAATGGTGGAGACTGTTTTGTGTTTCCTGCTTTGAAGCTAGTCTAATTTTTAAATGGGTTCTCTCTGTCAAAGTGTGCCCACAATTTTTAACTTAATTCACTGATGTAGTATCTATTATGTCAAAGAGTTGGGGCTGGGTGCTGGAGGTACCTCAAGGTCCTTCACATATTCAAGAACTGAAGGAGCCTTAAGATTAATCTAGTCCAATATCTATACAAATGAGAAAATTGTCAGATTGTGGAATATAATTAAACAGTAATCTGACAAGCATTTAATAGGATCAGAGGGTCATGTGACATTTGGACAATCAGGGTCAGCTGTTGAGGACAATTTTTTCTGGTGATATTTTTCTCCAAGCAGTTGTGTTGAGATCAAGAGGTTTCAGCTCAATATTAGGGAAGTTAAAGAATGGTATTAGTAGATATGGGCATGGGAAATAACTATGGTTTACATGACAGCTATGACAGTTTTACAAAGATCTTTCCTCACAACTACCCTGTGAGATTGGTAATAGATACAAATAGTATTCTTATAAATGAAGCACAGAGAATCCAAGTGATTTGCCCTGGGACTGGAATTCAGGTCTTCTGCCTTCAAGATTTCTTTTTTGCTATATACCACATTGGGTCTGGGACCATACACAAATTGCTAAAATATAATACCTAAACCTATATCAGATTGCTTGCTGCCTTGGAGATCAAGAAGCTAAGGGAGGAAGGGAAAAAAAAAAATTGGAGCTCAAAATCTTACAAAAATTAATGTTGAAAACTATCTTTACATGTGATTGGAAAAATAAAATACTATTGAAAAAAAAATATTTCTTCTAAGGAAGAAGTGTGGATGAAAAGAATGCCCAAATAGTAGGAGAAACTTTTTGCTGCTAACAGAAAAGCATGATAAAAGCAGGGATGCAGAATAGAGAACAAGGACTTTCATCCCTTAGGTTACCATCTGTTCACTTTCAAAATTATATAGTCATCTATAACAGAGGGCTTTGATCTCTGTCCAGACCCTAGAGGTTCAAAAGACCTCATTTTAAACTAGGTATACAGTGCCTCATTTTTTTTTTTTTTTTTTTTGTTAGCTGGGTGTGGTAACTATGACTAAAGATGCATCTACCAATCCTAATCAGGAAGATGTTCTAGTTACTATAATAATTTGTAATAATAATTTATAATAATAGTTTGTTGTTGCTTAATTGTTTTTCAATCAAGTCTGACACTATGTGACCCCTTTTGGGGTTTTCTTGGCAAAGACACTGAGAGATTTGCCATTTCCTACTCCAACCCACTTTTCAGACAAGGAAACTGAGGCAGTCAGGGATAAGTGCCTTGCCCATGGTCACACAGCTAGTAAGTGTTTGGGGCTGGATTTGAACTCAGGTATTTCTAATTCCAGGCCCTGTATTCTATCCATCTCCACTAACTGTCCCAATAATAATAATTAGCGCTTATATAATGCTTTAAGGTTTTCAAAATGTTTTTCTAACACTATCTTCTTTTTACTTATGACAAATATAAAAGGTAGCTGCTGCTATTACCCCCATGTTACAAATGACGAAACTGAGTCAGCCAGACTAATAATAATTAGCACTTATATAATGTTTAAGGTTTGCAAAGTACTTTTCTAATATTGTCTCCTTTTGTACTTACAACAATCACAAGAGGTAGCTGCTATTATTACTCTGTGTTGCAGATGAGGAAACTGAGTCAACCAGAGTAACTTGATGTGGATGACACAGTTAATGTCAGAATTTGTCCACATCCATATCTGGCACTCTATCCATGGCCCCACCTAGCCACCTCTAAATGATAACAAACAGATTTGAGGGATTGTCCCTGAGAAGATAACCCCAGAAGCTGGTAACAAGTTGCTACAGAGGGGGGAGCATCTCTCAGCTAAGACTTGTGGGACCAGAAGAAGTAAAGGAGACCAGTAAGATGAATTAGATCAGTGGGATCCAGAATGGTAGCCGCGCCAAACAAAGCAAGTCCAGTGAGAGCAAAGTATACCCTGGATATATGGAATAAAGTGTTTTTATTTCAGCCTTAGGTCTAGGGTTCTAGAAAGTTGTACAATGTCTGTTCCAGTTGGCTTAGACTACTACATAAATATATGTGAAGACAACTAATAATGCAAGGTAAGTATAACCGCCTATCACCTCAAATGAGTGGTCCAGTCTAGAAGTAGTGTGATGTAGTGCTTGAATAATGGACTTGATATCAATACCCGAGTTCAAACCTTGCCTTTAGATACGTATTAGCTCTGGGATTTGAGGTTGAATAGTGTAAAATGACATTTTTACTATATACTGTACTATACTGTAATACTATAATATTATAACTGTAAGTTAGAAGGACAGAACAATTATTGTGGATAAGATATGGTCAGAAAATGCTTTATGGGCAGAGTGGAATGAATGGTGTAAGCTTGGGCATCCTTGGGTAGACCTGGTATAAGTGGAGAGCTGGTGTAGTGAAGGGATCATGTTAGAATTCTTACAAGGTGGTAAGTCAGTGGAATTGATAGAGACAATGGTTATTTAGCATGTTACTTAACAGTTCTCCAGTTCACTAATGAACTTAGTACTTATTAGAGTTCACACCTTTCACACTTTTAAGATTCACACTTTTAAGAGAACATATATAAGCTAGGAGCCTCAACCAAGATTAAGTCCAGGAGATTCACAAGACAGAAGCCCACAAGCCCACAAGCCCACTCTCGGAGGCAGAGTCAGATTCATTCCAACTTCCACCTTTGTGCTGGCTGGAGACATTGGGAGGATGAGTGGCTGAAGCTGGCAGAGGCAAAGGACTAGCGGCAAGAGCTCTTGGAACCAAGGAGAGAGATAGGAACCAGGCCCAAGGAAAGAGACAAGACTTAAAAGAGAAAAAAAAGGGATCTGGACTTTAACTCCTGGCTGCATTTGAGGTGATTATTACTCTGAACTGAAATTAAGACTACTTCCAGAAGCCCCCCAAGAACATTATATTTTAGAGAAGAACATTACAGGATCACTTATACCTGCATGCATACATGTGTGCATACATAAGTACAGACACAAATAGAGTATTCATTAAGTGGGCCAAGCACGAGGCTAAACACTGAGTATGCAAATAAAAACAATCATAATAGTCCTTTCCCTGATGAAGCTTACATTAATGGTTTGTTCATGCTATCAGGTAGTGATGCTGTGACATTCTTTTGAGGGAAGACCCTGAGAAGCAGAAATGAAGAGAAAGAAGGATGGTACCCTTAAAAAAAAGCATTTCTAGGAAACTAGAAACTATGGGATGTAGTGACATGAGAGGCCTGGACCCCAGTAAGATAAAGAAAACAGTTCATCTATTGGAACCCAGTGATCAGGCGCGGATTCCATGTTCCTTGTGTGATAGCGATGGTCTTAAGGGGAGACTGAAAAAAGCTAGGAGATAAAATTTTTAAACATTACTTGGAACATTAGGGCTAGACATTAAATACCAAGTTAAGGAGTTTGAATTGTAGATGACAAGAAACAGGCATTTATTTGGCATTTATTTGAACAGAGGAAATGATGAAAGAAGTTTTTTTAGGACAATTAATCTATCATTTGTACCTAGGATGAATCAAAACAGGAAGAACAATTAGGAGGCTACTAGAACAGTCTGGTCAGAATAAAAAAAAATAAATACTTTAAGCTTTTTGAAACATTTTGCCTATAACAACCTTGTGAGAATGGCATGCAGAGATTAGCTCCACTTTACACATGAGTTAATTAAACTGCAGAGCAGTGAGGTGAATGAACAGTACACCTTGTTCCCATGACAGTATGTAGGAGAATCAGGATTTGAACCTGTCTCTTGGTTCTAAGTTAAGGTAACTTTCCATTACAAAATACTTGAAGTTTGGTGAAAGAGAAAGAAGCCAAAGGTGATTCTGAGACATAAATCCTCATTATCTGGCTTCCACTGAAATATATAACAGCCAGGAGAGGAGGCTAATTTTGGTGGAAAGATAGTAAATTAAGTATGGAGGCTTGTTGAATTTGAGGTGACAACAGCCCTCAAAGCCCAGCATTTGGAGATATAGAAAAGGAACTCAATAGAGAAGACATCAAGAAAAAAGGAAATTCTGATCTGGATAGAGTCTCACTCCAAACAGGAACTGGGTGCAGGGTATAAATGATGGGAACTTTGGAAGGGAGTGACCACAGGGGAGAGAGGCAAGGCTTTAAGGAGAGAGGCTGTCATATGGTTGGTGAGTACCGGCCTTTTTTCCTTGCCTCCTTTCATTTATTCTTTCCTATTTTTCTATCCTCTTTAGGAAAGAGATGTGAGATGGCCATCATTTCTTGAGTGTTGAAAGGTCAGGAGAGCAAGCCACAAAGTCTTGCTGAGGTAACTAATTAATAACAACCCTTGGCAAGGGGTGGTTGGCCACTAAGAACCCCTGGGATTTGTAGTTCTTCCCAGTTTGTGAAGAGAGGAAACTAACACTGAGATCAGGTCTTGGCAACTGAGTGTGGGAGTTTGGGAACTCTCAAGGAGAAGGAGGAAGGGAAAAAATGACAGCCCACGAAAAGTTCCATGGCAGCCACTCAGCTTCATGGCAGCAGCTGGTGTCTACCACATGCACAGTCCCCTTCTTTAGACCCTGAGAGATGATTTCTAAATGGACAGGCTGGGTGTGTGATTGTATGTTTATCATAGGCACTCATGCCAGGAGTAGGAGCTGGAGGGGAACAGGTCAGCCCAGAAGAACAAATAGTCAGGCCCTACCCTGCCCTGCCTTCACTTCTACTTGGTTGTGTCTTTAAAATGTTTTTGGTTAAACAATGCATTTTCCAGATTGAATATTCTTTTTCTTTCTTTGTTTCTTCCTTCCTTCCTTCCTTCCTTCCTTCCTTCCTTCCTTCCTTCCTTCCTTCCTTTCTCCCTTCCTTTTTTTCTGTTCTCCCTTCCTTTTTTTCTGTTCTCCCTTCCTCTTTCTCCCTTCCTTCCTTCCTTCATTCTTTCTTTCCTTCCTTCCTTCCTTCCTTCCTTCCTAAATAGACAGGCTGAGTGTATGACTGTATGTTTATCTGCAATAGCAGCGAGGTAGTGATCATCAGTGCCACATTTGGAACTGAATTTATTAGATTAAACACAATGTAGAAATTATAATGCGTTTTGAATGTTTTGGGGACCAAGGTGGTTTGGATAAAGGAAGAGTGTGCCTTCTCACTTGTGGGACAGAGAGTTGGGGGAATGCCTATGCCTTTGCTTTTGCTATATCTCATTTCTTACCTGGCCATTCTTTTTTGATACTTTGCTGATTTTTTTTCACCATGTCCCAGGAAGCTCATTATTGGAAATCCTATCCCTCTGATTGGAAGATAGAGCTATGAACTCTAAAATCTCTATTTAAGGAAGGAGCTTATTTCAAAATATTTCATTTCTCACCTGGCTGCAGTACTCTGGGATTTTTCTGACTTTTTGACCCTGCTCCTACCTTCAGTATCTCCCCTGATTCCTATTCCCTTTTGCATGTTTTTTCTCCATCAGCTACTTGAGGGTAGGCATGGTTTAAAAAAAAAAAAAAAAAATTGTAGGGGCAGCTAGATGGTTCAGTGGATAGAACACTGGCCCTGAAGTCAAGAGGACCTGAGTTCAAATCTGACCTCAGACACTTAATACTTCCTAGCTATGTGACCCTAGGCAAGTCACTTAACCCCAATTGTCTGAGCATAAATAAATAAATTTGTGTTCACCCTGCCTGTCCCCAGTGCTTGGCAAAATGTTTGACTCTTAATAAGTATTTATTGACTATTGGCTGTCTTCAAAGTAAATATTCCTCCTAATAGTAAATTGATACTAATTAATAAAAAACAACAACTGAGACATGAATCACCAGCAATTAATAATAGGGGGAAATGCATCCTAATTGGGGAATAGCAGGAGAGGGGTAGGGGAACCCAAGTTAATAGGAATATAGAAATAGTTAATTTTTAAAGAGTAGTCTGGGGATCCCTGTGGGTTTCTGAGATACCTTCAAGATGTCCATTAGGTCAAAACTATTTTTCACAATAATATTAAGGCATTTTTATTTTTACTATGATAAATATTGATGTAACATGCATTTAAAATTTTCTCCAAGGATTTCATTATTAATTTTTAAGAGCACAAAATTAATTTAATTTAATTTTAAAGGGTTTTTAAAGCCAAGAAGCTTAAGAACCACTAGTTTAGAGAAAGATTTCCCCACTCACCTGAAGAAAATCAGTACAAGAGCAAGGTTTGGCTGTCTTTTAAATGCTCCCCTGTTCCCTGACCAATAGTATGTTCTTTTTACCATATGGTTAGTGGACCAGAGCCAGTTATAGAATGTACATTCATGCTCTAGAGTCCATATGGGAATGGCATCTGCCAACTACCTGGTGTCTGTTACAGATCAGAGAGCAGGGCACTTTAGTTATGTCATCCTGCTTTTTCCACACAGAAACTGTGTAGAAGGAAGGAAGGAAGGAAGGAATACAAATTCCTTTTCTTGGTAAACCCTATTGCTCCCAAATCTATTTCATAGATTTATTTAATAGATTTCAAATCTATTTCTAGTGCTTATTTTACCTCTTCATTTGGTCTATAGCCTCTTTTTCAAAATAAAAATCCCTTTTGGCAAAAAAAAAAAAATTAATTTCATGTATTATAACATAATAAGAACCAACATAATTGTAGTTTTGCTTTTAAGATTTACACACATGACCTTAATTTGATCCTTAAACTATGAGGGAGGGGTGATTATTGTGCCAATATTATGTTTGGTGAAAATGAAGTTAGAGAAGTCAGATGCTATATCCAAATAGTATCTGAATCTTGGTCCTCTTGATTCTGATTATCTTTACTCTGTACCAGACAGTCTATTGTCTTTTGAGATTTTAGCAAACTTTTGTTAAGACTTTCTCATGCTGTTCTTGTGGAAAAGATAGGCAAATGTAACATAGCCCCCAAAGAATTGTGGTTGGTAGTTTGGTGTCAGTTTGAAAGGATCCTTATTTCTAGTGACACACCTCAGGATTCTGTGTCTGGCTCTATTTCATGCTTATCAGATATGGATTCTCAGATAGCCTGAATTTGGGTAGAATAACTAAATCCTGGATAACATGAGAGAGCATCCACAAAGATCTAGACAGATTAAACAAGGAATCAGCAAACTACAGCCTGTGGGCCAAATACAGCCTACTGCCTGGTTCTGTACTGCAGCACTCCAGTTAGGAATGGGTATTACATATGATAGTCTACACCAGGAAAAACTACTACCAGCAAACTAGAGAAGGTGGGTAAATTGGCCAGGGTTCTACAAGCTAAGAATGACTTTTAATCTCCTCTTCCCCCACTTATTAGTATTTTATTTTTTCTAATTACATGTAAAGATAGTTTATAAGATTTTGAATTTCAAATTTTTGTCTTCTTCCCCTTCTCCCTCCCCAAGGTAGCAATCAATCTGATAGGCGTTATACGTGTACTGTTACATTAGACATCTGTGAAAGAAGAATAAGAAAAAAAAGGGAAAAACCATAAAAAAGAAAAAAAAAACCCAAAAATATTAGTGAAAATAGTATCCTTTGATCAGCATTCAGACTCCATAGTTCTTTCTTTGGACATGGATACATTTTCTATCATGAGTCTCCTAGAATTGTCTTAGATCATTGTATTGCTGAGGAGAGCTAAGTCTATCACAATTAATTATCACATAATCTTGCTGTTACTACGTACAATATTCTCCTGCTTCTGCTCACTTTACTTAGCAGCATTTTATGTAAGTCTTTTTCGGGTTTTTCTGAAATCTGCTTGCTCCTCATTTCTTATAGCACAATGTATTCCATCACATTCATATGCCTCAAATTTCAGCCAATCCCATAATTATTCATTATACAACAACATATTATTTTAAAAAGTAAAAGCTATTCTTAACCCACTGGCTACAGGGCCATTAAAAAAACTAGGCTATAGGGGCTCTTAGGTCAGTGCTTTTCTGACCATTTGGGCTCAACTACTGACCTGTTTTTGTAAAATGAAACTGAACAGATATAAGTACAAATAAAATCTTAGACTTGATTTTTTTTAAAAAAATCAACTTTACAAGTTTCTTTGGAATAGTGCCTAGCATATAGTAACTGCTTAATAAGTGCTTAGTGAAAATCTAGCAAAATTCCACAGTTATAAAACCTAATTACACAGCTAAAAGTAAACATTTTGTTTCATCAAATAGAATAATATTCATTTTATCTTTCAGATACACTCCTCTGACCACTCCCTTAGGGACTGAGGGAGAACCCTCCAATCTGCTAATCATTGATTACTGAAAGTAAAGGGACCTGCTCCCATTGATTCATGCCCTGATCCTTTTAGGAACTGAGAATTGAGGGCTTTGCTTTTTAATGGGTCTTTAACCACTTCAGAAGGTGAGGAAAGAGCAATGAGCTTCACTAGTTTAAAAGTGTTTCTCTTAGATCTTTTCACCCATTATCTATTTTCCTGAACCTAAACTTTCCTTTTTAACCTTTTTACACATTTTCCTCAAAGAAAGGATTTCAGCCTAAAAGAAAGTTATTCTCCAAGGCATATATTTTTTTTAACACAAATGTTCTCCCAGGAGGTTGTTTGCATGTTCTTTCCCCCATTAGATTGAAAACTCTTTAGATCAAAGACTGTCTTTTGCCTTTCTTTTTATACTAAGTGCTTATATTGACTGATTTCCAGTCAATTCAATTAACAAACATTTATTAAGTGGCTCTTAAGGTTTTCAATATCTTGCTATTTGCTCAGTATACCTTACTATAACAAATTTGACATTCTCAACAACATGGTCACTTACTCCATTGATGCAAATTGCGACCCATCCAGGCTTTCTCAGCCAATATAATTTTTGTTCACAAAATTATAGATCATATATTTAGAGCTAGAAGTTCTATGTTCTTTAATAGCTCCTCCACAAAAGAGATACTCAGTGTGCTATAAAGGTCCTCTTGCTGATCACTCACTCATATCACCTGATCAATCCACTTCCTTTTTTTGAACATACATTTCCTTACTGACATCTTTTATGCAACTTTTTGAGCAAAGATCTTTATTGAAAATAAGTTACAAATGGCTCACTCTTAACCTGTGTCTTTCCATTGCCTCCTGAGTCAACCATAACTTTCATTCCTCAGAAATGATGATGTTCCAAGACTGTCAACTCTAAACACCCCAGAGAGAATATCTGTGTTAAAAATGTGCCTTGATATTTTTAAAGCACTCCATGACTTCCTAAATGATATTCAGTTCATTCATTTTCTGGCTTCTATTCCATTGTGGAATGAACTCACTCTCCATCTGCAATGCCTATCTCAGGATGACATAGGTAATTCCCATATTTTCTTCCCATTTTGTCGATGAAGTTCTTGGAGTTTGTAGAGGTGAATTGACTTGTCTAAGGTAAGATGACAAGTAAAAGAGTCAATATTTTAAATCCAGACTTTCTGACTTTTATGTGGTATGTATATACATATATATAATATATATATATAATTATATGTTTGCATTTATATATATATATATATATATATATATATATAGAGAGAGAGAGAGAGAGAGAGAGAGAGAGACTTCCAGACAGTCATATCACCATGATGCCTCTTCCCTGAAACATTTGAATCCAAATCTTCTGTTGTTGTTTTGTCATTTCAGTCATGTATCCATTTACAATTTTTTTTGGTTGAAACGATAGTTTTTTTTTAAGTAGTTCTCACTGTAGTTGTCTTCTTGTTGTTGCTCAATTGTTTTTAATCATGTCCAACTCTTCATGACCCCACTTGGGGTTTCTCTTGGCAAAGATATTGGAATGGTTTGTCATTTTCTTCCCTGTTCATTTTGCAGATGAAGAAACTGAGGCAAACAGTGTTTGATGATTTGACCAGGATCACATAGGTAGTATCTGAGGTTGGATTTGAATTCAGGTCTTTCTAATATAGGTCCAACACTATTCACCATATCACTTATCTGCCTTCAGGTCTTCTGACTCTTAAGTCAAATGTTCTTTTCATTACAATGAAATGACTCTCAAAATGTCATGTGGACAGTATAGTTTACACTTTCTGTCTGTAATATGCAAAAGAAGTTTATGAGAAGGACAGAATCAATACATGGAATTAGTGAGAGTGAAAGATTTTCTCCTTCAATACCTTATAGCATAGATAAGTAAGGATTGTACAAATAAAGCAAAAAGGTGGGAAAACTCAAACATGGTTAAAGGACACACAGGAGGATAAGAGGATACAAAATATTGATGAGATTAGAATGAAATGTGTTTAGTGTAGAATCAGGAAAGCAGAGAGCATGGGAAGGAGATTTGCCCAGGGTCACTATGTTACAATGGATGGAGCACTGATCTTGGGATCAGAAGACATAAGTTCACTACCATTTATTAGTTATATAGGTTTGGGCAAACCAGCTTTTGAGCCTTAGTTACTAATCTATAAAGTGGAAATAATTTTATGTTATTTCACATTATGAGGAGGAGCAAATGAGGTAAGATATATTACATGTTTTATAGTGATAAAGGACTCTATAAATGCATCTATTATTATTATCATGAAATATTATTATGATTATTATTATGTCCTAAAGAAATATCTGGAAGAAAGTTCATTCATGAGACAAGAGTAGGAATATATAAGATATTGGGAAAGAATTGTTTGACATCAATGTTTAGTATTCTTAAGGTTCTTGGACAGGTATGGCCTATAATTACAAGATCTAGGGGGTGATTAAGGGATATTAGGTATATGAAGATGTCATCAGGAATAATTAAGATGGAACTGTCAATAGGGTTTGAGAAGAAGTTGTGGTGGGAAACAGGCAAGTTTGAGGTGTTCAAAAAGATTAGCACTTCTTCTGTGGGAGCTTGCCAAGCCTTTTTCAGGGCTGCTCCTTCATTTTTGGTGTCTACCTAGCACCCAGCTCACCTATAGCTACAAAAAGCTGTAGCATGTGCAGTAGCTACATCCCAATAAACCATCTGAATAGATACGATGTACCAGATTGAGGGTAACTGACGGGCTTCAAACCTTTCAGTAAATTAGGGGGATGAAAATTTACCGAGTATGTGAAAACTTCTCCCGGCAGAATGGGCAGATGAGAACAATTTGTTCCAACAGCTGTGAAAGCAGCAGAAGCAAATGCTGTGGAGAGCTGAGAGTCAGACATGAAAAATGCCAAGGTCATTCACTGTATCCCAGGCTACCAACAGTTATTTTGACCTTTGTCTTTCCAGTGGACTTTGATGACTGAAAGAGAGAGTGTGGGTGACAACTTTTTGTGATTCTGTTTCACTTAAAGCCAATTCACACCTAAGTCAAGATATCATTGGTCGTTGGTGCTCTTTGAAAATGAAAGGCAATCAATAACAATAACAAGAGGGAAAGAAAAAGGTGTACTCTGACAATATGAGTAATTACAAAGGGCCAATATAATAGCAGGATTTCAGAATTTCAGAGGTGGAATAGATATTTGTGGTTATCTAGCTCAGCCTAAGTCCCTTCTACAACATTCCTCACAAATGGCCATCTAGCCTTTGCTTGAAAACATCCATCACCTTGTAAAGCAACATATTCCAATTATAAACAGCTTTAACAGGTTGGAAGTTTTTTCTTACATTAGTCCAAATTTTCCTTTTTGAAAGTTCTGCTCTCTGGGGCTAAAGAAAACAAATCTAATCTTTCCTCTACTTGACAGTTATCATGTCTCTCCTTGAGTCTTCTCCAGGCTAACCAGCACTCTGGTTCTTTAAATAGATCCTCATTTAATGTGACCTCAATGTTTTTCACCTGGATGTCCTTCATAAAATGGTGTGCCTTGAGTTGGCCATAATTCTCTAGACATGAATTAAAGTAAAAATATATGTATATCAACGTGAGTGTGTGTGTGTGTGTATATATATATATATATATATATATATATATGCATATATATATGAAAATTAAATATACATGTGGGTATCTTTCTCCTTCCTTTATGATAAATATGTATATGTATATCTGTTTATATACATTATATGTATATGTGTATATACATATATATGTACATATATATATACAGATACATACAAAGAGAAAGCACATGCTACTGAATTGGTTATTTTATATTACTGTGCTTATAATAAATAGTTTAGGAATAGCTGGTAGTGGAGGATAGAGCACCAGACTAGAATCAGGAGGACCTAAGTTCAAATCTGGCCGCATACACTTTCTAGCTATGTGACCCTGGGTAAGTCACTTAACCCAGTTTGCCTCAGTTTCCTCATCTATAACATGAGCTGGAGAGAGAAATGGCAAACCAGTCTAGTATTTTTGCTAAGAAAACTCCAAAAGGGATCACAAAGAGTTGTATATGACTGAAATGATTAAAGAACAACAGCAAGTATTTACAAAATTCCTTCTTTCTAAGGAAATATTTGCAACTTTGTACATCAATATCTGCAGCAGAGGATGAAGTGATAGAGAAATCCTATGAAAAATTTGAAATGACCCTCTAAATTACACATATACAATGATATTTGGTGACTTTAATAAAGAGGTGTAGATAGATGATGAAGTTGGAAAGATATGATATAGTATTAAGGAATGAGAAAAGTCAAAATCTTGTAGACTATGCAAAAACATTAAGATAATATATTGTAAATAAAATTCTTCAAGGAAAGAATGAGGTGATGAACATGGCAAGCACCAAATAATATCACAGAAAATGAAAGTGTGCTCTTTTCAAAAAACAATTTATTACTAATGTAAGAGACATTCCTGATCTAGCTTTCTGTGTACAGTCAAACAATGGACATATTAGGACAAAGATTAAATTCATATAAAGTGCAAAGAAAGAATAGAAATGAAAAAAATATGGTGTGTAATAAAAATAATTCCATTGAAAAAGCTGCTAGCTCAAATTAAGTTTACAACAAGCTATGGATGATACAATTTTAAGGACACTCAAATCAAGAATGAATTTTCTTTTTTTTTTCCTTTTCTTTTTTTGGCGTCCTATTTGCTTTATTTTTGATTTGTGGAATAAAACAAATATTTCTATAACAGAATACAATAAAAAATGATTATGCATGAAACTACAAATCAATGCACAATTTGCTATTTCAAAAATCAATTTTCATGATATCTGAAGGAGGAGGAGATACCAAAGGTGTGAGAAGATCTTGAATTTTATCATTACTCGAAACAAAATGAATAAGAGAACATCAATTTATCTAATTTCCCTTCTCTACAAAATTTTATGAGAATAATCTGTACATGCATTGTGGGTATCCTTGATGAAAATACTAGAAGAGAACGTGTAGATTTTTACAAACATCATTTCACAGTAGACATCTTTACCATAGTACAATTAACCAAAAGACTATAGAATACAAAATTCCATTGTATTTGTTTATTGTGGATGTAACCACATGTGGTAGACTTAGGGGAAAGCTTATTGGTCCTGGCTTCTTTGACCACAATTTTTGGTTGTCTACAAGAATAAGAAGTCCCAGACACATGGAGTCTGGGCTTCTTGTGTTTGGTGGGTTCCTAGAAGCATGAGAATTCATCACCATATCCCAATGACTTAATGACCTGATGCATTTGCAGATGGAGAGACAGGGAAATCACATCCAGAGAAACGAAATATCACTATATCTTTGTTGTATATTCTTTGTTCTCCTCCCCCTGCTCCATGTATTACAAATGCATCCCTGTATTCTGAAACCTCTCTCTCAACTTCAAAAATTGGTCTCAATACAGGGTACCATTCAAAAGCATTTGATTTGGTAGCACTAAATGCCATCTTAACGGCTTTCCTTCAAAGAAGTATCTGACACATATCTGTCTAAATACAAGGTTCTTTTATAGCCATAAGAAGGGAAAAATGGCAAGGTAGGAAAATTCAGGGTCCAACAAAAAAAGAGAAAGGGTAAACTCTAAATCACATGCTTCCCAGCCATTTCTGGCTGCACAGCCAACCAAAGAAGTTCGTATTCACCAAGAGATTAATAGAGTAGAACTGGTTACTGAATAAACACATGCCCCAAATTCCATATGGGAATTGCATAAGCTAAACACCCTCCACAAGCTCTTAAGGCCAGAGCTCATTAACTTATATCTCATTATACTCAGTATACCTACATACAGTGAGGGGAACCCTCTTATACTGCAATGCCACAAGGAACTCCTGATTGATTCCTGATGATGAGTTACCCAAAAGCTGATTGGTGAACACAAATAACCTGGGAATATATCCTTTGCAGGAGAGCTGTCTTCTCTGTGGTCTATTAGAGCTTTAGAAATGATTTCATTTTTCTCATTTCTGGATCCTTTTCTGGTGATTCTTTTCTAATATTTTTCTCCCCTTGAACTTCTTGTAAAGAATAGGAGATTTCTCTCTGCAGTCTTTCACAAGCTTCAAAAAGTGTAAAGAACAAGCATATGGTTGTAGGAGACTTGCTTAATTAGACTGAGATGGACCTTAAGTCACCTGCTTTCTCTCCCCTCCCTCCCTTTTTGGTTTTCTGTTCTAACACCATTATAATAATTAGCTCATTTTAAGTGTAAGAGAATTAACTTTCTTTTTGGTTTTAGGGAGTTTAGGTAAAAAATGAAGAACATACTATCACAGTTCTTCTGAAATCTCCCACCCCAGAAAAATTACCAACATTTTTGGATTTTGACTTTAATTTACTTTTATATCTATATCTAGTTAACTCTTTGTGGTTGCGGCAAAATCCAAGTTACCAGATTTAGGTAACTGAGAAGCATCAAATTATTATAGTATCAATTGTTAGACAAGAACAAGAAGGTAAAATTGAAGAAAGAACTGACTTTTTTTTTGGGGGGGGGGGAATATCATTCCTTAAGAAAATGGCATTTACTTTTTTATATCATCAGCAGGAGTCATCTGCTCCTAAATATCTATAGGGCCATTGGCCTTCCTGTCACTATTCTGCTACAACTCAGGCCTACCTTCCTTTTTTTCCTCTTTTCCTGTTTTTTTCCTAGGCTGCTGATTCTTTTTGGCTAAACCTCTGATCAACTACTCCTTCCTCTCTGCTTCTAGCCCCTTGGAATCTACATTTGGTTCTGAGTTTTGTATATGACCTTGGGACATGATTCACAGAGAGGTTTAGATCCTGTTCACAATTCTGATTGAGTCAATCAAGAAGTGTTCTTACCTAAGATAATTACTTTTTAAATTGAGTAGAATAATCCTATTCTTTTACTGGCAACAGCCACTGAGGATCTTGAGAAATGAATTTTGTTATCTTGTAGGTTGAGGTACCGCATTTGGCTTTTGAGCATCAGCTTACTAGATGAAGCAATATTTCCTTAACACCATGATTTTCAGAGGAAAAGATGACCACTACTAACAGGACCATCCTGTTGCTGAGGGAATAAAGAAAGTTATACTGGCTAAACAATTAAAATCTGAACTTGTGAGTTGTTTGGACAGTGTGGATCTAAAGTGACTTTGAAATATCTGTCCAATGTGGCTCTCTTCAACATTGAGATGATTCAAACCAGTTCCACTTGTGCAGTGATGAAGAAAGCCATCTACACCCAGAGAGAGAACTATGGGTACAGAGTATGGAACACAACATAGTATAATACTCTCTCTGTTTGCTTGCATTTTGTTTTCTTTCTTAGTTTTTCTTTTTCTTCCTTCTTGATCTGATTTTTCTTGTGCAACAACATAACTGCATAAATATGTATTCATATATTGGACCTAACATGTATTTCAACATATTTCGCTTGTATTAGACTACCTGCCAGCTTAAGGGAAGGGGTGGGGGGGAGGGAGGGGAAAATTTGGAACAAAAGGTTATGCAAGGGTCAATGCTGGAAAAATTACCTATGCACATGCTTTGTAAATAAAAAACTTTAATTAAAAAAAAAAAAGAAATATCTGTCCAAGCAGTACCACAAAATGTATTCAGCAGGAATAGAATTGTCTTTTATGGGAGATATGTTTGATGTTTTCTGCCTTTTTTTTGATGCATAGGTCTGTGAGATTATTGGATCTTGTGCAATATCTATGTAGAGGCTTTGTTTTATAGATTTCACTGAAGTTACTTTAAGAAAAGGATAGAACCAGAATAAGAAGAGAGAAAACCTGAATTCCATTTTTGAGGTAAGGGCACCCCTACAATGGATTTACTATATATGATGAGACCAATTTGTTGGACTCTCGGATTCAGTATACATATATTTATTTGTGTAGATACATGTTCTATCTCACAGTAAAATATAAGTTCCTTGAGAGCTTATATTGTTACTTTTGCAACCCCACTACCTAAAGTGATCCCTAGAATATAACCTTACTCACTGGAATAATGCTTTGCTCTTACAGTTCTTTCACTGATTAGAAACCATAAAAGTCTTTAAATTCTCATTTTAGTAAAATATAAATATTCCAATCTTATCTTTACAAAAGTTTTGGTGATGAATTCACAAAGCATCATGTTCTGTCGTTTATTCAGGACTATGCTGAGAGTCCTAGTTCCTGGGTCTGCTAGCTAGCTGTGTATCTTTGGGCAAGTTCACTTACATTTCAAATCTAGGGGCATGAACTGAGTGATATAGATAAATCTTTCTAGCCCTTTAATTATTTTGAGGGTTTAAAAAAATATCTAAGATCATAATATATAGGATTGGAAGGGATCTTAGGGATCATGGTACATTGGATGGAGTTCCAGGCCTAGAGTCAGGAAGACATATATATATATATATATATATATATATATATATATATATATATATATGAGAAATAGAGAGAGAGAGAGAGAGAGAGAACGAGAGAGAGAGAGAGAGAGAGAAAGAGAGAGGGGGGGAAGAGAGAGAGAATAAAAAGACTTTATTAAGAAGGCTTTGAAGTAAAAAAATAAAACTCTTGATACAATTTTCTAAAACTCATCTTTTGAGTTCAAATCTGGCCTCACATAGTTACTAGTTATGTGATCCTGGGTAAGTCACTTTTTTTGGTGTTTGCTTTAGTTTCCTTATCTGTAAAGTGAGCTGGAGAAGGAAATGGCAAATCACTTTAGTATCTCTGCCAAGAAAAGCCTAAATGGAGTCACAAAGAGTCAGAGATGACTGAAAAAAATGACTTAACAAGTCCAATTATATAGACAAGATAAAGTCTCCCACTCTGTTCAGTTAGTTTCACAAAATCCCATTTTCAGTTGCAGTAACAGACCTGAAAATAACCATTAAAATGCATAAATCATAAAATCATAAAAGAAGAAAAAAACCTCTATGTGCAAAAATATTAGTAACAGCTCTTTTTGTAGTGGCAAGGAACTGAAAATTGAGCGGATGTTCATCAGTTGGGGAATGGTTGAATAAGTTATATGAACGTAATGGACTATTACTGTTCTATAGGAAATGATGAACAGGCTGATTTCAGAAAAGCCTGGAGACACTTACATAAACTGACCCTGAGTGAAGTGAGAAGAACCAAGAGAACATTATAACAGTAACAATAGGATTATGTGATGATCAACTGTAATGAACTTGGCTCTTTTCAACAATGCCATGATTCAAGGCAATTCCAATAGACTTGGAATGGAAAATGCCATCCAAATCAAGACAGAGAACTATGGATACTGAATATGGATTAAGGCATATAGTATTTACACTTTTTGTTTGTTTTTTTCCTTCTCATGGGTTTTTCCATTTTGATCTGATTTTTCTTACACAACATGAAATATGGAAATATGTTTAAAAGAATCGCATGTATTTAACCTATATCAGATTACTTGCTATCTTGGGGAAGGAGAAAAATTTGGAATACAAAGTCTTACAAAAATGAATGTTTGAAAACTATCTTTACATGCATTTGGGAAGTAAAATATTATTTTGAAAATGTTTAAATGCAGCCTACCCTCTACAAGAGTGAAATTTGTAAGCAAGATGAGAAAATATTGAATGCCAGTGACTAGCATAATTGGTACTGAGCCTGAGATGAACAGGGAACTCATATTCCTATTACGCTGCCATTTACTTTTACTGCTATTTACAAAAACAGCTGTTATTAGTTTATTTTCTCCCCATTGGACTGAACTCCTTGAGAGTGGAAAATCTCTTTTAGCTTTCTTTGTATCCCTTCCACTTAGAGGGAAGGACCAAAAGGGAAGGGACCTAGGCATAAATATCATTTCATTTGATCTTTAGCTTAGCACAGTGACTGGAACATAGTAGTTGCTCAATAAATGTTTACTAACTGAAAGGAGAAGTTATAAATGATTTCAACAGTGTAAATGGAAAAAAACACATATATACAACCTCATTATCAGGAAATTATAATGGCCATGCTTAGTCCTAAAGAACAGCTGAGAAATTGTACCTCCTTCCCTCATTTGTAGAGGTAGGGTACTATGGATGTGGACTATTGCATATATTACCAGACTCAGTCGGTAGGTACATCACTTGGTTTTTATGAATTTTTTTCTTTTGTTTTTAAAGTTATTTCGAAGGATTTCTTGATTTACTAGGAAGGGGAAAAGATATATTAGGAAATGAAAATGATGAAAAAACAAAAGCTATCAGTAAAAAATCATTTTTAAAAAAAAGCTATTTTTCGGGGGCATCTAGAAGGCACAGTGGATAGAGCACTGGTCCTGGTCTTACAGTCAGGAAGTCCTGAAATCCGATCTCAGACACTTAATACTTAGCCGTGTGACCCTGGGCAAATCACAACTTCAGTTGCTTTGGCAACACCCCACCAAACAAACTAACAAATAAACAACAAAACAAAAAGCTGTTTCCCTTTGGACATTCACTTAATATCTCTGTCTTCCTTTCTATATGTGTAAAATGTAGGGTTTAGATTTGATGACTGTTAAGGTCCCTTCCAATTCTAAATCTCATTCCTTATATGCTAAAATAGCTATATTGTAAGACAAAGAACTCTTTGGATATAATTAAGTTAACAAAAAAATCTGAAATGTTTGCATTGGCTTTCCATGGGAAGATAAGGGGAAAAAAGTTAGTTTTCACTAATTTTTTTCCTCCTAAGAACTCAGTATGAGTTGTTATGACTGAGAATTTTTGGTATTTTAACAATTGTTTTAAGCGAGGATCCAAGAATATTATCCTTGTTCCAGACCTGACTCACATCTCCTGACACCTCCATTGCCAACAAATCTCCCTTTGAAGTGAATAGGCCCACCCTTCATTAATATATGAGAGATATCATTTTTGGAAGTAGGGAGGGCTTCCAGCAGGGAGGGGGATTCTGTTTAGACTTTACCTCAGCATATAGACTGCCAAGGACATGTTCCAGGGTTTCAAAAATACCACCATGATTACTACACACAGGTAGAAGGTTGGAAACTGGGGTGTTGCATCTCTGCAGGTACATAACTGATAGTTCCATGCATCTTCAGGGTCTTGGAGTACTTATGAAAAAAACAAAACAAACTTTTAGAAACAAACAAATATGTATAGTCAAGTCAAACGAATTCTTATATTGGCTGGGTCCAAAGTTATTGTATTTTTGATTCTGCTTACCAAACCCTTCACCTTTCTATAAAAAGGCTTCATTTTTGGTCCTCTGGAAATTTAGGTCATTGTCTTTTTTTTTTTTTTGAAAGTTACATGCTGCATTTATTATACACATGAAAGGAAAAGCAAACTATATACCATTATAGAAATTTCATATACAATCTTTTTTTTTCTGTTCTAATTTATATGTGGAAACACTAATTTTATTTGGTATCAGTTTAGATTTTTAAAAAATAATGTATTATGCTAATCCCTTTAAAGAGATTCCTTTAATCTCTTTCTTTTGAATAAGATATACCATTCCCCAGCTCTATACTAGTCAGATAGGACTCTTGAGTCTCAGCCATACTTATAAAGTCAAATTAGCCTTGCTTTAGGATTTCTAGTTCACCTTCCCTCTTTTTTAAAAATAGCTTTTTATTTACAAGATATATACATGGGTAATTTTTCAGCATTGTTGGTCATTGTCTTAAATAGATTCCTTTATTTTAAGAGTTGTTTGTTTTTTCCATGTTGTTTCATGTATAAATTGTAATTTTATAAAATTATAAAATATAAAATTTTATAAAATTTTATAAATTTTTTTTTTTTGAAAGTTACATGCTGCATTTATTATACACATGAAAGGAAAAGCAAACTATATACCATTATAGAAATTTCATATACAATCTTTTTTTTTCTGTTCTAATTTATATGTGGAAACACTAATTTTATTTGGTATCAGTTTAGATTTTTAAAAAATAATGTATTATGCTAATCCCTTTAAAGAGATTCCTTTAATCTCTTTCTTTTGAATAAGATATACCATTCCCCAGCTCTATACTAGTCAGATAGGACTCTTGAGTCTCAGCCATACTTATAAAGTCAAATTAGCCTTGCTTTAGGATTTCTAGTTCACCTTCCCTCTTTTTTAAAAATAGCTTTTTATTTACAAGATATATACATGGGTAATTTTTCAGCATTGTTGGTCATTGTCTTAAATAGATTCCTTTATTTTAAGAGTTGTTTGTTTTTTCCATGTTGTTTCATGTATAAATTGTTCTCTTGGTTCTGTTCACTTCATTCATTCTGCATCAGTTTGATGATGATGATGACATTTATGTGATACTTACATGTGCCAGGCCTTGTGCTAAGGGCTTTACAAATATTACTTCATTTGATTCATACAACAACTCTGCAAGATAGGCATTATTATTATTATTATTCTCATTTTACAGTTGAGAAAATGGAGGCAAACAGTGAGGTGACTTGTCTAGGGTCACACAGTTATAAGTGTTTGAGACTGGACTTGAATTCAGGTCTTCCTAATCCTAGACCCAGAGTTTGCTCCACTGTGCCCCACTTAGTATCCTCCTCTGCAACTATCCCTTTAAATCATTTTTTTATAGCTCAATATTATTTCATTGGGCAGGTACGTGCCCCAGTGGATAGAGGGCTAGCCCTGAAATCAGGAAGACTCATCATCCTGAGTTCAAATCTGGCCACAGATACTCACTAGCTGTATGATCTTGGGCAAGTCACTTAACCCTGTTTGCCTTAGTTTCCTCATCTGTAAAAAGAGCTATAAAAGGAACTGGGAAACTATTCCAATATCTTTTCCAAGAAAAAAAAAAGCTAAATAGTGACTAAAAAATGACTGAACAACAAATTATTTCACTCACATTAATATACCATAATTTGGTCATCCATTTTTCAATTAATGGAGACTAGAAACGTTTTTAGGGTCCTATTCTTTACCACTACAAAAAGAGTTGTCATACATACTTTTGTATGTAGAAGGCACTTATATTCTAATTAGGGAGACAACATATAGTTAGGTAGAATGACCAGAGAAGGGAATTATGGTTTGGGAATTCACAAAGATGGTGAATGGAACAATAGGGCAGTCAACTGACACAGCCTTTCCAAGAGACAATGGTAGTATTAATTTGATTATAGTTTTTAAGGTAATAGGAGTTCTGTAGAAGGGGAAGATAGATGGGTGGGGATATAGAGCAGGGTGGAAAATGACTGTGGTCAAGATACAACTATCTTGTTCCAGGGAGAAGAGTGAAATGAAAGAATTTGACCATTGCATAAAAACCAAAAAAAAGCAAATTGTTGTTTTGTGTTAAGAAAACTGCATGAGGAGGCAGCTAGATGGCATTGGGGCAGTTGGATGGCATTATGGATAGAATACTGGCTCTGAAGTCAGGAGGACTTGAGTTCAAATCTGATCTCAAACACTTAATACTTCCTAGCTGTGTGACCATGGACAAGTCACTTAACCCCAATTGCCTCAGCAAAAAAAAAAAAAAAAAAAAGAAAAGAAAAGAAAAGAAAGAAAGAAAGAAGGAAAGAGAAAGAAAGAAAAAGAAAGAAAGGAGGAAAAAGAAAGAAAGAAAGAAAGAAAGAAAGAAAGAAAGAAAGAAAGAAAGAAAGAAAGAAAGAAAGAAAGAGAAAGAAAGAAAGAAAGAGGAAAGAAAGGAAAGAAAGAAAACTGCATGAGTCTTGTTTCTGTTTTCTCAGTAAGTTTGCTTGCGTCATGACTTCCATTGGCTCTGGGCTTTGGTGTTTAGGAAATGACAGGGACTAAAGTTTATCTCAGCTTTCTTTCCATGCTACAGGTACAAGCTGTATTCCATCTTCTCCCTATGTAGCTCTAGCTGCAAATAGAGTCTCTGCATGAGATCTGCTTAGGTCCCTTTGTTAGTTCATCACCATCTGTAAAATGTTCCCTTTTGATATCTTTGTTCTATCTGCATAACTTCTATGCACTTTCACGGAAATCAGAGTTCTACATTTCAATCTAGAGAAATACCCATTTCACAGTGTTTCTTGGCATTCAGACAAAACCAGATGTGCCCAAAGACAGGACACATAGAGTTCTAGGTAAGATGTTGCTGACAATTGGAACATGCCATTAGACATCCAGTTTTGATTATGTCTTGGAGAATACTATACTGATTTTGCAGTAAGATCCCATGGAAACAGCTGGTTATGCTGGATTGGAGGTACAACAGCTTTCTAAGAAAGAGGAGAAACTACTTGGTATTTTCCTACCATAACCCTCTCAACTTCTAGTAATCATATGAACAAGGTTGAGGTGGTGAAGGCTAAGGTTACACATGTCATCAGGTACTCTTTAATTACAGACCAGACATGAAAATATCCAGCAGTTTGAGCAGCAGCCAGAGAGGGCTAAAAAATGCCTAATTATACACCCCATAAAAACTTCATCACAGAAGAAGTCAAGTGCCATTGTCTGGCAGAGGCTCTCCTTAAAGTTGCAAAATGGAATGATGGCAAAAGGAAATATACTGATTGCTTCAAGTAGCATATTCCATTTTTCTCTTATGCAAAAGCTCAGAGGCTAATTTAACTCTGCTTCCTTATTTGGACCAGATGATTTGCATTATGGATTCTGAAAGTAGAGACAGGAGGGGAACCACATCTGAAAAATCAAGCCTTTTTGGACTAAAAACCCATCGGATTGACTCAGATTTCAGTATCCAGTCCTGCAGAGGTACTCAGAAGCCATCACCAAAAGAGTTCATGCAAGTTTAGGATACCAAACCCAGCAGCCTTCAAGTCACCTAAGACGGACTTTCCAGTGATAGAAAGGAAAAAATACCATGACTTTAAACCAAAAGCTATGAATGTGTTGACTATTATCAGGTTCTAAAGCCCCCTTTTTGGTATGGGCAAAATTGTGTTCTCTAGTGAATTGTATAGAAAAGGTATTATGGACAACTTTTCTTTTTCCCATCCACCTTGGACTATAACATGGGAAAAAGGTCACCTATTCACAATCTTCTTGAAGATAATATGCTTAGAGAAAGAGAATGATTGAGTCTTTAAATATTTATAGCAAAGATAGAATGTTTCTATTGTAGGAAGGACTATTTTGAACTAAAGTTGCTCTGAATAGCTTCTCCAAGTATAGTCAATCACAGTCGATTACTTATCTATAAAACTAGATTGCAGGGAGGCAAGTATAATAATTAAATCTAATTAGACTTTGTTCTGCATATTTATTTTAAAAACTTGATGAAAAAATTGATTTCCTTATTTGCAAATAAATTAAAAAATGAAATTTAATTTGCAAAATAAAACTATGTTTGTGTAATGGGATTGGTGACCAGTGAAATCCTAGTCCTTAGAATATACTCAGTATTCTTTTCTCATGAAAGGTTACTAGTGACTAGACTTCTGGAAATAGGTGGTGGAGGGGTTCTCTTCATAGCATGCAAACTATTTTTAATTTTTTTCTTGGTAGGCTTATTGTGTGTCAGTGAAAAATCTTTTAATTGGCTTCTGAGCAGAACTACATGTGCATACAAAAGGTTCAAACATAAGAACTTTCTATCTCTCTGTCTCTATCTTTGTTTCTGTATTTCTCTCTCTGAGAGAGAGAGGAAGGGAGGGAGGGAGGGAGAAATAGAGAGAGGGAGAGAGAAACAGAGAAAGAGAGATGATAATGATGACGACGATGATGATGATGATGATTAAAGCAGGAGTATCTATGGGCCTCTGCAAACCTCAGGCTCCGTGTGATTGTGAATGCAGGACACCCCAGTTTCTTTTGCCTTTTTGTATTTATTCTTTCTTAATCTTGGATTACTAAGACAAAAAGTTATGACTTTATGAGCATTAAAAGTTAGAAGAGCCATGAGAGAGCCAGCAGCTAAAACTGGCAACAAAGTGTGCCCATAGCTACAGCCACCAACGCTTCTGAGGAGCCTTCCCTGAGGAGCAACCTGTTTGACCCACCTCATCAGTTTAATTATCCTAGAAACTGAAACACCATGTCATGAAAGTAAGATAAACATCAGTTATACTATACTGAAGTGAACCTGGGGACAATATTTTGTAGCAGCTACTTTAAATTTCTCCAGAGAATGAGGTGGAGAGAGTGAAGGTTGTGTTTTCCTTTGGGGAGGCTGTTGTACTTTGATCTGTTGTCAGTAAATATTCCTTTGCAAAAAAGATAGTGAATGTTAATTGGTCAGATAATATTGAGGAAATATTAACTGGCAATTGATATTACACAGGAACACCCTAGATAGATGCTCTTAAGGATTATGATTATTCCTAGAATCTTGAAGGGAGAAAGAGAAGCCATGTTCTGGAGATCCAATTTGCCAGTGAGTATGAGGGACAGAATAATGAGTCTGTGATTATATATGAAAATTGAATTTTACAAAACAACATTCATTTCATAAAAGAATTTCCCTTAGGATTTCTTTGAAAATGGAAATTACATTTAAGATATTAAATTACATTTAATAAAAATTGATTTATATGAATTTGTCATATATATGGTATGTATATTTGTATATAAATACATATAAACATATGTCTGATCATATGCATATATGTGTGTGTAAAAAGCATGGCACACCTTGTGGGCTTATGACTCAATGCGCTTCAATTAAAAACTACTCATTAAGTGACTGCTTAATGATGATCACTGTGCTGGTCTCTAGAATATTTTTTTTTTATGGACTAGAACATAGTATCTACTCTTAGAAAGCTAAAATCTATAGTTATAACCTGATTAATGAGAATAATGAGTCCTGTTAAGTGGTTGTATTATTAAATCAACATTGAGTACTCCTTTTAGATTAGAACCAATCACCATAGTTTACATATCATTATAACTTCAAATAATGCAGTTCAAATAATGCCAAAATTGAATAGGATTCATTGTTATTGGAATCTAGTTGTAGTCTCCAAGGCAACTAAAGACAAGTGATCTATTTTCATTTGATGGTTCAGATACTTACGAAGAATTTATCAGTCAAGAATTGTTTTTTTAGTGACTTTCTAGTGCTTGAGGCAGCTAGAATACTCAGTGGATAGAGTTCTGGGCCTGGAGTCAAAAAAACCTGAGTTCAAATCTAGCCTTCCATGCTCATTATCTCTGTGACCTTGGGCTATTCATTTAATCCCTCTTTGCCTTATTCCACTGGAGAAGGAAATGGCAAACCACTCCAGTATCTCTGCCAAGAAGGCCCCAGAGGGGCCATGAAGAAAAAAACAAGAACTTGATGATGCTTGGCAACATATATGCTTCTGAATGGTAAGGAGGGGGATAGGGGATGAATCCTCTTTTGCCCTGCAGGAGCATTTGAGGCAGTTTCTACCACCAGCAGCTTTTCCCATTAGCAACTGAGAAGATATTTTTCTCTGACTGTTCTCAAAGCAAAATGATGGAGTGGCAATTTTTTCCCACTGTGTAATGGAAGAGTAATAGAGACAGCAGCTGCTTGGACCTTTGTGTAGAGAGCCAGAAGCCATGTGGAGAATGGCAGGCTGTGGACCAGCAAAGAGATTTGATACCTCTGCTCTACAGCAAATGTATTGAAACTGGAAGCAGAATTTGAAATGTAGATTCTACACTCGAATGCCGTGTTCTTTTAGGTGGCACAGTGGATAGAGTTAACATAGAATCTCTGAACAAATCACTTAATTGCTGAGCAAATCACTTAACCACTGTATATCTCAGTTTCTAAATTTGCAAAATGGGGATAATAATAGCACCTCCCTTGCAGAGTGATTATGAAGATCAAATAAGATAAAAATTGTAATACCCTTAGTACAGTGCCTGGCAGATGGTAGGAGATTTATAAACATTAACTATTATTATTATTATCTGGAAGTATCTTCCAGCTACAAAGACTGAATCTGTGTTTTCATTGCCATAGTTATATATATATTTTTTTGGAGAATCTGTTTTTCTAGGCTAATGTGGATGGAAGTTTATTTATTCAAGAATAAATGCTGAGACAGGTTTTCTATATGCTTTGTTTTTCAATTCTGTCTTAATTAAATTGTTTACTATTTCAGTATATATTTCCTATCTAGTCTGTTAGCAAACTGTACATGCAGATCTGATGTCCCATTTGATTTTTAAAGTTCCTAGCTTCATATTAATATGGGGATCTAAGTCAGATGAGATAATCTTAATCTTTCAAATTTATTCATACCTTGAACAAAGAAGTCTATGTAGAATTCAGGGTTGAGCAGTACACAAACTACTCTGGAATATTTTAAGGATCTATGATTCATCATTGTGGTTATTCTCTCCACCAACATATAGCACAATCACTTTATTATAGATAATGTTTCTAAGTTGCTGGGACCAAAAAGAGTCATTACCCTGTGGTCAAGCTGATGATAAGTCTTTCTGAACTTAGCTGTACTGGTCCTCATATGAAACACATCATTTATCATTGTCCTCATACTCAAAGCCTTTTCAATATGGAGGGGCCTGCAAAATTGGCATTGGACTGGCATATTCTTCAAGGACCTGGGGTCACCTTCATGCCATTGAAGGTTGAGATCTATCCCACTTTAACCCAACACAGAGAGTCCAGACTTCTTGATTTTGTTGATTAATCAATCAAAAATGCAAACTAAGTGTGAACAAGTTCTCTATTATTTGGCAGGGGGGAGTGCTTTGATCAAACAATATTATGCATTGTTCAGGATGGGCAGGGATGTTCAAGGAGAACATCTGGTGCTTTGTAGGACTGCTTCATCTTTGGTGTCCACCTTCACCCAGCTCTCACCTGTGGCTCCAAGAAGCTGTAACATGTGCAACAGCTATATCCTAGTAAAATGATCTCAGCAGATGAGCTAATAAACTATGTTGAGAGTAAGCAACAGCCTCAAACTCTTCAATAATTTAGGGGGGATGTTTACCCCAAGGATGTCAAGAATCTCCCTAGTAGAAAGGGGCAGAAGAGAATAATTTGTTCCAATAGCCATGGAGAGTGAGGCTGCTTAGGAAAGGCAACTTCAGGACTCTTAAGAGAACTGTCAGAGCTTAGCAGAAAGTTATATCTAAAGGAAGTTTTATGAGGACCCCAGCAAAGGAGAAAACAATTTTCAATAGTCACAAATTTTGATTTACCCTTTTGCCACATATGCTCTCTAAACTTTCTCCCAAGGGATATTGTGTAGGCAAGAAGAAAATCCATTCACAGTTTGGAAGAAAGCTTTTTGTAATTTCTGTTCTTGCCATACCTGCTGAGTATATCCCTTTGTAAAAGCTGACTGATATCTGCTTAATTGCTAGAGAAATCTAGCAGATGAGATCTTGAGAGTGCATTTCTAGAAAAATCCAAACCCAGGTTGATTTAAAAAAAACATGGAAAGACTTAACATGAATTGATGCAAAGTGAAATGACCCAAACCAGAAAACTATAATTAATATTGTATAATGATCTAGTGTGAGTTATTTAGCTATTCTCAGCAATACCATGATCCAAGACAATTCCAAATGATGAAAACGCTATCTGCCTCCAAAGAAAGAACTGATAAGAGTCTGAATACAGACCAAAGCATACTTTATTTTTGTATGTTTTTTCCCATTTAATCTAACAAACATGACTAATATGGAAATGTGCTTTGCGTGTGTAACTTTTTTTTGCACATACATAACCTTTATAAAATTGCTTACCATCTTAGGGAATGGGGGATGAGGGGGGAAGGAAGAAAATTTGGGACTTAATTATTTAAAATGAATTTTTAAAAATTTTCTTTACAAAATATTTGGGAAAAAATAAAAAAATATATAAAAAAAGAAAGAGAAAAATCCAGTTTCTCAGAGTTACCTTTAGAATACCAAGAAGAGAAATTGGCAGCATTCCTTTGGGGATCCAAATGGACAATACAAGCTGGGGGAGCACCTTTAGAGAGGTACATGATTAGATATATAACATGATTTTCATAGGGGTATGTAGTATATACAATTACATATTTTAAAATAGCTTTTGAAAATATTGCTTTCAAAGAGCTAATAAATTTAAAAAGGAGATAGTACCAATAAAAATGCACTCGGAAGAAACAATCACATAAGTGTTTTAAATAGGAATAGTAGAGGAGTTATATAGGCTTAAGAAATGGTGGAGTTAATCATGGTAAGTTTACTGAGACAGGTTTTGTAGAAGAGAGGAAATATGTTATTACCAACAGGGTTAAATATAATGTTCTTGGCAAGTTAAGTGACTTGGGCCTCAATTTCCCTAAATGTCAAATTAGAGGGTTGAAATAGATGATCTCTTAGGTCCCTATACTTCTAGCCATATGATCCTATATATATCATTCAAGAAATCAGCTGCATAGAGAATGAAGAAAACATAGTTCAATATCAGTTTATATAGAAAGAAACTTGGAAGATTTTATTTGACTCCATTCTTTATTTGTTCAACTAATAAATATTTATTGAGTTCCTAGTTTGTGTGTACAGTTTTCAAGATAAGTATCAAACAGTAATGAACATGGAGTATATCAAATAACATCCAAAAAATGAAATTGGTTAAATTTTAACAGATATGAAAGAAAGATTGACACTAATATGTAAGGCATTTCTGAGCCGATGTCTGTATACAGACTATTGACTCCTTAAAGCAAACATCAAAATCAGTATTAAATTTGTAGATAAAAATGAGAAGATATAACAGGTAATGAAGACAGTTACCTAAGAGGTAATCAAGTGGCACAATAGTTAGAATACCAGTCTGAGGTCTGGAAGATCTGAGTTCAAATCCAGCTACAGATATTTACTAGCTATGTGACTCTGAGCAAGTCACTTAACTGTTTGCCTCAGTTTGTCATTTGTAAAATGAGCTAGAGAAGGAAATGATATACCATTCCAGTATCTTTGCCAAAAGTACCCCAGATGGCGTCATGAAGAGTTGGACATGACTGAAAATAACTGAACAACAAGAAAAAGACAACTATAGCCTGAGCTACTTAAATAAGCTATTGTTGTAGCAGCAGTAAGAGCAAAACAAGAAAGAAAAAAGGAAAGACTAATTTTTTTCCTTTTTTGATCTGATTTTTCTTGTACAGCATGATAATTGTGGAAATATGTATAGAAGAATTGCACATGTTTAACATATGTTGGATTACTTGCCATCTAGGGGAGGGGATGGGGGAAGGGAGGAAAAAAATTGGAACACAAGGTTTTGCAAGGATGAATGCTGGAAATTATCTACACATATGTTTTGAAAATAAAAAGCATTAATAAAAAAGGAATAATTAAAATAAATAAATAGCAAAAAAAAAAAAAAAAAAAAAAGAAGAAGAAGGAAAGAAAGAATAGGAAATGGACAAAAAACAGATAAGGGCACAGATTATCACCATAGCCTAAGTTTCATTCAAAGCTTTCTATAAACTTGCTTTTTTTTCTTTCTTTTTTTTTTTTTTACTATAGCTTCTCACTATTTTATGAGTTATACTACTATAATATAATGAATACTGAAGAATGATGGAAGATTATAACCAGTAATGTGCTTGTGAATGTTTAACAACTGACTCTTGTTTGGCCTGATATACTTTAAAGTTTAATCTATATTATTAACATTTTTTCCACTATTTTCTTAAGACTAGACAATTGACAAAATAATTAATCAATCCCTGATGTGCTGATTTCTGAGATATAAATGTTTCCAATATAAATGCAACAATTGGAGACAATTTGAGATAGGTCCAGCACATCATTAATATGACTCATATAATTGAAAAACAGTAAGGGCAAAAGGTAAGTTTACAGAAAACTTGGCATGAGACTCAATACTGGCAGCATTTAAAGATGAAAACTTAAGGTAGACCACAAAGAGGTAGTTGTATGCCAAAGTGGAGCTGGAGTCAAGAGGATCTGAGTTCTAATCTTGCCTCAGATACCAGTAAGCTGGATGACCCTCAGTTTTCTCTCCTGGAAAATGAGCTGAGGAAGGAAATGGCAAATCATTTCAGTATCTTTGCCAAGAAAACTTCAAATAGGATCACAAAGAATCAGCTATTACTAAACAATAATAGACAACAAATAGATGAGAAATGAATGTAACAGGGGGACTTATGGCCAATGAGAAAGAGTTCCTCTTTACAAATAAAAGAGATGTCAGTATTTCCATAATAAAATTTTTCTAGTGACAAAGCATTTGTCCACTACCATCATATCAAGGAAGTTGATTTAACACTCAAGTAAACAAAGACAAGAAAATGAGTTAGATCCAGCATACACTTCTGTACTGAACTTCTGTTCATGTTGGAGAACATAATTTTCAAAATTTTGAGGGAACTTTTTTCAAGCTATTTAAAAGAAAAAATGTTTCCCAAAGGATTAGGACAGGAGGAGAGGAGCACATACCTTATTTAAAAAAAAAAAAAAAGGTGGTCAAATTATAATTTATATTTATAAATAATTATAAAACATCAATGACTTATATATTGACTTCCCAATCCTTTACAAATCTTAAGAATAACCTATTAACATACTTAGGATATTTCTGATAAGGAGTTGGGTAAAGAGCAAGCAAGTTTTCCTAAACAATATTCTATAGTTGCATACATCTTTACTTTTACACAAATGTATAACTTTTAATAGCCCTGTCCCTACTACATCTCTTCAGATGAGTATACAGAGACTGAGCAAGGTTCAAGAGCATCCTATGATTGTATAGAGGCATTCAGTACCAGTTTCATGATTTGAATTGACGTCTTTTGACTATAAATCAAAATAGGTAGCTAGAGGGCAAAGGGGATAGAACATTAAATCCGGGATCAGAAAAATCCAAATTCATTATGACCACTTATTTGCTATGTAAACTTGGACAAATCATTTAATTTCTTTTAGCCTTAGTTTTCATCTCTGTAAAATGGAGATGATATTAACACCAATTCACAGGGTCATTATGAGGATTAAATGGAATATTTGCGAAGCTTTTTGCAAACCTTAAAATATTATATTTTTATTTACTCATTTGCTGTATCTGAATCTTCATGAGCTAATTTGAGGTTTTCTTGGCAACGATACTGGAGTGATTTGCCATTTCCTTCTCCAGCCCATTTTACAGATGAGGAAACTGAGATATAAAGGGTTAAGTGACTTACCGAAATTTACAAAATGAGTGTCTGAAACTGTATTTAAATTTAGGACTTTATGATTCCAGAACTGGCATTCTATCCACTATGCTAGCTATATGTTTATTACATAAATGCTAGATATTATTATGATGTATATTTTAAAAGACTGCATTCCAACCAGTGCTAGCAAACTTTTGTCCCTCTAATTTTTTTTTGGAAAAGAACATGCTGGGTGAGTTTTTGGCAGGTGATAGAATATTGCTGATTCTACAGGTAGCAATTTGTTCAACAGCTCCTCTTTTAATTGTTGCTATTATTTAATTGTTGCTACCTATTATATACTTACTGACCTATTTTTATAGCCTTCACTTATAATGTTGATGGAATTGCTCAACAGTTGGCAGAGATAAATATCAGTAGTAGTAATCCAGGAAGTACCATTTTTTGCATTTCTTAGATCAGTGATGGTTGTTTAAATATTTTATCTTCCATCCTTAACAAATCCAGGATCTGTTATGGCACAAAGAAATTGTATGTGTGTGGTAATTAAACACATATACCCCAATTCACACACAGATGCCTCAATTCTTCTGAGCATAAACCAAATTCTTCTCAGTTTTTTCTACTCTACAAACTTTTCCTTTAAATCTACCTTACTTCATGAGCTTGTCAACTCATTATCTGAGTCAGTGGAAAGAGGCAATGGGATAAACAGTCTTCATTAGAGACACTTACTATATTTTTGCAGAATTAAGTTAAATTAAATTCAATCGCCCATCCCAGTATTTAACTATACTCTTTCAGGAATTTATATTCTTAATTTTACAGTTCTCATTTTCTCTCCTTAGTAAAAAATGGAGAACAGGTATCAATATATTTAATTGTAATAGATTATTTGTATGTAACAGAAGTAGATCTTTCCACCCCCACTTCCTGTCCATTTCCATAGGGGCATAAGAAGAAAGTAGTTGTTCATCTGTGGAGTGGTTGTAGAGTCCAATGAGTGTGGGAGAAAGTGATCAGCCATCTGAAACTGTGGGCTCAATATATGAGCATTGCTTGGACAAATTTAGGGGTTCACTTTTCCAGAATGACTAATGACCCACAGGTAAGCAATGATTAGAGATGAGAAAATGAAAAAACCCCACCAAAGGAGGGGGAGAGAATAATGTAGACTGCTATTTTTTGTTGCTTTATTTATGAAAGTAAAAGTTAAGTGGTTTATATGTGATGATGCTTTGGCAGTTCACTTTTAGCAAATAGGATTGACTCTGATGACTAATATAAGGACCAATATATTATTCCAATTGGTTGATGATGAAATATACTATCCATTGCATAGTGGTAAGAGACTCAGGGTTTGGAATGAGGCTTGTTTCTGTATGTTTGGGTGTATATATATATTTATATGTATATAAATATATGTGTATTTATGTTTGTATATAACCACTGAATTTGCTTTGCTTGAGTATTTGTTACAAGAAATTTGATTTGCTTTTTCTTTCCATTGGGGCTGGGTTGTAAGAGGGATAAAAAAATTAATTTCTGTTTATTTAGAAAGAATAGAGAAGTGGTGATCGAAGAAGGGTAATGTTATAGGTCACTGTATTATTGAGTTTTACTTAAATGTTTTGTTTTGTTAAAAACATCAAATGAAATGGAGAAATTTAAAAATTTTTATAGTGTAAAAGGAAAACATCAATAAAATTGAAAATGACAAATGAAAAAAAAAAAAAAAAAAGAAGCAACAGCTTCCCTTCCTTTATTTTTCTTTCTATTCTCACAATTGGATTTTGTCATATTGAGCCTATATTTACTCTAGAAGTGAATTCAGATTTGAGTATAACAACTTTCTTTTTTTATTATAGCTTTTTATTTATGTATGTGGATAATTTCTTAACAATTAACTCATACTTTTTAGTTGAATTCATTATTAGCATTTTCATTATCACTTTCTTAAGTCTGGACAATCAATAAATAAATTTAGTTCTGTTGTGTAGCATTTGCTACACCTGTTCCCCAATACATCCCTGAAGTGAACTTTCTGTCCTGAATAAATGTTTCTAAACTTAATAAGTAGACTTGATTTGCTAGCAGCCATGGCCATGAATGTTCTGGACACTATTTAATTTTAGAAATTCTAAGATAATAAAACACGGAATTTGTAGTCATAAAGACTCCTTATGGATTCTTAAATCCAGCTAATTGTGCAATAGAAAGGAGTTCTAGAAATAGTCATCAGTTAGAATTGAAATAAGATTAGAAGACAATTTAAAAAACATTGTACCAGCGCACATTGATTTATTCAAATGAGCCAGCAATGCTAAAAATTGGGGAATAGGGGAAAAAAAAAAGGAAAATATGTTGGTCTTTATTATCATCATTTCCTGTAAAAGATTAACCACTGTAAAGTAGAGCCATTAGTCAGCAAACACAATATCCTTACTAAAAAGAGGTGCACAGAAATTAAAGGCAATTTGGATTAGAGTACAAAACTTATTTGAAAAAAATTAGAGTTCGATAGTAAAGAATATGGGCAATACTGACTCATAACAGCAAGATGTTATAGAAATGGAAACAAATCTACAGAATTTAAATTTTTAAAAAAGTTTGCAGATAAACTAAGTCTGAGACTTGGTGTCCCATGTGTATTTAGTGATAAAGAGGAAAGGAATAAGTGTTTATTAAAGTAGCTATGTTCCAGGTACTGGAACATATTATTTCATAACACTCCTGGGAAGGACTTGTTATTATTATTATCCCCATTTTGCAGCTGAGGAAACTGAGGCACAATACAGTTAAGTGATTTGTTCAGGGCAATGATGCTAGTAAGTTATTTAAGGTCAGATTTAAACTTAAATCTTGTTGGTTTGCTAAGAGATATGGCCGTGAATGCTCCGGACATGAGCTGACTTTAGGAATTCCAAGAGTTATCTAGATGGGAGCAAAACGTCAGGAACTTACTATTTATAAAGAATTATTATTTTTATAACACTGAGAAGTTAAGTGAATTGCAATTGGGTCACATAGGTTCACAACAGAGCATTTTCACTCTTTTTGTTGTTGTTTCCTTGCATTGTTTTTTTTTCTCGTTTTTTTCTATTTAATCTGATTTTTCTTGTACAGCAAGATAATTATACAAATATATATACATATATTGGATTTAGCATATATTTTTACCATGTTTAACATATATTAGATTACTTGTCATCTAGAAGAGGAAGTAGGGGAGGAGAGGGAAAATTGGAACACAAGGTTTTGCAAGGGTTAATGTTGAAAAATTATCCATATGTTTTGAAAATAAAAAGTTTAAATTAAAAAAATTGGGTCACATAGCAGCCTGTGTCAGTGCAGGACTTAAAACTAATTCTGTTTGGCTTCAAAGCCAGCTTTCAATTCTTTCCACCACATTGTCTTCCAATTTGAAAAGGAAATCATTTAAGAAGTGATTTGAGATTAAGATTAAGAAATTATTAGGAAGGGAGTAGGTTGGCCATATAGAAAAGAGATATAGCAGATAATAATAATAACTTACATTTATATTGCTGTTTTTGTCCAGCCATTTTCAGTCATGTCTGACTCTTTGTGACTCTATTTAGGGTTTTCTTGGCAAAGTTATTAGAGTGGTTTGCCATTTGTATCTCCAACTCATTTTACAGAACTGAGGCAAACAGGGTTCAGTATATACATATATGAAAACAAAACAGGGTTCAATATATACACATATACACACACATGCAAACCATTCTCTAATAGATAAATGGTCAAGTGGTCAAAACAGCTTTCAAAAGAACTACAAAATTATTGAGAATCTTCCAAATCACTAATAATAAGAGAAATAGCAAATTGTGTAGAGGGCTGAAACTCCAAAAAGATATGCTTGAATCAAGCAACTGAGCACTTATGGCTACCCATTCACTGTGAGATAATGACTCTATTAGCATATATTTGGGTGATGGCTCTCCTCACCATTGGTGCTTACTGAATGTTTGGTGTTATGATAATCAGAAACAAGGATTGGAGGGGGAAGGAGATAGGCAGAGTCACTTGATGGCAGGAGAAGGAGGAGAGAGGCTGGAGATTCTGGACTCCAGGATCCAGGAGACATCTTTGGCAAGCCTTGTGGCAGCTTGCCTACGTCCTTCTCCCCCTAAAGACCAAGGACTTTAATTCATCCTGACTTTGGCTGACCTTGAAACCCTCCAAGGAGCTAGCCTGTACTTCACATTTGGCACCCAACGTGGACCAAGGACCCTAATTTCACTGAAGAAGTCCCTGTGACCAGGAAATAGGGTGAGGATTTTAATAGACAAACAGGGAACTTACTTTGTTAAGGGCTACACTAGTAACCTATTCTAGCTGAAATGGGGCAGATATTAGGAAAAGATTCTCCCCCACCCCCACCCCATGGGAACTCTATAGAAAGCATACTTAGGTTGATAAAGAGGCAAGGTTTGCTTATAACTTGGGAGCAGATGGGTGGACTCTTGGACACATTAGAATGCATGTCCCCTTGGTTCTTCAAGGAAGAAGAAATAGAGGCAGATAACTGGAAACTAGTAGGAGATTAATTATGTGAATATTACAGTGATAAAGGTCCTGATTCAATTTCTAAGGAAACATTCTATATATACAACATAATACAATTGGCCTTAAAGAATCTCACTAGTTCTAGAAAAAAGAAAAGTTTTAAGAACAGCAAGGAAATGTGAGGAGAAAGAGGATAATAGAAATATGCCAGAGGGCATGAGGAATTAAGTGAACTTGAAGGGCATACTGATTCTCACTCTCACAGTCCAACTTCAACTCCACCTACACCCGAGCAGGCTCTTGACCCCCTCCCCCCCATCAACTTCACCTTCCTGGGAGGAGGAGGAGGAATGGGAGAGGCAGTAATATCACCAGCACCTCCCCCCCAGCAATCACCCCCTCCTATGACCTGATTGCAAAAGGCACTACTTAAAGCCAAAGAGGAGGGGAAAAATACAGCTGATTTGAGAATAGAAATGTATCCTGTGATTGAACAGCTTAACTCTTCAGATCAAGAAAGGAGAAGATATACTCCTTTTAATCTAGAAATCATCAAAGACTTGAAAAAGGCTTGCACTCTTTATGGGGCTACATCATCTTATGTTAAGATGTTATTACAGAATTTGGTTTATGAAATTTTAACCCCTAGGGACTGGAAATCTATAGCAAGAACATGTTTAGAACCTGGACAAAACTTGTTGTGGCTTTCAGAGTATAGTGAACTCTGTAGGATATAAGCCCAACAAAATAGGCAAATTGGAGTTAATGCTCCAATCACTAATGACCAACTAACAGGTGTAGGTTCTTATTCAGACACTTCAGCACAGATTAATTACCCCATAGCAGCATATGAGCAAATTGCTTCTGCTGCTATCAAAGCATGGGGCTTTATCTCAGGTAAACAGGACATAGGAGAGGCCTTCACGAAAATAGCACAAGGGCCAAAAGAACCCTTTGCTGATCTTGTGGGACGTCTCAAACAGCTGTCATATGAACTGTTGGTGAAAATGCAGCAACAAAAATTATGATAAGGCAACTTGCTAAAGAAAATGCTAATGAGGTTTATAAATGAATTTTACTAGAACTACAAAAGGATGCTCCTTTAGAGGTGATCATAAGATGCTGTGCCTCAGTGGGCACAAATACCTTTTATAGCCAGGCTATGATGCGGACTTCCCAGGATCCGAACATGGGAAGACAGGGTCCCTTTTGGCAAGGAACTTGCAGAGAGACTCATCAATGCTTTCAATGTAGTAAAGTAGGGCATCTGAAAGCTCAATGTTGGCATAGAGACAGAGTGAGAAAACAGGGTGGGAGAACAAGACCCAAAACCCCATGTCCAAAATGCAACAGAGTCTTCCACTGGGCATCAGAATGAAGACTCAGGGAAACAGGATGGGGGGCCCAGAACAAAAAATACTTGGGGCATGATGGCAGCTGATGCTACACCCAGAGAGCCTTTAGAAGTTCAATACCCAGACATGACCAATCAGCCAAGAAGCAACCTGATGGGAGAAAGGGATTAGAGTTGGGGGAGAACAGAATTGTATGCAACTGGGACTACTGAGATAACCCCTGGAGAGGTGAAATCTGTTCCTCTCCAGCCTATGGATCCCTTACCTCAAGACACAGTAGGTGTGACCATTTCACCTCTTGAGAGTACTTACAAAACAGTGTTCATCCATATACTGATGTGGGAAATTGGAGGATGTGTAACTAATATCCCAGTCACTTGTACAGGTAGACAATGTGTGACTTATCAACCAGGAGAAATAGTAGCATCGACTCCTAATAGGCAATCTGGTGGTGATAGTTGCCCAGATTCTGACCCCAAGCAACAGAATCCAGGGATATTCTATACTGCAGCAGTTATAGCTGACCTTCCTGTGCTCACTATCTTTATAAATGGCATACAATTGGAAGGGTTGGTAGACACAGGTGTACAGTCATTAGATGTGCCAACTGGCCCAGTCACTGGCCAAAGATTAAGGCAGACACCTACATGTCTGGTGTAGGAAGATCAATAGCAGCTCAAAGTGCTACTCCTTTGAGATGGACTTTTGAAGGCAAAACAGGAGTTTTTACTCCTTTTATAATTGAAAAAATCCCCATCAATCTGTGGGGAAGAAACATTTTACAAAAATTAGGATTACAAATGAATACTTTGGTTTTTTTAGGCAGAGTTGCTGTTGAAGGCCTGCCAACACTCTCATCTGTTTCTATTCAATGGAAAACTGATACACCAGTGTGGATAGAACAGTGGCCCTTAGCTAGTGATAAAATCCAGGCCTTTTTAGATTTAGTAGAGGAGCAACTTGACCAAGGACACTTACAACCTTCTTAAAGTCCTTGGAATTCCCCTGTATTTGTTGTAAGAAAGAAATCTGGAAAAGGGAGGATGTTGATTGATTTAAGAAAAGTAAATGAACAGATGGAAACTATGGGAACTCTTCAGCCTGGACTTCCATCTCCTACTCAATTATCTAGAGAATGGCCTCTTTGGGTTATAGATATTAAGAATTGTTTCTATTCTATCTCTCTGGATAAGGAAGATATGAAAAGATTTGCCTTTTCAGTGCCCAGTGTTAACTTAGCTAAGCCTTATAAAAGATATGAATGGACAGTTTTGCCACAGGGAATGAAAAATATCCCTACTATGTGCCAGATGTATGTTGCTGCTGCTCTTACTCCAGTAAGAAAAGCATTTCCAAAAGTTATATTGTTACATTACATGGGTGATATATTGGGATGTGCACCTGAGGAACAAAGGTTAGAAGCATGTCTACAAAGGACCATAGAAACACTAAGGAACTACAAATTGTATATAGCTGCAGAAAAAATTCAAAGACATGCTCCTTTTCAATATTTAGGATATGAAGTATATCCTAAGATGCTTACAGTACAAAAACTTTTCTTAAGAACAGAGAAGCTAAATTCCTTAAATGACTTTCAGAAATTGATAGCAGATATCCAATGGATGAGTCCAATGTTCGGCTTAACTACCTATCAATTGCAACCATTATATGACATTTTAAGGGGAGAGAATGCTTTAAACTCAGCATGCCAGCGTACAAGAGAAGCTCAACAGACTTTAAGAGAAGTTGAACTAGCTTTATCCAATGTGGTTGAAAGAATGACTCAAAAACCCTTGGAAATATCAGGTTTTGCTACACAAGAGGCATCCACAGCAGTTCTTCATCAAGGAGACACTGTGATAGAGTGGGTCAACCTCCCAGCACAACCAGAATAAAGCCTTACTCCTTACCCAATACTTGTGGCTAGGATTTTATTAAAGTCCATTAAGCAAGCAGTACAATTTTCTGGGATAAGACCTGACAAGATATATACTTTTTATACCAATGCACAGAGTAATGTATGCTGTGAAACCATCCCAGAGTGGCAAATTTTATTGGCCATGGCTTAAACTTTACACATGGGTCTCCATTAAAAATAAACAGACTATTACATAATTGGTGAAGGATTCTTGAAGAAAAAATTTCTAAAGTTACTCTTAAAGGACCAACTTTCTTTACAGATGCATCCAAACATAATATTTGTGCTGTATACTCTCATGACTTAACTATAAAGAGAGTAGTCAGAACTCCTTTTCAGTAAACTCAGCAGAATGAATTGTATGCAATCATTCTAGCTCTTACTTATTATCCAGGAGATGTAAATATAATATCTGATTTGGCCTATTCAGTAGGTGTGGTACAAAGAATTGCCACAGCCCAAATAAAATTTTCAGCTTCCAATATATATCAGCTCTTTAAGGAACTTCAAGAGCAAGTGAGAAAGCATCCAGGTAAGATTTATATCTTACATGTCCATTGTCATAGTGGACTTCCAGGTCCTATTTTTGATGGTAATTCAAAGGCAGATAGCCTTCTAACTATGTTGGCCAATACCCCTTTGTTTCAGGAAACTCAAGAATCTCATTCTAAATATCCCCAGGCTGCTCAAGCTTTACATTTGCAATTTGGGATAACAAAAGAGGAAGCTAGGCACATAGTAAAATGCTGTGCAGCTTGCCTTCCTTTCCAAGTTCCTACCACTGCCTCCATGGAAGAACCCTCATGGTTTGAGATTCAATGAAATTTGGCAAATGGATGTGACCCATTATAAATCTTTTGGTCATCTGTCTTTTATCCATGTTGTTGTAGACATCTTTTCAGGATTCACTTTTACAATACCAGCAGCAAAAGAGACAACTCAAGTGGTCACTGAATTCCTCATACAAGCATTTGCAATTATGGGTGTGCCACAAGCAATAAAAACAGATAATGGACCTGCATATACTTCTAAACATTTTGCACACTTTTGTGCCCAGTATAAGATTTTAAACACCACTGACAACCCCTTTAATCCTCAAGGAGAGGCAATAGTAGAGAAGAGAAACAGAGATAACAAGACACTCCTCCAAAAACAAAAGAAAGAGGGAGCTACAGGTAACCCTAGAGAACTTCTAAATTTAGCCTTTCATACTATTAACTTCTTGACTTTTGACAAAGATGCACTGGCTCCGGCAGACAGGTTTTATAACTCACCAGAAGGGCAGTGTCCAGTGCAAGTAGCTCCACTATCTTTAGATAATCGCCAGGTAATGTGGAGAGACCCAGAAAGTGGTAAATGGAAGGGACTAGATAAGTTAATTGCTTGGGGGACAGGGTTTGCTTGTATCTCTACAGATGGAGAAGGAATCAGATAGATGCCAACGAGCCATATTTGCCTTGTCCATCGGAGAGAGATGGATCAGATCCTTGATACGAAGGAGAAGACCCAAGAAACATCGGGTGGTTCTGTCGCTGACTGTGTCCACCACTGAAAGAGCATGGCAGTTATGGCATTTGACTCATGGACATTAAAAATTGTTGGTCTTCAAAACCCTCAGGAATCATTGGATTCTCTGAGACATGGTAAGATTGTTGTAGGACCTGAAAACCCTCAGGAATCATTGAATTCTCTGAGACATGATAAGATTTTTGTAGAACTTGAAAACACTCAGGAATCATTGGCTTCCCTGACACATGAAGAGACTGTTGCAAGACTTCAAAATCTTTGGGAATCATTGGATTCCCTAACACATTAAAAAGACTGTTGCAGGACTTCAAAAACTTGGGGGGATCATTGGATTCCCTGACATGTGAAGCAATGGATAATAGATTGGTTTTGGACTATCTCTTGGCTGCTGAAGGAGGCGTATGTGTGATTGTTATTTACGTACCCTCCTTCTAGGACATCTGGAAATCTTTTACAACACCATGTTGATTTATATCGTTTGTTATATCACTACTTACATGTACAATTCATGTTTGTTACACCACATTGAGCCTGCACCGGCTTGGGGAGAGTCATCATTGCTAGCCTGTGCTTTATTTCTATGTGCTTGTGTAATACCTCCCATGCTGATGGGTTTGTGCATACCTGTTTCTACTAAGACCTGTCAGTCCAGAAACCCACTAATGATGGCTTGACTCCCCATTTCCCTTTTGTATTTCATCTCTCTTCCTGAGAAGTCAGGGAGGGTGTGACCACCTGTGTTCTAAAACAGAAGGGGAGATGTAGAGGGCTGAAACTCCAAAAAGGTATGCTTGAGTCAGACAACTGAGTACTTAACGCTAATTACCTATTTGATGTGAGACAATGACTCTATTAGCATATATTTGGATGATGACTCTCCTCACCATTGATGCTTGCTGAATGTTTGGTGTTAAAATAATCAGAGGCAAGGCTTGGGAGGCCGGGCGGGGGGAAGGGAGGGAAGATAGGCAGAGTCACTTGATAGCAGGACAAGGAGGAGACAGGCTGGAGATTCTGGACTCCAGGGTCCAGGAGAGATCTTTGGCAATCCTTGTGGCAGCTTGCCTTTGTCCTTCACTTCTCCCCTTAAAGACCAAGGACTTTAATTCATCCTGACTCTGGCTGACCCTGAAGCCCTTCAAGGAGCTAGCCTGTACTTCACAAAATTGGCCAAAAAAAGAAAGATAAAAATAGTTAATATTGAAGGGATTGTCACAATATAGTCACATTGATATATTCTTGAAGAAGTTTTAAATCAATGCAAATTATTCTGAAAAGTAATGTATAATTATGTAAATTAAGTAATGAGAATCTATATCCTTTGACCCAAACATTCTACTATTAATCTAAACACAGATTAGGAGAATGTCCCTATGCATAATAAAATATTTATAATAGCAATTTTTGTTATAGCAAAGAATTGGAAACAAAGTAGATGCTCAGTGATTGGGACAATGGATAAACAAATGGTGATAGAATGTAATGAAGGTAAGAATTTAGTTTTCATATGAAAGGTTACAGGAAGGTAATAGAATGTTATTTTGCTGTAAGCAACAAAAAATACATGCATGATAAGCACAGAGGAACATGGAACTGATGAAGACTCAAGTCAGTAAGGCAAGAAAATATTCAATGCCACAACTACAATAATGTAAATGGAAAGAAGAACGAAAAGACAATCAAAAGTAAATGCAAAATTGCAAAACACAAGTGTGGTTCCAAAGAAGAGAGATGAGAAGGCACTTCTTCCCCCCACCTACCACACCTTTTTGTAGATACGAGATATACATGAGAATAGTACATTGCACATATTTTCAAATTTTTGTTGATACATGAATAGAAACTATCTTTTGACTTAGTATCTCCAGGAAGTAGACAATAAATGTTTATTGATTGATCAGTTTTGTTGATCTTTTTTTCTTCTTTTTTCGAATGTCTTTAAAAAATTGTCATATGGAATGGTTCTCTAAGGGTTCGGAGGGGGAAGGTAAAGGACACCTGGAGAATTTTTGGTTATGTAAAAATATATCAATAAAAATTTATTTTTAAAAAAGGAAGAAAGGAATATTTCTCTCTTTGCTCCTTGTACTATTTGTAACAACTTCTTATCATGTTACTTTAAATTTACTTAAAATGATACCTTCTTCATCAGCAATTCTATAGAAGGAATACAAACCATCTTTTGTTAAAAATTCTAGTTTGCTCCAAAGCAGAGACTTTTAAACCAATTTTATAAAGGTTTGGGGGAGGATGGATTTTTTTTGTTGGTTCAGATAGTTAAAATAACTTCAGATTCTTGGAAACTGTAATTAAGTTCCACTTTGGGTCATTCTAATCCATGCTAAAATACCCGAGGTCTTTTATATTTATATTTTCAATATTTATTTTATATTTATATTTCATATTTTCAGTTTCTTAAGAGTTTTCTTTCTGGAGGTCCCCAGAATCTTTTTTCTAAGGAAAAGCCTGTAGGTAATAAGGTAAGTAAGAGAAACCACAAGTTAGCATGGGAATAGTATTATGGTCTCTTTAGATTTCAGTGATGACCAGGGATAGCCAATTGACAAGACTTCCAACTTCATACCATGGCAAGATAAGGTCAGAAGTGGGTTGGTGGAGGAGCTAGTATAGCCACCTCACTTGGGAGACCAGGAGAGAAACCTACCTAAATTAATGTTAATGGAGAAATATAGCACAAGCCCTTGATATCAATATTTAATCAAAATTCTTTAATATCATCTTGCCTCTAGACAAAGTGAAAAGGAAGACAAAGTAGGGAGAGAAACTCAGGACAGCAGGATACCTAAAATCTCAGAATGTCCCCCTCAATTTCAGTTTAGAAAAAACAAGATTAGTTGGAAAATAATTAGAGTAGTCCAGAAAGGATTTTTACTTTGAGAGACCGCTATCCTTTCCATGAGTTATAATAGTTCATATTTCTCTAGCTCTAGAGGCTTACAAAGCACTTTGTTTTTTTGTTTGTTCGTTTTGTTTCTGTTTTTGTTTTCAGTGAGACACTTCTATTATACAATTTGCATTTATATTCATTTGGGATAACTAGATGGGGTGGTGATAGAGCACTACCCTGGGAGTCCTTGGCACTCAAATTCAGCCTCAGACACTTATTGCTCTATGACTTGGAGCAAGAAAATTTAACCTTAATTGCCTCACCAAAAAAACACAAGCAAACAAGAACTTAAAGTACTATGTAAATGGAAGTTGAAAAAAATTTATATACATTTAATAGGAGGTACTACAAGTTCTAGTGACTCATTACACAATGACTCAAACATGTCATTCGAAGTTAAATCCGTTGGGCCCTCACTGTGTCTCTGAGTCTTGCAGAGAATCCTTTCCTGAAGGATCTCAGTCAGGGTGTCCTAACCTTTTATGTGAGTGTGACACACACACCCCTTTGGCAGTGTGCTGAAATGTATGGATTCCACTTCTCAGAATGTTTTTAAATGCAAAAAAAATGCACAAGACAACAAAGAAAAACCAATCAATTGCAGTAGCTATTGGAATTCAGGCCAGTTTCCATGGTTTTGTGATGGAGAAAGCCATGCGCTCCCAGAAGGGGAACTGCTGGGACTGAATGTGGATCACAACATAGTATTTTCACTTTTTATGTTGTTGTTTGCATTTTGTTTTCTTTTGCATTTTTTTGATCTGATTTTTCTTATACAGCGTGATAATTGTGAAAATATGTATAGAAGAATTGCATATGTTTAACATATATTGGATTATTTACTATCAAAGGGAGAGAATGGGCGGAAGGGAAGGGAGAAAAAAATTAGAACACAAGATTTTTAATTTTGAAAATTATGCATGTATTTTGAAAATAAGCTTTAAAAATAAAAAAAAAAATTTTAAATAAGTACCAGAAGATAAAACAGACAAAAATAAACCCAAACTCACAAATTCCATGTTGAAAATTCCTAGGTGAAGATGATTTATTCTTTTCAGATTTCTTCTAGCATTTTGTAGGACTTCTGAACTTTATATATTGGAGAATAAGTCTTGTATAGAGTCCTAGAATGGTCCTTTCCCTCTTTCAATTATTTCCTATTTGTATATATTTGTTTCCATGTTGTCTTCCCCCATTAGATTGTAAGCCCTTTGACAGCAGAGACCAATTTTTGCCTCTTTTTTAGCACAGTACTTAGTTCATAGCAGAAACATAATAAATGTTTATTGATTGAAAGAAGATGTGGGTTGGAATGGACATTTATTCCATTCAGTGAAACAAATCACCTACTTCCCTGTAAGGGAAATGGGGAAGGCAGAGTAGACCAGTAAGAACTTCCAGAAGCAGGTAGCATTTAAAGTTGAGTCTTGAAGAAAGCCAGGAAGCTGAGCTGAAGAGGGGAGAGTGTATTTCAGGCATGAGGGAGACAGCCAAAACAGAAAGAGATTTGGGAGATGGAGCGTCAGCAAGAATCATTTTTCCTTGTCATAGATATCAATTTGTCCTTTGGTTTCCCTAACTGCAGTGTCTCAAACGAGAATTTCTGACTTAGTCCAGAGCAGCTACCCCCTTATAGGATTTAAGAGGAACTAAAGAGAAAAGCTTCACTACCTCTTCTTCTTTTGTGGGTTTGTCACTTATGACGCAGGCAGCTTCGAGTCGGGACTTGCAGCAAGAAAGGAGGGTCCTTGCTCCTCCTCCACAGGCATGGGCTTTCTGAGACAATGTGAGTCTGAGAGTGACCACATCCCTGGTTTCCTCTTTAACTTTATGTTTTTCCCCAGAGCCAATATTTTCATCCTGACCAGCTAATACTTAGTGAGTTTGAGAAATTGGGAGTTCCTAGTTGGGTGTCCACCGATTGCTCAGTGGGAAGTGCTTGGAGCATTCCGGGAGAGGAAAACACCATAATTAAGAGAAATTGCTTAGAGATTGCTATAATTTAAAGAGCTTGGACAGCCCCAAGATATGCCCTGACCTTCCATGCCCCCCCCCCAGACCCCCCATTTCCACATAAGCTTTTCCGTCCCTTTTTAGGAAATACATTGACAGCAAGTTATGTATCAAATCTGAAGCTTGTATCTCCCCTCCCCATTAATGTATTGGGACATTGGATAAAATGATGTCAGAGATTCCTTCATACTCTCAGTCTAGGATTCTGTGGATCTAGTTTCACATAAATTTTTCTAGTTTTCCAAGGTTTATTCACATTTTAGTTTCTTCCAGCTCATAGGATCATAAATGGAGAGTAGGAAAAGTCCTTGGAAGCCATCTAGTTCATGCCTTTCTTTTTGCAGATAGGAAAAGTGAGTTCCTGGGAAGTTAAATTATTTTCAAGCATGAGGGAGACAGCCACGATCACTCAGGGAGTTAACATCTGAGGTGGGATTTGCGTTGTAATACTCCAATCAAAATCTTAAAGTCTGGCAAACTTAATGAATATTCTATTATTAGGGCCAGGCCTGACTTAGTCAGATATGATGTTCATTCAGGTTTGATCTTGGAATGAAATGAAACACCTGCCTAGCCTCATCTCCATAGGGAAACTTCTCTTGTCAGAAAGGCAGTGTGGTAACTCAAATGGACTTGTGACATAGACTGTCTGAAAAGCTTACCACCCAATTGGATCTTTTTTATAACCTTGGTAGTCAGGAAATTATATCAATATAATCAGAGGTTACCAGGAAGCTGTTTCCAGAGAGCTATCATTTGAGCCTTGGCTCCCTGGACTTATCAGGTCTTAGGGCCAATTTTGTCTCTAGTCAAGGAAATACTAACCTAATTTGCAAGGAGGAAAGAATTAGGATATTTCTCCTACAATACTCCACCTATGGGGTAAAGACATTAAAGTCTTTTAGGAAACTTTCTATCACTTCTGTTAAAGCTGTTACTAGGCTAGCCTAATCTTGCAGATGCAAGGAGTCTAATTTAAAGAATAAGAAGAAAAAAAACAAAATTAAGAAGATAGCAGAAAGTAAACAGACACATAACAAAAAAGTTTAATGACCCTCTAAAGGAATGATTCCCAAATGAGGAAGAGAATGAAGATCAGAAACTCCAGGCCTATTTATTCTGGTTATTTATTCTAGTCATTTCTTGGTACTTGCTTGAGCCTTTGCTCACCCTGGTTTTTATGGACTGAGACCTACAAAACATGGTCAGAACATGCAAGATCATAAAAGTTCAAGGGGGAAGACTACTTGTTCACTTGCTTTATATCTTCCTGGGTTTTATCTTGTTCTGGAGCAAACTTGTGGATAAATCAGTAAATGGAGACCACATCAGAATACATGGAAAATTCTTTATCTTCTTCCACATGGGCATTCCTGAAACAAAAGTTTCTGTGTCCTGGAATGAAACTTCCTGTGCACCAATGAGCTTCTGATATCAGTGAGGATTTCAATTATCTGACCATTGAAAGAAGAGTGGAAAGTCTAGAAAGCTGAAGTCTCTTTTCAATTTGACTTTCCCTATAGATAAATGCCTTTAAGCACTTTTTGTCACTTGTATAAGCATGAAAAACTACCAATTACTTGACTATATTTATTTCCCCATTAGTCACTTAACCTATGATCTTTACATAATGTAAATACTTAATCTTACCTGCTTATTGTAAATATGTTATCTCTTTATTCCCTATTTTCTATATGTTCATTTTTATCAGAGGTCAAGGAACGTGTCTAAGTAATCTTTTTATACATTTACCATTGCTCTAAATATATCCATCTATTTATCTATCATCTATCTAGAATAATAATAATAGCTTTGGGGTATTATTTATTGAAGAAATTAATAACTTAATTGCTTCATAATTGGATGGCAGTGATTATTTAATTTGATAAGTCACCAAGACTGCATCACATCATTAATTAATTAAGCATAGACATAATGTTCAAGCATAGACTATTGTTGGGAGCTACCTATGGGCTAATCTCACTATTGATCTGTACAGAAACTTTACCTGCTCCGTTTTGTACAGAAACTTTACCTGCTCCGTTTCTTACTTGGTTTACCCCAACTTCAGCAGTCTGGAGTTTACCATATCAGTGTCAAACTTAGCTCAGACTCCTGACTGGCATAGACCACTGCTCAGAACTGCTAATCTCAAGAGAATTGCTAGGCTCTATCCCTCTGGTAGAAGAGATTAAAGACATAAACCACCATGTTGGGCTATATTCAGAGTTCTATGTTTGAGTGACACTTTTCTTCTTAAAGCAACACCATGGTATAGTGGAAAATTTGTCATTTACTTTCAAAGGATCTGGGTTTGAATTCTAGTTTTTGTAGCACTTATTGCCTGTCCAGTGGTTCTCAACTTTTTGTTCTCAGTATCTTTATACTATTAAAAATTATTGGGACCAGCTAGATGGCACTGGAATGAAGTGTCATATTTGTCTAGCCTCATCTCTACAGGGAAAATTCTCTTGTCAACAAGGCAGTGTGGTTACTCAAATGGACTGTCTGAAGAGCTTACACTAGAACTGGAGTCTGGAAGACCTGAGTTTAATTCTAGTCTCAGACACTTAACACTTCCTAGCTGTGTGACTCTGAACAAGTCATTTAATTCCAATTGCCTTACAAAAAAATTTAAAAATTTAAAAAATTTTTAAAAAAATCTAAAAATTATTGAGGATTGATCCAAAGAATTTTTGTTCATGTGGGTTATATTCATAGATATTTACCATATTAGAAATAAAAGCTAATTTTGAATTTGTGTACCTTCTGAATGGGTTTCACTGGTGTGTACCACTCAGATGGTCAGTCACTTCATCACAGCTCATCTTGAACTGCTATTTAAGTGTTCATAGAGTGTCTTGCTTCTTCTATAAGGCTGTTAACACCTTGAGGACCCAAACCACATTTTATACTTATTTTGTAATTTGGATAGTACCCAGCATAGTGCTTTGCAAATAGCAGCATCTTAAAGAAGAAAGAAGATCCTAAGAAATAAAGGACATGGAATCTAGACTTTAATCTGTCATTTACTAGGTGAGTAACTTTGGAAAAATCACTGATTTTGGAAAGTCAGGCTGTCCAAGCCTTCTGTAAAATGAAACTTAGAGGATTTAACTTTGCTTTCATCATAGACATCTTGAAGAGATCAAATATAAGTGAAATGAATGCAAAAACACTTTGTGAACTAGAAAATTCCATTCAAGTGTAAGAAGTGATGATAATCATGATTAAAGCCATTCAGTGGTTTAGTTAACATGTATCTGAAAAGTTCCACCACCTTCCATTCAGATTATAATTTTATTTTGTTGTACTGATGTAGCTATTCCATCCTTTTCAGTAATGTCCAATTCTTTGTGACCCCATTTGTATTTTTCTTAGCAAAGACACAGGAACAGTTTCCATTTCCTTCTATAGTTTTGTTTTTGTTTTTTTGTTTTTTTTTTTTTACATATGAAGAAACTGAGGCAAACAGCATTAGGTGACTTGTTCAGGGTCACATAGTTAGGAAGTGTCTAAGGCCAAATTTGAACTCCAGAAGAGAATTCTTCCTGATTCCAGCCCCAGAACTCAATCCTCTTACCACCTAGCTGTCCCAAATGTCATATATTTATATTCAAGTTGGAGCTTTGTTGAACATTACTGCCCTTTCACCCAAGAGCAATAATCCTGGGGAACTTTAAGGACAAATTGGAAATTTAGTGTTTGAACTCCATTTTGATGCTATGAGATCATAGAAATATAGATATAGATTTGCAGGGGATATTTAAAGCCTTCCAATCCAGCTGTTTCATTTTACAGATATAGACACCAAAGCCCAGGAAGATGATGGGATGTTCAGGAATCACATAGTTAAGTATCAGATATGGGATCTAAACCCAGGTCCTCAGTGTATGCACAGAGTATGCAGAATAACCATTATGCTAGAGTAGAGAAAGGGCTCTATTTTTTATTCATTCCTCCCTGGTGTCACATCCTGCTGCCTGGAAAGCCACAGCCTAGAAAAAGGTTAGCAAGAAATGATTTCCTCATTTAAAAAGTCCTCAAATCTTACCTTAAAAAGGCCAAGGTGCTTAGTTCATCCAGTTCATCTAAGATCCTCTAAGTCATTTTGATCTATATTCCTCCACTGGACCTAGATGGCTCTGGAGGAGAAAGTAAGATAAGTGACTTTGCTCAGTCTTTCCTCACTTAAATCTAACTCACTTGCATGTCATGGCATCCCCTCCCTGAGGTCATGATACTCTTTGAGCACAGAGGACAAGGAACATTAACCCAGTGTTCAGTTCTTAACCCTATCAGAGAATTCTCAGAGATAAATTACATATTTCCAGAAGCTGCTCTTCTTCCCTCTTTCCCCTGACCCTCAGTTTGCACATGGTCCACTCAGAACAGTCAAATAATTACTTGCTATGCTACAGGAAAATGGAAACTAAGTGTATTTGGGGGAGGATAAGAAGATGAGAAGGGCAGGAGAGGAATGTCTCATTACACCTAGTAACTAAGGGGAAATAACAACCAAAACTTCTCAGAAACAAAAATTTACAGAGCATTGAAATTTTATCTTAAAATCTTTCTAATCTGTCCATAGCCAATTCAATGAATGAAGCTAAATGGCCTGTTCTTCCCATCTAGGACTCGATCTCTCTGTGTGGCTAGTTATCAGTAAACCATAGAGGATTCTGTTTATTACTTTCTTTGCTCAATGCTTCAACCCAATTCTCATTCCTTACAGCTTCAGAGTTTTCATACTTCAATTTCCAGGATGCTTCCCAGTAGAAGCGAATTTGTATGACTGGGAAAATCTGACATCAGCTGTGTCCAATTACACATTTTTACATCTATCCTACCCCAGCTGTCCCCTCCACCCATTTCCTTGCTTTCAAGTTGATGAGTCATTTGCCTTTAAGGAAATATCCCTCCAAAGCCCCTTAAAATGTTATAGTGTCATACATACATTGCAAATTCAATAACAACAACATATAATTTATACCAACAGTAAGAGAATGATGCTTTCATACCAGGCTCGTTTAACCTCACCACCAGACCATTAAGTCAAGGCAAAGAAATCACAGATCATTCCATCCAGGCCCACCCTCCCAAACCTCACTCTTAGTCCTTTATGCTTTCTTTTCACCTAAATTTAAAGACTTCTTCCCATCCCAGTTGACCTCCTAATATAGAACGTATTTAACTTGGGTCAATTTTGCTGTTGTTATTCAGCCATTTCAGTTATAATTGACTCTTCATGACCCTATCTGGATTTTTCTTGACAAAGAAAATAGAATAGTTTGCCATTTCTTTCTCCAGGTCACTTTAGGCAAACTGGGTTAAGTGACTTGCCCAGGATCACATAGCTAATAAGTACCTGGGGCTGGATTTGAATTCAGTCAGGTTTTCCTATCTTTAAGGCTATAATCTATCCATTCCACCACCCAGCTGCCTATTAACTTGGAATTTATTAATTTATTTTAAAAAACTTTTTGATAAACATAATTTTATGTCTTGTATAAACATTATGAAATGGGGTCCAGAAACTACACAAGATTGCCCCAAAAGGCCTGAGGACCCTTGTACTACTGCAATAGGTATGTGTAGAATTTCCTGGGCCCCATGCTCTTTGATTGTAAGAATTTCATACTGCACTAGCAGTCTTCTATCTAATTGGAGTTGGCCAGTTCCCTCTTCTATGTGTGTTGATCTACCTAGTTCATTTCCTGGCAATCCTCCATCTTATTGGAGATGATTGAAATGCTTCAATCATTTAAATGCAGTGGTCAATCATGTCTGTCTTGCAGTGAGGAATTGGGAAAAAATGGGGAGAATGTTGACAGGAAGATTGGGCAGAAGATAAAATCCTAGTGACTTTGGGAAAGAAAAGACTTCTCTCAGTCTGTTCCTCAGATTTGTGACCCAGTCATGTCAATACCAAATAGTCTGTTCTCTCAGCTATATGCCCATAGGATCTCCAACTAATGGTGTTACTTCACCCTCTCACTTATATTCCTCATGCCCTTGTTTGTCAAAGTCTTTTGGAAAAGTGACATTTAGAACATAATGTTCTAGCCATGATTAACTAGGGCTTTCCAAGTTCCAAGGTAGTTAAATTTTTAAAAAATTTAATTATAATTTTTTTTCAAATGAACATCTACCTTTGTTCCCTCCTTTCCCCCACCCTGTTACAAACATGTATAGTCAAGCAAAACAGATTCCTGCATTAGCCATGTCAAAAAAAAAAAAAGTCTCAATGTACCCTCTGAATCCATTAGTTTTTTTGTCAGAAAGAGGGCAGCCGGATTCATCATGGGTCCTCTGGAATCTTGGTTGATCAGGATTGATCAGGGTCTTTCCAAGTTGTTTGTCTTTACAATATCGTTATTATTGTATAAATTGTTCTCACTTTAATGCCAAAGCATTATTTATTTATTGCCTTGTTAGAATTTAACAAGAGTCCTGTAAAACATGTAAAATAGTTATTATCATCCTGGTTTAACAGCTCCTGAAAGAGTTTGCCATTTACTTCTTCACCTCCCTTTGGTCACACAGCTAGTAAGTGTGTGAGACCAGCTTCAAACTCAACAAGTCTTCCTGATTCCAAGCCCAGTGCTTTACCTACTGCACATCTAGCTGGCCTCATTTTACAGACGAGAGATTTGAACTTAAATGAAGTTTTCCCAACTTTAAGTCAAGTGCTAGTTCCCTTGCAAAATGGCTATTTAAAATTCACTTTGACCAGAAACCCTGAGAGTCTTCCCCTCCTAGACTGATTTTTATTTTGATTTGGTAAAAGAGACCATTCTCTGCTTTATTTCTTAACTAGCTTTAATCACTGAATAGGTATAGTCTCCGTGAAACTGAGACCTGTTAAAGACTTAAAAAGACTTTTAAAAGTCTCCCACTGTATCCAGGGCCATCTCCAGTGCCCTGACCTATATCTTACCATTGGATCCAGATGGCTCTAGAATAGAGAGTGAGACTGGAAACTGCACAGCCCTATTGTCCTGGTCTTCCTCGAGAACAAAGAACAAACAGCAATCTCTGTAAGTAAGAGTAGGAGCTACCTCACTTGGAATCCATTACGGTGAATTGTGGAATATATTTAGATTTCAGTCATAGTGTACTCCAATGCATGCGCTCAAAAAAGACTCCCTAAGTTGTCACCTGGAAAATGGTTAGTGGAATGTAAGTTCTTTAAGGGCAGGTACTATCTTACTTTTATTTTTATATCTCTAGCACCTGGCACAGTGCCTGTCACAAAATAGATTTTTACTAAATGCTTATGGGTTAGACTTCAAAATTATGCCTTAGCTTCAGTCTCACTTTGGAACTTCCCTCAATAGCTATATTTCCTTTTTAGGCCACTTTTTAGGGAGAAGTCTAGGCTATTATGTCAGCTTGGTAGCATCTTCCTGAATTCAAATCTGACTTCAGACACTAGCTGTCTGTAAAATGAGTGAAGAAGGAAATAGCAAAGCATTCTAATATCTCTATCAAGAAAATACTAAATGGAGTCACAAAGAGATGGACATAAGTGAATGAGCAAAATGAGACACTCAACCTTTATTCTCTTGGTTGTGAGTCTGACTTTCTGGAATTTCAACTTTATGCCCCTTTACAGAAAACTTCTCCCTACCCTTTCTCCCTCTCACCCCTAACTTATCAGCTCTCTGCCTACTTCAGACAATATGTCCTTCAAGGACAGTGTGAGTTTTTATTTTTTTGCTTGTGTTTGTATCCTTAGTATTTAGCATAGTACCTGGCACAGAGTAGGCAGAAGTCTGCACATAATTTTTTTAGAAGTTTTTTTTATTTTCCCAAATGCATGCAAACGTAGTTTTCAACATTCCCCTTTGCAAAACTTTATGTTCCAAATTTTTCTCCCTCCCTCTTCTCATCTTAGAGAGCAAACAATCCAACAAAGGTTAAGCATGTGCAATACTTCTAAACATATTTCCATATTTGTCGTGTTACAAAAGAAAAATCATATTAAAAGGGGAAAAACATGAGAAAGAAAAGACGAAATAAATTACCACCATCACCAAAAAAATGTGAAAATAGTTGAAAACAGCCAAGTCTATCACAGTTGATCATCATATAATCTTCTTGTTGCTCTGTATAATGTTCTCTTGGTTCTTAGCATCAGTTCATGTAAATTTTTCCTGATTTTGCTGATATCATTATAGAATAATAATATTCTATTACGTTCATAACCATAACTTATTCAGTATTTCCCAACTGATGGGCATCCACTCAAATTCCAGTTCCTTGGTAAGGCACCTTATATTTATAGATAGCTATGCTGACAGTAGAGTCCAGAGTTGTAATGAAAAGGCCTGGGACCAACAAGGGGAGTAGGTTAATGGCAAGGTATCTCAGTGCCTTTGTATTGGCCATAAGGGAAATGTCCAGAAAGTAAATGTCCATTTGAAGTGAATGTATGTTCAGAGGATCATGGGAAGCCATTTTATTCTGTTTTCAGCCCGGGGAAGTGAGATAGATACCACATAAGGTAAATATCATCCATCCTTCAGTCTACTTCTTTTGTGTTTGTTGAGGGGATTTGTAGAGTTTGAATTTAACTGATTTATTCTCCATTTTAGCTTTATTCCTTTCAAGAATGGTATACAAAGAAAGCCTCTTACTATGTGATGATTTTCCCAACAACAATTATGATGACATTATTACCTTTCTGCTCAGAACAGGTGTCTCAGAGGTGACTGAAATCCAGCCCTAAAAATCTGTTTGCTTGGTTTAGCAGAGGGAAATAAAAGCTTTCAGTTTGCTCTGGGTGCTAAGGGGCAATTGGCACATCACTTTAACAATTTTATGACATGACTATTCCAATGGCCTGGTTGTTCTAATGGCCTACCACTGGCTCCTACTCATTATCAAAGGTTTTATGGTTCACAGACGTCTAATAAGTCTGGCAGATGTAGTTGAGGGACTCATTTGGGGAGGTGACTCATCCTACAACCTGTAGTTTGCCTCTCTTTGCATTTCTGCTTCTCCTTTTCCCAGAGAGTTTGAATGAATGTACCAGGTTGACAGCCCTTACCAGCTCTGGCTGTGAACAGAAATCTGGTTCAATGTCATCATGATTAATTTGTGCTAATCAAATCCTATTTTCATGTGGGAAACAGAAGCTCTTTGAATATTAAGAATCAAATGTGTTAGAACTAGAAGGGACTAGAAAGTCCAAAACCCTCATTCTTCAGATAAGACCCAATTGACAGATTGGAAATGCCAGAGTACGGGTTTTAATCCATATTCTTTGTCTCCATACCAAAAGTTCTTTCTCAATGTATCTTGCTGCTTCCTGAACATGAGAGAAACATCCCAAGGCCTACTCCCTGTCACAGACCCATTGCCAAGTAAAGCAAGCACAAGAAAACAGCTCTCCGTGCTTTGTGTTTTCTAATAGATACTGTTTGTCCACTTAGGGGCCTAAAATAAGATGGTGGCCCATTACCTGAAAAGTACTCTGAGTGCTGTGAACTCTCCAGAATCCCACACTCCCATGGGGGATGTGAAAGAAGGATTGTTGTTTTTCATTTGGATTTTTATCAAATTAGATTTAGGGGTTATATGTATCACAAGTGTCCAGGATTTTCTGAAAATTCAGGATATCCTTCCAAGTCCAATCTGCATTATTAACACAAGTCTAGACTAATCAATCAACAAAGCAATAAATCAAGCCCTGATTTGAGCATTTGCTGATTTCTGAGGTGTAAGTTTCACACTGAAAATTTAACAATTGGCTCTTAGGAACCTATAGGAGCCATCTCCAGCTCACTCCTCATATGTCCCCAAATTGAAGTTCATATTAATTGTATGAAGGAAATATCTACCTGTCAGGTGCTTATAGGTTCCTCAATAATTACATGCTAATGAGCTCCTTAACATGTAGGGTTACGGTTTATTTCCTGAATTAACCTTTCTAATTCATTCCCTGATGACAACTTGTCAAATTATTGATTGAAGTGTTGAGAATTAATTATTGAAGCTCAATACAACTTAATAAGAGGTATGAAATGTCTTTTATCAGTTTTTGTAGTTATCAAATGCTGGAACTGATTCATTTTGCCTTATCACCATATCATCACCAAGAAGAAACACCTTTCATTTTAATTAAAACAGAATAAGACAATACGACCTAAACCTCAAAACCTTTTGGGTTTTTTTATAATAAAAATTATAGTAGCCCAACTTCTTAAACTATGGTTTACAACCTCATATGATGTCTTGTAACTGAATGTGGGGACTGTGAAGTTATGATTTATTATCAGTAATTGTTTGATCTGTATATTTTATAAATATATTTTTATTTTTAGGTATATTTTATATGTCTATATAACTAGGGTCATGTAAAAACTTGTCAGGTGAAAAAAGGTTGCAAATGTTAAAAATTTAAGAAACCCCTAGAAATAATTGAAGACTGGATCTCTGATATTTCTGATATCATTTATATGAAGTCATTTGAAAATAATAATAATAATAAAAATAATAGCTAGTATTTGTTATAAATTTATTTATATTTATATTGTAACAATTTAAAGTTTGTAAAGCATTTCTACAAATATTATTTCATTAGATTCTCACAACATCTCTAGGAAGTAAGTGCTATTATTATCCTCATTTTAGGAGAAACTGAGGCAGATAGTGGTTAAATGACTTGCCCAAGATCATACAGCCATTAAATGTCTGAGGTATGAACTCAATTCTTCCTGGCTCCTGGCCCAAGACCATCTAACAGTCCTGTAGTCCAACCCCTTCTTTTTTTTAGATGAGAAAGCTTAGACAGGTCAAGGTCTGGTCAAGGAACTGGGTCTCAGAGTGAATGGCACAACTTAGATTTGAATTCAGGTCCTATGACTGTAACTAAGAGGAATGAAACAGAGAGGTTCATCAGTTTGCCTAAAGTAACAGGATAGCAAGTGGCAGAGTCATGTTTTGAACTAAGTCCTCTGAAGCCAAAAAATCTTGTGTTCTTTTCACAACATTATATTTGTATTTCTTACATAAGCATAATGTGTGTTGAACCCCTGTAAATGTTTAAATTCTGTTATAATAAAAATAAGAAATTATATCTATGAAAAAATACACATACACATATGTATTTATTCACACATATACATAGACACAAAGACACATACATCCATATCTTCTTTTGTTCTAGATACCTGATTGCCCTGGAGGACAAGCCTCATTAAACTGGTATAATTTGATCATCTCTGAGAAAGTCAACATAAATAGATTATCATATCTCTTCCTGTAGGCCTTGAAATTTAGATATTCAGGAATGATCTCATACATCTTCCAAATGGCCTTGATTTCTAGACCTGGCAATGAGTTTGTTAAAGTCAGTATATCTGTAGGTTGTCACATTTCTCTATTGATTCAATAGAGAAAAAAGAAAGAAACTTAACCTCTCACAAACCAGGTTTTGGAAGCTTAGGAGGATAATGAACATTAAATAGCCAAGCTTTGAGTTTGTGTCACCTTGCACTCCATCCTCATCAATATCGACCCATACAGGTCTAAGTGGGCTTGATGGATCAGACTGAATCTCAATTAATCAATCAAATGGCAAGCATTTATTAAGCACTCACTATGTGTCTGTCAATGTGTAAAGTACTGGGAATGCAAAGGAAAAAAACCCAACAGTTCTTACCCTCTTGAAGCTTACATTTTAATGGTAGAGATGACACATATACAAATATACATGTATGTAGAAATATATACAAACATATGTAAGCACATACAGGAACTATAAGAAGATTCAAAATATAGGAAGTGTCTAGGTTTTTATAAAATTTTAAATGTCTAACAAAGGAATTTTATTTGATCCTGGAGATAAAGATAGCATCTGAAGTTTTTAAAAATTATTTTTATTTATTTTGTTAAATATTTCTCAATTACATGTCAAAAAAATTTAACCACTCATCTTAAAAAATTTTTTTGAGTTCTAAATTCTTTTCCTCTGACCTATCTCTCACCCATCTGACAAGGAAAACAATTTGATATTGATAGCATATGTTAAATCTTGGGTAATGAAGTTTCTGAGTAAAGGGACTGTTGGATATGATTTAGGAAAATCAATGGGGATCTAGGTTTTTTTAGATTTTATCATAAACATAGACCCAGAGTAAGGAAGATTCAGTGTTCCAAACTGAATGAGAGATTCTTCCCTCTACTGTTATCTGGACTCCAAGTTTATAGTAGAAACAGTTTCTAAAGCATGGGACAGGGACTTACCTACAGATCTTACTTAATAAATTTTTACCTTCCTAGTACCCTGAGGTTCAAATATAAATTCTTCTGACTGGTACTTAAGTTCATACAATGTGGTCTGATTCTACCTTTCCAGCCTTATTTATTATACACTCCCCTTCATATATACAGACCCACCATCTGAGGTCCTAATGCTGCTGCCTCCCACCCCGTACCTAAAATTCATTCCCTCCTCAGCAACCTCTCTCAGAATAATAATAATGATAGTTAACATTTCTATAGTGATACTATGTGCCAGGACTAGTGCTAAATGCTTTACAATTATTATCTCATTTGATCTTCACAACAATCCTGCGAAGTGGGTATTATTACTATCCCCATTTTACAGATGAGGAAATTGAGGTGGAGGTTAAGTGACTTGCTTAGAGTCACACAGCTAGTAAGTCTGAGGCTGGATTTAAAATCCTTACAGGCTCAGCTTAAGTGCCATTTTTTACCCGAAACTTCTTGACACTCCCTCACCCAACTCCCGGTTGCTAGTGTCTTTTGCCCCCAAATTATCTTGCATCTATTTCAGTGTATAACTATATATGAACTTAAGTTAGCAATTCTGGAGTCAAGAAGATGTGAATTCAAATCTTGACTTACACACTTAGTAGCTGTGTGACCCTCTTTCAGTCTGTTTCTTCATAAAACAGGGGTAATAAATAATATCTCCCTCCCATGGTTGTTTTGTTGTGAGGCTCAAGTGAAATATTTTGTAAACCCATATAAGTGCTACTTATTATTATTGCCATCATTCTTATGTACATGTAAGCAATTAGGTGGTAAAGTGGCTAAAAAGTTGGACTTGGATTCAGAAAAACGAGTTCAAATATAGCTCAAACTCTTCTTAGTAGTGTGAGCCTGGGCAAGTCCCCTAAGTCTGCCTCAGTTTCCTCACCTGTAAAATGGGATGATAATAGCACCTACCTCCCAGAGTTGTTTTGAGGAACAAATGAGACAGTATTTGTAAAATGTGGAACACATTAGGTGCTTAATAAATGCTTGTTTCCTTCCTTCCTTCCTTCCTTCTTTTCTTCCTTCCTTCCTTCCTTCCTTCCTTCCTTCCTTCCTTCCTTCCTTCCTTCCTTCCTTCAAGGCAGGGTCACTTTATGCCTAGTGCTCAGTCCTGGGCTTGGCTAATAGCAGAAGCTTGAAGAATGATGATTCTGGATGGATTATTTATTTCCCCAGTTCTTCCACCTTTGAACAATTAGAGGCTGCTAGTGCTTTTGTCCCAAGGAGATCAAAGGGAGATTTGGTTTTTGCTGCCTGGTTGCTGAATCTCAGATTCTCCAGCGCCACAGGGATCGCACTGAGTCACCGAGGAGCCGGCAGAGGGGTGAGGTCTCCAACAACCTACACAAACTCCTAGGCAACTGGAACGGAGGATGGAAAGTTTTCCCTCTGTAATTTCCTCGGGCCTCCTTCTATAGTTTATGCTATTCATGCTTTCACAGTATTTCCAAATGCTTGGTTTGCTCTCCTGTGACCCCAGCGGGAGAATTTTTGCCTCTGTTTTTAACCAGTGAGGTTCTGATATTCTCTGGTGAGAACATATACACAAGTATTTGTTGTCTTTCTCATTGAACTCTAGTTCAATGCTTTGTGTTGTCTAAGTCTAATTATTTCGATTGAGAAGCCAGTGTTAATGATAACTGAATCAAGAAAAGAAAGTTTAAAGTTGTCCCTCCCTGATTCAGGCCAGTTCTAAGGGTTTTGGAGAGCCATCTATATATACCCAGAGAAAGGATATGGGGACTGAGTATGGATCACAACATAGTATTTTCATTTTGTTGTTATTGGGCTTGCATTTTATTTTCTTTCTCATTTTTTCCTTTTTGATCTCATTTTTCTTGTGTAGCATGAAAATATGTTTAGAAGAATTGAACATGTTTAACATATATTGGATTACTTGCTATCTAAAAAGAGGGAGGGAGAAAAACATTGAAACACAAAGTTTTACAAGAGTGAATGTTAAAAACTATCAAAGCATGTTTTTGAAAATAAAAAGTTTTAAAATAAAAAATTAAAGTTGCCCTCTCCCATATGAAAGATGAAGGGAGAGACAATTCTTGAACCCATTTGGGATTTTTCTAACAAAGATACTGGAGTGGTTTACCATTTCTTTCTCCAGCTCATTTGACAGATGAGGAAATTGTCCAGTTGCCCAGTTGTAAGTGTCCAATGCCCAGATTTAAAGTTAAGATGAGGCACCTTGTAGCTGTCCTGCAAAACAGGATCAGTGAGAAAGACAAGTGATGTCAGTCAGTTAATAAACATTTATTAAGCACCTACTATGTGCTAGGCATTGTGTTAAGCTCTGGAGATACAAAGTAAGGTCATTGCCCTCATGGATTGTACAAACTTGCAAAACAGCTACATACAGGATAACTGATCATCAGAGGGAAAGCACTTGAATTAAAGGGAATCAAAAAAGGCAGAATTGTGACTGAGACATGAAAGGAAGCCTGAGAAGGCAGGAGAAGATGAGGAAGCTGAACATTCTGGGCGTTAGGGATTTTGTTATTGCTGTTCTCTAGTTTTCAGTCCTGTTTGACTCTTTGTGATCTCACTTGGGATTTTCTTGGCAAAGAAACTAGAATGGTTTGCCGGTTCCTTCTCTAGCTCATTTTACAAATGAGGAAACTGAGGCAGATGGAGTGGAGTGACTTGCCCAGCTAGAAATTATTTATTTAATTCTAGGCCTGGCACTATCCACTGCCCTTCCTTGATGCCCTAACATAGGGGATATCCAATGAAAATTACTGAAATTTGGGAAATAAAATGAAAATTGTGAAGATGGAGTGAAGTGTCTGCTTTGAGGAAAGAGTCATTGTGACTGGATCCAAGACTATGATGGGATATAAGGTAGAAACAATACTGGCTTTAGAGCAAAAGAAGACTGACTCCATTCTTAACTCTGCTACTTCCTACCTTTAAAGCTTTGGATGAATCACTTTAATCATTTAAGCCTCAAGTGCCTTATCTGTCAAATGAAGGTGTCAACAAGATAACTCCTGGGATTTCTTTCACTTCCAGGTACTACAAGATAATTCCAGGTTCAGATAAATGATAAAGAAAATCTACTCACCACATACGACAGCTTCAATTATTAACCACAAAACAAATATGTGTAATATTTTTAGAATCTATCAATATGAACAGAAAGGAAGCCAAGTGTACGTGGGAAAGAGTTGAGTTCAAATTTTACTCTTGATGTAGCATTAGCATATAATCATGTCATTTCTCTGAGACTCAGGCAACTTTCTAAGGTTATCTGCTAAAGTCTTTGTCAGGGAAGGAGGGAGTTCTCCAAAGAAATCACAGGTCCTAGACAAATAGAGGCAATTTTTAAACCATTTTGGCTATTTGGTTTTCCCATACTGAGGAAGTTATTCCCTGTGTCTTCATTTATTCCTGTTCTAATTGGAAACTATTGTATTGCGCTAAGTAGTGCTCAAAATGTTCATTTTTTTTTTTTTTTTAAAGCTCTCTAGGCCTGCATCATGCATGGACACATGAAAAGATGGGATGATTTGCTGGAGATTGTAAGCTCCTTGAGGGCAGAGACTTTTGTTTCTTTTTGTATGCAACAAACTTACCATAATGCCTGGTACAAAGTAGGTACTTAATAAATATTTATTGATTGATTGATTATGTATGATGGGGATGGAGATAACTATAGTACTTTTCCAAAAAGCATTAGACAAATTTTGTGGATATGACTAACTTATTAATTCTTATTTATCTTATAATTTAGCCATCTTCTTTAGAAGATGATATGTTAGGATGGGCAGAAGCTGTCAGTCATTACGTTTGAAAAGTATTATTCCCTTTTAGCTGAGGAATGATGGGATATTAGTTTTATAAATAATTGGCAAGAACCAGAGTGCCTCCCAAGAGGAACAATTCATCCTGAACAATAAATTGCACACTCTTTGAGGATCTGTGACTTATATACCTTTTGTCTTTTAGCACCTCTAGCAGCATAGTAAACATAGTAGACATTTAATAAACATGTATTGATTCAATGAATAAATGGAGCCTCCTATAATGTTGTACAAAGCTACTGTACTAGATTTAGGAAGAGGAAGATGGGTTCCTATAGTATCTTAAAAGTTAAAGAATAAGACCTCAGAAATAAAGACACAGTAATACATGCAAATATGGGCATATAAAAATTTACTTAACTAATTATAAGAGAATGCAGCATTTTGTGAGAACATAGAATTTGACAAAGTTTAGATTTCCTGATGCTCCAGATTTCACTAAAAACTAACCCCTCACAGGTTCAAGCCAGCACCATATGCAAAGAGATGTTTGTTAGAGTGTTCTGACTTTTTAATTGAAGGACATAATTGTTAAATGGGGAGGAAGATGTTTATTTTTGAAAGGGGTAAACCTTAAGAGGTATTTTGGCCTGAAGTAGTGGTGTCAAACTAAACTGGAAATGGATCCAATGGGCCACATATTAACTTAGAAAACCACAAAATAACATTATTCTATGTTGTATTCTATGTTTATTTATTTTGTTAAATATTTCCCATTACATTTTAATCTGATTCTGGCTGAACCCTGGAGTTTTTCTGGAAAGGAAAGCGCTTGAATTTTTAGTTCCAAGACTTGGATTTTAGTCTCTGCTCTTCTACTTGATAGATCTTGGATGAGTAATGTTTTGGTTTCTTCAATTCTCTTTTCCATAAAATAGGAGAGATGAACCAAATTATCTTTCAACTCTAATAACTTCTAATAAAAAATAGAATTTTTTGAAAGCTATAATTTGGGGGTTGCTAAGTGGTGCAGTGGATAGAGCACCAGTCCTGAAATCAGCAGGATTTGAGTTCAAATCTGGCCTCAGACACTTAGCCCCGGGATCCTGGGCAAGTCACTTAATCCCAATTGCCTCAACAAAAGAAAAAAAAAAAAAGAAAACTAGTGTTTGGTGAGAAGATAGAGGATGGAATTTCCAGAAAAATTTTCTTTGACCTTGATGTTTACTCTATTTAACTTCAATCTTCACTATCTCTTTGTTTCTGTCCTCAGTTGTCACCATCTCCACCATTCCTCAATGGTGGGGCTTTCAGTGACAAAGCACACTAAGCTGTTCATTAATAATGAATATTCATTATAATGTTATTATCTGAGAGAGTCAAAAGGATGATTTATCTAGTGGCTGTGATTGGTCCATTAAATTTAGGTGAGGCACTTTGTTTTGTTGGTCTATAGGTTGGTTTCAACTAAATTTGATTAGGAGAGATATCTCTGGTCTGAGAACCAAATCTCTTCTGGTTAGAGGTCACAAATTTGTTGAATAAATGCTCACATGATATATGTTAAATGAATCAATAATAACAAACTAATAGCCCAGTGGAGAAGGCCTGCCTAGATCTTACCTAGTCAGCAGCAAACCTAGATCCTTCCATCCAGTTGTTGTTTAGTCATTTCAATAGTGTCCCACTCTTCCTCACCCCATCTGGGATTTCCTTGGCAAAGATACTAGAGTAGTCTGCCATTTCTTGTCTAGCTCATTTGACAGATGACACACTGATGCACATTGGGTTAAATGACTTGCTCAGCGTCTCACTGCTAGTAAGTGACTGAGACCACATTGGAATTCAAGTCTTCCTGATACTAGACCAGGCACTCTATCCATTGTACTACTTAGCTGTTGCCAAACCCAAGCTTATAGGCTTCCATTGATTCCATCTGTTTTTATTTCTTTCAACTTTTTTACTTAGGATTTAGTTGTAGTTAAGAAATTTCAAATCTCCTCTCTTTAACTCCTCTGAGACTCAGTTTCTTTATTTATAAAAGGAAAGAGACCATTTCAAGATCTCAAGACCACAACTCAGAAATTAAGAGAAGGGATTAGGCTTTGTCTACTAATAAGTTTCGATGTAATTAAATGAATTCAAGGAACCTGTTCAGGGATGAAAACAATTCCATCAAGTCAAAACATTAACTGGAAATTAAGATAAAATTAGTAAATTGCTTTGGACATGCAGTTCAGGATCCAAGGAGAAATAGACTTAACAAACCTGAATTCAGGCCAGAAACAGGAGAGGTTCACCAAAGCCTATCAGAAATAAACAGGTGGTAGAATCAGAACAATGCTTAACACATAGTAGGCATGTTAATAAATGCTTATTGATTGCTTTAGTGGATAAGTATTTTACCTAGGTTTAGGCTGAATGAGAAGGAAGAAAGGTTGGGAGAACTGGGAATCACCCCCAAAAGAATGAAAGCTTCAATAGTTAGCATTTACATAACTCTTTAATGCTTATAACCTTTGTAAATATTACCTCATTTTATCCTGACAACCACCTGGGAAGGTAGGTGCTGTTAGCACCCCCATTTTATAGATGATAAAATTGAGGCTGAAAAGTCACATATTTAGTTCAATGTTCACAGTGTGTCTGTGGATACACTGGAATTTCCTGATTCTAGGGCTAATACTTTATTCGCTGTAATACCTTGCAGGCAAGGACTTTTAAAATTTTTTGAGGAATTTTTTTTTTATCACTAGAGTCCAGCACAATGCTTAATTCATGAAGGAATTGGGATTCAAGTTGATCCTTGAAGGATGAGTCTGGTTGTCCTTTGTTTTTAGAGAAGACCAATGACATCATAGAGTGATGTTTTGACTTGCTCCTGAATTGGATTTAAGTGAGGCAAAGTTACACACAATTTTCAGTCTCACTCTCTCAGCTAGTCATTGAAATCTAGATCAAAATCTAGCAACAGAACAAAAGGCAATGGCCAGGGATAATCTTCATATCTTTAAAGACTGACCAAGCTCTGAGCACTCCACAGATCTGCTTCTTCCACCTTCACGACTGTGGCAACAAACTGTTCTCATCACCCATTCCCCCTGGGGAGGGCTTCACAGGCTTGAGGAAGACACCCCCTTACTTCACTGGTTTGAGGACTGTCAGTTACCCTCAACCTGATTCAGTTCATCTGGTGAATTGGTCTTTACCAGGGTATGGTTGTTGGACATGCTACAGCTTCTTCTCACACAGATGAAAGTTGGGTGGAGAGGGACTCCAAAGATGGATGAGCATCCCTGAAAAGGGCTGGGCAGGCCCAGAGGTGCTAATCCCATACACCCAGTATAGAGGAGACAGCAACAATAAAAGTTACCTGCAATGCCCAAGCACTGTTGTACTGAGGGTGGGATTGGGCAGTAAGTAGATCACTATGCCTATATAAGAGGAGTTATGTCCTGGAATAGTGGGAGATAATGTTGGAAAAGTGACTTTAAGCCAGATTATGAAAGGTCTTGAATACTTTACTACATGACTGTGGAAGGTAATAATGTAATAGAACAAAATTTTAGGAAAAAGAGTCAAATGTGGTTTTCAGGATGATTCGAAGGGAGGAGAGGCTGGAGACAAGATATCAATCAAAAAGCAATAGTAAAAATGTGAAGGAAAAATGGAGCCCTTCTAAGTGTGGTGGCAGTGGGAATAGAAGGGACTAGGTAGGATAGAAATTTCCAGGGAAGGGTCCTACTATATATGTTAAATGTTCTTGCTTTGCAGAATAGCAACATGACTTTGGTTTTGTTTTGTTTTGTTTTTCTTTTTCTTTTTTCTCATACTAAAATCTATTTAGTATACTTTTTAAGAATCTTAAATTGTGGTTAAAAGTATTAATCCATTAAAAGAACGTGTTGCTTCTTTTTCACACATGAAAGAGCAAACATCTTTATAGTATGTGAGGATTTAAAAGCTCTTCAAAAGCAAAATTGTTCTTACTAACCTCATATTAAAGACATGGTGTTAATGTTGAAAAAAAAAAAAAAAGATTATCCAATATCACTTGTAAGGGGAGTTTGAAAGAAATTGTGGCTGTCCATAAATGTTTCCATCAGTAGAATGTTTTCTCCTATTATCATCAAAGAAATTACACTTTTCCCAGATAATAACATTTAAGTTTACTGGGAATTGGAAAAATCCTATTACTAACTTCAATTAAACAAAACCAGATTAAATCCCTTTTTATACCCAGGTAGTAAGGGAAAGTGGAGGGTGAGGCTGCATTGGAGTGAGGTAAAAAGGTGAGAGACCCATCAGGCTATTTATGTTATGAATGTAGGGGGGAAATCACTTTCCTCAGTCCTAGAGCTAGGGGTTTGCTAGTATTTGGAACTCTAGCAAGTCAACCTCTATTTTTTTTCATTCCCTTGGCTGCTTGAAGAAAAGGCTCAATACCAGATATCCAATAAAAGCAATGTGTACATTTTAAAAAACCACCACATCCACTCACCATTTGACAAAAATTGCTGGGAAAACTGGAAATTAGTATGGCATAGTATCACAGAAACTATGGCATTCATCCACACCTAACACCCTACACCAAGATAAGATTGAAATGGGTTCATGATTCAGACATAAAGAGTGATAGTATAAGCAAATTATAAGAACAACAAATAATATATCTCTCAGATTTGTGGAGAAGGAAGGAATTTGTGGCCAAAGAAGAATTAGGGTACATTTTGGAATGCAAAACGGATAAGTTTGATTACATCAAGTTAAAAAGTTTTTGTACAAACAAAACCAATACAGATAAGATTAAAAGGGAAGGGTTCTGATAAAGGCCTCATTTCTAAAATGTATAGAGAACTGAGTCAAATTTATAAGAAAACAAGCCATTTTTCAATTGATTAAATGGTCAAAGTATATGAACAGATGATTTTCAGATTGGCCTAATAGAGAAATTACTTGGGCATAGTTCCACCCTGTTCTCCAGAATGATTGGATCAGTTCACAACTCCACCAACAATGTATTAGTGTCCTAGTTTTCCCATATCCCCTTCTATTCATCATTTTTTCCTGTCATCTTAGTCAATCTGAGAGGTATGTAGTGGTATCTCAGAATTGTCTTAATTTGCATTTTTCTGATCAATAGTGATTTAGAGCCTTTTTTTATATGAATAGAAATGGTTTTAATTTCTTCATCTGAAAATTGTCTATTCATTTTCTTTGACCATTTATTAATTGGAGAATGGCTTATAGTCTTATAAATTTGAATCAGTTCTCTATACATTTTGGAAATGAAGTCTTTATCAGAACTCTTGGATATAATTTTTTCTTCCAGTTTGCTGCTTCCCTTCTAATCTTATCTGCATTGGTTTTGTTTATACAAAACCTTTTTAACTTGATGTAATCAAAATTATCCATTTCGCATTTCATAATGTATTCCAATTCTTCTTTGGCCACAAATTCCTTCCTTCTCCACAGATTTGAGAGATGGATTATTCTTTGTTCTTATAATTTGCTTACAGTATCACTCTTTATGTCTAAATCATGAACCCATTTTGACCTTATCTTGGTATAGGATATTAAGTGTGGGAGAATGCCTAGTTTCTGCCATACTAATTTCCAATTTTCCCAATGATTTTTATCAAATAGTGAGTTCTTATCCTAGAAGCTGGGGACCAAATCTTCTTTCAATAACCTAAAGAGCTTTGGGAAGGGAAAAAGAGTCCTGGTCCTAAAGAGTGACTGGTTTTCTCCTAATTTATCCTTTATATAGTTCATTGTTGTTCAGTTCTATCTTGTTCTTATAGACCCACATATATATATATATATATATATATATATATATATATATATATATATTCATCCATTCAAATCTAACTTCTTTGAAAGTAGGTTTTGCTTTATTCTTTTTACTTGTATCTCCTGCATAGTACTTGGAAACATAATAGTTGCTCTATTGTTCCATTTGGAGTTTTCTTGGCAGAAATACTGCAGTGGTTTGCCATTTCCTTCTCCAGCTTATTTGATAGTACCTACAGTCATCCAGCTACTAAATATCTGAGATTAGATTTGAACTCAGAATCCTGTCTTCCTGACTTCAGCCTAATATGCACTGTATCACCTAGTTGCTCCTAGTTACAGGAACTCTTTTATTTTTGCCCTTATATCCTGAGAACATAGCTCAGTGCTTTGCACATGGTAATTGGTCACTTATGAATGACTTTGTGACCTTGTGGACCATACTGTCCATGGGCTTTTCTTAACAAGATACTGGAGTAGTTTGCCATTTCTCTTTCCCATGGATTAAGGCAAGTAAGTAAGTGAGTTGCTGAGGGTCACATCTAAGGATAAATTTGAACACAAGCCTTGCTGATTCCAGGCCCAATGCTCTATCTAGTGAGCCTACTAGCTGCCTCATCCCTCTCTTTGTATATATTTGCTTGCACGTTGTCTCACTTATTAGATTATCAACTCCTTGAGGTCAGGGGACTGTCTTTTGCCTTTGTCTGATACATAGTAGGCAATTAATAAATGTTCATGGATTGATTTACAAAGAAAGTAAAATCTAATTATACTTATTCTAGCCACACAGATGTCTGAGGTAGTTGGGTGTGTTTTTGGTCAATCCACACAAATCCAATCCAAACTTTGTGGAGGATTAATCCTCTCATTAAATCTTTTCATAGTTTTTCTATTAATGAATAGAACAGATTCAATTCAACAAAAACTTATTGTCTAGTATGAAATACTGGGTATTTAGGTTTTATGTTTATTCTTATTGAATTTTATCCTCCTAGCTATGGCCTGGTGTTCACAACTGTTCAAATCTTTTTGGAGCTTATCATTGTATCAACTATCCTTACCAGATGTATGTCATCTGAAATATTGATAAGGACACCATCTCCACCCTCAGACAAATTGTTGATGAAAATGTTAAGTAGCAGAAAGCCAAGCAATGATCTTGGGACACTGCTCTAGAGCCAAAGTTGAGATCAAACCATTAACATTTCTCTGGGTTTAACCATTCAACCAGTTTCAAATCTAATTGTGTTATCATCTAGTGCAGTTCATGTTTCTCCATATTTTCTATAACACATAAGTAACTATCAAATGCTTTGTTGAAAATTATACCTATAGCATTTCCTTGATCTACCAGTTTAGCGACTTTGTCAAAGAAGGAAACTAGGTTAATTGGAAATGACCTATTTTTTTTAAACCATGTTTATAATTACTGCTTTCTTTTTTTCCATGTCCATGTCTTGAATAGAAGACAAGTTCCCCAGCCTATAGTTAGCAGATTCCATTCTCTTCCCTTTTTCAAAAATTGGGAGAATATATGTTCTTAGTCAGTTTGTGGTTATCACTCCAATTTTTCATCATCATTTAATCATTAATTCTGTAATCACATTTGTAATGTAATCACATTATTTTCCTTCCAGTACCTAAAACTGTAGTTTTCCTAGATCAGGTGACTTAAATTCTCTAGGAGCATCTAGGTGCTCTATCTTGTCACTTTATATTTCAATTTTTTATGTCATTTTTTAAAATCCAAAGATCATCTTTCTTCAAAGAGAAAACAAAAGCAAGTAAAAATTGAGTAATTTTTTTTGTCATTAGTTATCATTGTCCCTTCTATGCAGAATAGTGAATCTATTTCTTCTGCACCACCTCCATCCTTCATGATATTTAGCCAAAAAAAAAAAAAAAAAAAAAAAAGCCTGATCTTTTTGTTGCCTTTAGCTTTTGTGGCCAGACTCTTTTGAGTTTTAAAATCCATATGCTATTTGGTAAACACATTGTATTTATCTTATGATACCTTTCTTTGCTCCCAGTGTATTTTTAAAAATCTAACTTGGTTTGTGGTTTGCCTGTATTCACTCTGGACATAGGTTGGAATTCTGCCTTTGATACTTGATAGCTATGTTATCTAACTCAAGTTAATTAACCTCACTGGACCTCCCTCAGCTTCTTCATCTGTAAAATGAAGATAATAATGCTATAGTATTCAATTCATGGAATTGTTGCAAGGATCAAATGAAATATTATGTGTAAAGCAGTCACAAAACCTTAAGTGTCACTTAAATGTCAGTTATGATGATAGGGATTCTGAAGCCTAAGAACAAAATTTTGAAAGACATGTTGGAAAATCATAATAGCAACTTTTTGAGGTCAACAATATGATTCTCCATTAGGTGGGATAAGTTTAATGACAAAACCTTGCAGTGCACTCCTCCCTTTGACTCACCTTGTTATAGTGGTAGTAGGACGAGTCAGTACATCTTCCCTTAAGAACAGGAGATATAAAGTGAGATGGTAAAGGGACCAGAAACAATTCTTGTCTTGTTAGAGATCTCTTAGACTAGTTAGACATGGTTTCAAAGGATCACAGATTTAGAAATGGAAGTGACTGACCTCTGAGATCATCTAGTTCAAGCACTTTATTTATAGATCAGGAAAGATTTTTTTAAAACTGATTTTCAGGACTTCATCTTTAATCAAAAAAGTCATCAAATATCATTTCTGGAAACAAAAGAGAAATGAAAAATATATTTTGTCTTCATTTTAATATCTAAATTTCTGCTCAAAAGATTTAATTCACCATTAATAGTCCAATGTTACTTTTGTGAAAAATTATACATATGACTTGTGATATGAGTAAAAATAAGAAGAAATTCAAAATGAAATATATGTAAAATTGCTTATAGAAATGCATTTTTAAAAAATCACTTAAAATATGACAAGTGGTCATGTGTTTCTTTAAATAGGAAGAGTGCCATCTGTTCCTTGTAGTGGGAACATATATTATCTATGGACCTTTGACCTTTGGCATTTCTTTTTCTGGATCCCAGATTTTCACCTGTAATTCTTGTGCAGGTATGTATATGTTATGTGAATATGTGTCTTGTGGCTTTGTCTAGCCTTGACTGACTTAAAGAAAATGATTCATCACATAACTTTGGTCCACTTTTGAAATGAAAACAATTAGAAAGTAGCCAGAACAGCCCTCTGGGTGATGACTAATTACATCTATAATTATGAGCTGGGAATTTGACTCAGTTGGATAATAATAATATTGACCAAAATTATTTCAGAGTAAATGACTGGCCAAGGAGGTAAAGGGTAAAATTTTAAACAAAAGGAGATTGTGATTCTCTTGACTAATAAAGGCCCAAACCTTTGAGCACCTGCAGGTTGTTCTTCTTGGTACCAAGCCACGAAGATACTTCTGGAAAAGCAGAATGGACAGCCTTGCCCTGTATTTCAGAGGTATTTTGTGACTCATCCTACTGAATATGATAGAAAGAAGGCCTTTTAAATCACTGTTGAGCCAGAACTATGGGTGTATACCAAAGGCACCATCATTAGGCCAAATTTCTCTGTTTTCTTTTCTGATTCCTTCTCTGAAGCCAATCAAGAATCACATCTCCCTACATGGAAGCAATATTATCAGGCTGTCCTTTCTGGGACTATCAACCCCTCCTGGGGCTAGAACTATATTAGAAATGTAAACCACTTTCCTTAGACAAATACCTTGTCAGGTAAATATGGTACTTATTATCAAATAAATTTTACACATGGCAAAAATGATGCACAAAGGAGTTAATTTACTTAGTTAGTTAACTTCTAAGTTGGAAATCTATCTTCCAGTTCACCATTCTTCCCACAAAGCTCTAATTGCAGGTGAAATAGGTCAAAAAAGGATAATCAGAAATGTCAGGGTTCAAAATAAGGCACTACGTAACTCTAGTCATACTTCAATAAAAATAAGTCTCGCTTTTAGAGAGTCTTTTCAGTTATAATATTGGTAATGATAATGGCCCTGCAGTCAGGAAAACCTGAGTTCAAATTTGGCCTCAGATACTAGTTGTGCCACACTAGGCAGGCCACTTAACTTCTGTTTGTCCCAGTTTTCTCATCTGGAAAATAGGGATACTAATTCTTAGGACACTGGATGCCTTTCCCTCCTTGGTTCCTTGAATTTTCTCCTTCTAGTTGTTGCAGAAATCCCCCCCCCACCCCCCCCATCATAGGCAGCGTCCCATTCCTTTTCCATTCCCTTTGGCCAAAGATACTTGATTTCTCAAACTGGTTAGATAAGATTGACTGGTGTCAATAACTCTATTCCTTCTCTTCTTCTGGTTCTTCCCTCTCCTCCTCCTCCTCTTCCTCTTTTTCCTCCTCTTTCTCCTTGCTTCTTCCTCCTCCTCCTCCTCTTCCTCCTCCTACTCCTCACTTCTTCCTCCTCATTCTCCTCTTCCTCCCTTTTTCCTCCTCCCTTCCTCCTCCTTCATGCCTTCTCCTCCTCCTGATTCCGGAGCAGGAGCAGGTGCCTTATCCACTATGCCATCTAGCCACCTGCATTCTATTCCTTCTAACGAAAGATGGAAGATTGTTGGTTTTATAGTTTGCCTTCTCTTTACTCTCTGAAATCTTGTCTGTGGTCAGTCTATTTATGTAACTTAAGGCCCTCAGGACCTTACTATCCACCCCTCTGCTCCAGAAATGCTGGAAACTTTTCTTCTGCTCTAAGGCTGACCTTTCTTTTAAGTGTTAACTCCCTCAATTAGAATGGGAACTCCTTAAAAACTGCTATCTCTCTTTTACTATTTGTATTCCCAATCCTTAGCACAGTGACTAAAGGAGCAAGTGCTTAATAAATACTCTTTCATTTATTCACTAATAACTTCATTAATGGAACAAAGATTGGGAAAATGCCACAAATCGAACAGCTATGGTGTAGTGGAGAGAGCCCTAAATGTGAAATGATGATGCACAAAGGAAGGGAAATAAGATACACACAGAGAGAACTATAATGTTATATGAAAGGTACATTAGATCTGAATTCAGATTTTGCCACTAGTATGCTGTGGGATGCTAAACAAGTTATTTTTCCTTTCACAGTCTCAGTTTTCTCATTTGCAAAATTAAGGGGTTGAACTGTATCATGTCTAATATCCTTTCTGGCTCTAAATTCTTTGATCGTCTGACTTTTAGTTTGTATTGTTCAGTCCTTGGGCTGTGATTGGGGGTCTATCCCAGCCAGGTCTAAAAGATCTGATGTATATTCTATTGTCTATAAGCTGAAGGATTCCTTTGGAAATTGAAGAGAATTTTTATTTTATTTTAGGTACCGAAACTGAGAGTTAAGAAAGTGGTTAAATAACTTCCTAGAGATCATATAGTTAATTAGCACTAGAATGTGCACTGTAACCCAGGTCCCAGTTTGGGAACACTGCTATGCTCATCTCTCACCTTCCCCCTAGCTTTCCCAACACAAATGTACAACCCTGAGGGAATTTCTCAGTAACCAAAGCTCTGGCTCAAGCCTGCTGCAGATACTTCCAGGAGAGCTTGAAAGAGAAATAGTTTGGTTGTCTGTAGTAAGGGACCCAGCAGTTTGGAAACTGGCCCAAGATGAAGGCATACAACAACAAACTTTGTAAAGTACATGCTGTGTGCAACCACAAATACATTAATCACCTGCTATGCACAACTGCAAACATTCGTTAATCACCTGCCATGCACAGATACAAAGTTTAGATAAGACATTGTCCTTTATCTCTCATAGGACTGAGACAGTCCAGGAAGGGAATTAAGACACACACATACACACACACTCACAGAGCTATGATGTTATGTGAAAGGCACATTAGATAACAGAACTGGACTATGTCTATGTGGAGGTCTAAGAGATATCAAAAAAAGGCTTCCTAAGGAGGAAGAAGCAAGGAGGAGGAGGAGGAGGAAGAGAAGGACAACGAGGAGGAGGAATGAAGGAGGAAGAAGTAAGGAGGAGGAAAAGGGAGGAAGAGGAGGATGAGGAGGAGGAAAAAGAGGAAGAGGAGGAGGAGGAAAGGGAAGAACCGGAAGAAGAGAAGGAATAGAGTTGTTGACACCAGTCAATCTCATCTAACCAATAGGATTTGAGATGGGCTTTATAAGTAAGCACTTATTAATAAGCAAGGAGTAAAAGGAAGGACATTCCAGGCATCGGAGAAAATTTAAGTAAAGGCAAGAGCCTGGAGACCTCAGAGTAAGCTGAATATTCAGAGACAGAAAGATGTTCATTTTGGAGAAACTACATTGCTAATTTTGAGTCAAATTTCTATATATTTTAGAAATGAAGCCTTCATCAGAAACATTGGCTATAAAAATTATTTTCCAGTTTTCTGCTTCCCTTCTGATCTTGACGGCATTTGTTTTGCTTGTGCAAAGACCTTTTAATTTAATGTAATCATAATTATCCATTTTGTATTTCATAATGTTCTCTAGTTCTTCTTTGGCCATAAATTCCAGGGAGGGCATTTTAAATGGAAGGAATGGTGTAATCAAAGGCAAGATTGCATAAGGCTTGTTTAGAGAATTGTAAGCAGACCAATTGTCCAGAAACGTCATAGGCAGTAGTAGGAAGTGAGAAGAGAAGAGCTGATGTAGAGTTCAGATTGTAGCCGGCCTTGGGAACTAGGTTAAGAAGCTTGTACTGGATCTAATTAGGCAATGGAGAATGATCTCAGTTTTTGAATTAGGATTTCTTTCAGTCGTGTGTAGAACTGGTTGAAGAGAGTGTTATAAAGGATAGCTCTCTGGATAAGAGAGATATATTTGGAAATCATACTAATTATATTAATATAAAAGAATAAGATCCATAGTTAAGGCATTAGAGTTTAGTTTAGTTGTGAGCATATAAGTATTTGACCTAAGGTTGTGGCAAGGGGAAGAGAAAGGAGTCCTGAGAAGCTTACCCACAGTCTTATCTTGATTAGCAGTCAGGACACACAGAGCCACGCCCATCCCAGACCAGTTGTCTATCTCTGAAGGGAGTAGGGGCTGCTCTGAAAAATACTTATCCTGTACATTTTAAAACTGGCTCTGTTTCCCTGGGATGGCCATCCTGCCTTAGAGCTGACTGCCACAGGCCTTTTAATTGTAGAAGTTTCAAAACTAACATTGGGACGGCCATTTTAACCCCTGGGGTTCAGAGCATTTTAAAAGCCAAAGGACATCAGTGGCTTGCTGCTGGGAGGCCTAATAGATATCAGGATCTTCTACCTGACCTGACTCTCTGGGTGTGACACATTTTCAACCCTGCCACCCTGTTCCCCGAAAATGGGGAAAGAAAGATGGGCTATTCTGCAGTGACTCTCAATGATACCCTAGACTCTAAGCTACTTAAGTTCTCCTTTCACTGTATACAATGCCAGCACCTCAAACACAGCCCCCACCCCTTCAAGGAGACAAAAGCAGGGTTTGGGGGAAATGTTCTTTGGTTCTTAAAGGCAGAGCAATGTTAGTCCCTGGGTGGGATACTTAGAACATGAAAACATTCTTTCCAATCTTACTGCCACAATCAACCAGCTGGCCAATGAAACTGCCAGTCTGTTTTATTAACACTTTTAAAGATGAGAACTTCTTTTGCTCCTGCAATTTTTGTCTCTACTTTCTTGATTAGATAGATTCTTGATTCTATGCCCTTGCCAATAATTACTTCCTTAACTACCTCCTTAACTACTAGAGCCAGGGAGCTCTGTGGGCAGTGGGGTTTGTTTGGCATCATTGGGTGGGCCATCAGCATTCTTAAGGCAGCCCACAGACGGGACCTGATGCATTTTTTGCAAAAGGCCCCATTCCCAAACGTCACCATCTCAACCTTGGATGGCACCCCACTTTTAATCTGCTTCTGAGATTTGTTTCCTCTAGGCTTCAAGCTGTGAATTTTTAACTGCCCTTCAGTCTGCAGATCATGGGAAGACTGACTGGGACACACAATTAGATGCCCTGATGCTATTTTCAGATCTGACGCCCCCTCCCCCCGCTCCTGCCCCAGTATCTCTAGACCCTTGTCAGCTTGAAGTAGTTACCGAAGTCTGAGATCTTTGCCCTTTATCCCAAATGAATTGGGGGGGGGGGTGACTGCTTGAAGGGGATGACAGGATGTGAAACTGTGTTCCCTTTAATCTGTAAAGTTATTACTCTGAAATTGTGTCTCCTTTTGATATGTAAAAGTAGGGAGATTCCTGGTCTCCCAGGCTCCAAAGAATCTAGGAAAAGGCATATTTTCCAGCATTCAATTGGAAATCATTCTCCATTGAACCAGATCCCCCATTCAGGCTGAAAAAACCTTCATTCAATTGGGAGATCTGGGCCTGATAGTGAAGTATATAAGTCTGGGAGCACTGGCTTTCTTTTCAACCTGAAACCTGAACCTCAGATTACTATAAAGGATATTTCTAAGCTCCTGATCCTTGCAGAATGTCCAAAGCAGAACTATGGTTCATCCCTTGGTATAACTGCCTGTCAGGACCACTGCCCACTGTGAAAACATTCTCTTCTCAGCAAAAAATCTTTTGTTATTTCTTTGCCACTGAGGAAGTCAATCTCTAACAAAGCTGACCTCTGCAGAGCCAATAAACTTCCTTTTTGCCAGTCTAATATTTTGGGTTGGTGAATTCTTTCATGAAGGACCTATGCTGACCAGAAGGGGATTCTCCCACCTCCACTCTCTGCACTGCCACTAACCTCATCAGGAGGGATTGGATTTAAGGGGCATTTTGAAAGAACTGAAGAAACTTGGTGCCTGAATATAGAACTGAGGGAAGATAAAGGAAGAATCAAACAAAAATAGGTCTTGATCCTGGGTAACTGGCAGATTTGTTGTGACATGAGCTAAAATAAGAAAGCAGCAAGAGGAATCAGTTAAGGGGGACAATACTTTATTCAATTTGACATACTGAGTTTTAAGCATTATCTCTTCTTCCCAATATAACAATTCCTAATCTCTCCTAACCCACTTCCTGGGAGGAAGTTGTCTGACATTAAAACATCCTATGACCAGTGACTTAGATGAGTCTTCGTGACTACAGGCCAGGTATTCTATGAAGGCAGACACACTTCCTCCTTTAGTTTTAAAGTCTCTTCTAGGCCAAAGATCCTCAATTTCTTCAACTGACCCTCATATAGTACTATCTCAAGGCCCTTCACCATTCTGGTTGACCTTACTGGACTTAATAGTGTCCTTTCTAAATTGCTCAGATGTAGTCTGACCAGCGATAATGATGAGGGTTGAATCCCCTCAATTCCATGAGGTTAGTGGCAATAAGAGAATTGTTAAAATCCCTTTTAATCAGCCACAGGTTTTAAATTGAATTTGAAAGAATTGAAAGAATTCACTTATTCCCAAATTATTAATTGCAAAATGCAAGTTTATTGTTGGATAGAAATCAATTTGATGATAGAAATCAGTTTGATAAGAGACTGACTTTTATAGTGGCAGAGTCCTATTGGGAGATAGAGTTTTATGCTGAGAGAATCAGCAAATTGCTTGGGCCTTCTGCAAGGAGTTTAGCTGAAGGAAGCTGTTATATGGGCATCCTGGTGGGGGGCTGGGACAGCCTGAGCTGATCAGACCAGGATTTTTCAATTGAATGATAATTTAGAATTTCTATGGGAGTTGATTTGCCCCTGAATTAGTGTTACTTCTCTCATCCTAGAAGGATGGGCCCTGTCTCTAGACTCCTTGGAGCCTGGGAGATCCTCATCTCTAAGATCAGAAAAGGGGACACAATCTCAGAGTGGTAATTTTAAAGGGACACAGCTTCAGTAAAGGGAACAGTTTCCCTGCTGCTTCAATAGTATGGCAGGATTGTCCTTTTCTATCTTCTTCCCCTCTCCTTTCTAGATAATATGCTTCTCTAAGGGTAAAGCAACTTAGATCTGTTTAGCCCAGGTTCAATTTTCCTAGGCAGACTGTTAGGCAGAAGCTCAATTGCACTTAGCTTCTGAGATCATTGGTCCTCAGACATATCCATTTAAACTGGTGAAATGTGGCATAATGAGATTTGTACTTAAGATGGTGTATGTGCTAACTTAAAAAAACAGAACAGTTTAAGAATTTAGTTCAGGAAAGAACTTAGGGATTGTCTGGTCACATCACTTCATTTAACACATGAGAAACAGATTTGGAATCACTTGTCCAAGGTTTCTCAGCAGGTTAATGAAAGCTAATGCCTATGTCTACTGAAACCACATTCAGTGTATTTGGTATCATTTTAATTTTTTTTTACAAAATAATAATTTATTAATTTTTTCATTACCTTTAATACTTGGTATTATATTGGGACCCTATGCAGAGAACCATTTTTTATATCAAAGAAGAAAAAAAGAAAAAAGTAGTTTAGCAAAACTAAGCAATATATTAATTGAGTTTGTCAGCATATGCACCATCCTATACCATAGTCCCCCACTTCTCCTATACATTCTCCTCCTTTTTTTCATTGGTATCGTTTAATAAACAGTCAATCAAAAGGAGATTTTACTTCTAGGTCATGTTATTGTTTTGAGGAAGGATGGAAATCCATCTTCTCCGGAAGGGAAGATTTGATCAGTTCATGCAATGAGAGTTCCCATTAGTTGCATTAATTCTGTTGTTCACATTCCCATTTATTTTGGGGTACGCCATCTACCCTTATCCTAAAACTTGCCAAGAAGGCTGAGTTTACAAGCCATCTGGTGCAAAGCTCTGGAGCAATTCTGGTAAAAGAAAAAAAAATGTCTTTGACCCAGCAGCATCATTACAATCAAAATGCCTTTCCCACTTCAATAAGTCATAGGAAAGCTATGAAAGTCCCAAACAGTATTTAGTTGTACCATACGCAGTTAATTAGATTAGTAAGAGCAAAGACAGAAAGTTAGCAAAGTTTCTAAGAATATGCATCTGTAGTCTTATTTGTCAAAGTTTCCCAATGCTTTCCCCTTTTTTCTCTTCATATTTTCCAAGTGCTTTGGCTGATTCAGTCTCCCAGAAGAGCAGGGAAGCCTTTTCATTGAATGTTGTCTTTTGTGTTGATGGAAACAAATATCTGGTTTTAGTGACGTCTGAAGTAAGAGATTGTTTTTCAGGATATTCAAACTCATCTTCTGGTTCATTGGTTTCAAGTCTGAAAATTACAAGATGTTGTTTCCTCTTTCAGCCAATCCTTCAGAGCAAGCTTGCTTCATAATTCTTATCCTTGTCCTCGGGCAATAAGAGAATAACAATAACTGTGCATTTTGGCTGAGAGGAGTTATTTTATCTCCAGAGAATATGGTAAGCTTTTCTAGCATATGTAAGGGCATCCCAAATGCTGATTTCCAGGAATTATGATGTGAGATTTCCTATAAAATTGAATAGATCTTTTAACATAATCTCTATAATTTTATTTTTTTCTACTTTTGAGTGCATTTCTCCAAATCTAAGGAGTATTTCCATTTTTTCTTATCCCCAGGAAAACATTTCATGAACTCATTCTTTTTATTGGTTTTATTTTTCTCCCTTCTTTCCTTTTCCCAAATCCAAAGAGATAAATCTACATCTACAGTCACTTCCTCATTACTCATTCTAGTGTATCCATCTACTCTGGCAGTACACTTACTTGTCCCTGTTATCATTCACTTGTTACAGATTTTTCTTGATCTTGTTTGGAGTTCCCTTGACAGAGATACGAAAGTGATTTCTCCAGCTCATTTTATAGAGGAGGAAACTGAACCAACAGAGATAGTGTTAGGATAGATTATTTGTTCACGGGGTCACACAGCTACTATATGTCTGAGGCCAGATTTGAATTTAGGAAGATGAGTTACTGCATTCTATACACTGAGCCACTTTGCTGCCCCAGACTCTTACCTGGAGCATTACAATAGCCTTCTAACCTCTCTCCTTGATTCTCTTTTCCCTCCAGTCCATTCTTCACACTCTTCCTAAAGCACAAGATTGATCTCATACTTTCATTGCTCAAAAAACTTAATTGGCTCCCCATCAACTATTGAAAAGTTCAAACAGCTTAGCCTGACAATCAAGGCCTCCACAATCTGGCTCCAATCTCCTCTCTTAAATCCATAAATAAACTGGAATATTTTCTGTTTTCCAAATACATTTTTTCATTTCCCTTATGTTCTTACTATCTTCTTCCAGGATCTCAGCTTGTCCATTTGTCCAGGGTCAGCTCTGGGACCACATATTCCAGGGAGAATTCCCTGATCAGTTAAGATGAGAACAAGCTCTCCCTTTTTTTTTTTTTTTTTTTTTTTAACTCTCCTAGCACTTTGTTCTTCTCAATAACCCTTAACATCACTACAGAATAAGCATTGGGAACATTGGGGTTAGAAGATCTTCGTTCAAAACCCAGTTTCTTTTTATTACCTACCTGCGTGCAACTGGGATATTCATTTCACCTCTTTCCGTAAAATGTGGGATTTGGATTGGATGGGCTCAGAAATCTTATACAATATATGTCCTTAAAAATGTCTTGAATGAATGACAACCATGAAATACAACCCAAAGAACTAACTTTAGAAATACTTGATTTGACATTTCACCTTCCATGGTATTTATAAAAGTTTTCCTTAAACTGTCTCTTATACCTGCCATACATTCCTTACTTTAAAAATATATTTCTTCAATTAGCAATTTTTTTTTCTCCTTCATACCTTACCCTTTCAGGGAAAGGGGGGAAAAAACCCCAAAACCTCTATAACAAATTTGCATAAGTTAAATAAAACAATTTTATAAATTGTCTATATCTTCCTTAAAGTATGTCTTTTTTTGCACCTTGAGTCACTCACAACTCTTTTAGGAGTGGGTAATTTGCTTCATAATCAGTCATCTAGAGTCATGGTTGGTTATGTAAAAATTGGATGGAGATTTGGTTTGCCCAGAGTTATGAAAATGAAGTTGGAGAAAAGAAATTTAAATTAGAAAATTGAAACTTAAGAAATGAGAGCAGGCCTGGCTTTTATTATCAGGAATGCTGATCGTTTTGAAAAGGGACTCTTTGGACTTTCCCCTCTTCACCTTTATCCGCCCCCCCCCCCCCCCCCCCCCCCCCCCAACTAAAGAATGTACTTTCCTTGGGGATAGGGACTGACTATGTAATGAGGAGTGGAGATTTGCATTCTGTAATTTCTGTAAATGTCCTGTTAAAGGGGAATCCAAAGAGGGACTTGTGCTTCAGGACAGGAAATAAAATACTATCTTTGTACTTTGATGCAGGAATGTAAAAATCTTTCCTACATTCATCAGTGAGTCAGTAAAGTTCTTCTTAAGATATTTTGGGTCTTATAGTTATTACATTGATCAGAATTCTGAGGTTTTCAAAGTTATTTATCTATATAATATTGTTATTATTGAATAAATCACTCTCCTGATTCTGCTTAGTTCATTCCAAATCAGTTCATTTAAGTCTTCCCAGGATTCTTTGATAATGTCCTTTTTATAATTTCTTAGGGCTTATTAACATTACATTCATATACCATATTTTTTCCCACCATTCCCTAATTAATGGGCAACTTTTAATTTTCTAATTTAGATTCTAGTTGAGGCAGCTAGATGGTGTAGTAGATAAGAGTACTGGGTCTGGAACCAGGATAGACCGGAGGTCAGATGTAGTCTCTGAAACTTAGTTGTCTGGGCAAATCACTTAGCTTCTGTTTGCTTCAGTTTCTTTAGTTGTAAAATGGGGAAAATCATTAGCAGAGTTGTTGTGAGGATTAAATGAAATGATATTTACAACATCTGGCATATGGTAGGCACTTGTTTCCTTCTTTCCTAGCTCTTTGTTGTTATTAAAAAAAAAAAAAAAAGATAAAATAAATATTATTGTATGCTCGGATATATCCTTTTTCTCTTTCTTTAATCTTTACAGGGTATAGATTTGGTAGTGCTATTATTGGGTCAAAGCATACACAGATTTGGGGGAATAAGTCCAAACTATTTTTCAATATGGCGGTACTCATTCACAGCTCCATCAACAATGCATTAATCATCTGTTGTCCTGAAGATTGTCCAGTATTTGTCATTTTCCTTTTTTTGGCCAACTTCACCAATCTCATGGGTATGAAAAAGACTTTCAGAGTTACTTTAATTTGCATTTCTCTAATTATTTTTTATTTGGAATATTTTTTCTTATGATTGTTGATAATTTACATTTCCTTTTTTTTTTTTTTTAAATACCTGTTCATTCCCTTTAAGTCAGAGAATCAGGCAATCGGTAACTATTTGTTAAGTACCTACTATCTGCCAGGCACTGTCCTAAACCCTGGAAATACAAAGAAAAGCAAAAGACAGTCCTTGCCTTGGACTCCCAATCTCGTGGGAGAAACACCATGTAAAAAACATATTGCTGTATAAAGGATAAATCAGAACTAAATAAGAGAGAGGATGTGAGAATTAAGAGGAATTGGGAAAGGTTTCCTGAAGATGGGATTTTAGCTGAACCTTGAAAGAAGCTAAGGCAACCTGGAAAAAATGAGGAGAGAGAATTCTGTGGTCTGTGTGTGTGTGTGGGGGGGGGGGTAGGGCTTGGTACCAATGAAAATTCCTAGAGTAAGAAGATGGAGTGTCTTGTTTGATGAAAAGCAAAGAGGCCAATTTAACTGAATCACAGAGTATGTGGGAGTGATTAAGGTGTAAATAACTAAGAAAACTGGAAAATATGCAAGTGGGATTGGAGGAGGAGGCCAACTTATGAAGAGATTTAAATTCTAAACAGAAGATTTTATATTTGGTCCTGGAGGGGATAGAGAGGCAATGGAATTTAGTATATGTGTGTCTATGTCTATTTGTCTGTCCATCTGTGTCTATCTTGGGGTGAGAGTGAGGGGCAATCAGATCTACCTTTCAGGAAAATTGTTTTCCTAGTTCTTTGTAGAATAGACTGGAGTAGAGAAATATTTGTGTCAGGCAGACCAGTGGGCAAACATGATAGCCTCTGACTATTTATCTGCTGGAGAATGTCTCTGTTCTTATAAAGTTTAATCAGTTCTTTGAATATTTTGAAAAGGAGATTTTTATCAGAGAAATTAGCTGCATTTTTTTCTCCAGTTTCCCCCTTCTAATTCTAGTGGCATTTGTTTATATAACCCCCTCCCCTTTTTTTACATTTTATTTAATAAAAGTTGTCCATTTTGTCAGCTATGATTTTTTTCTATTCATCACTTATTTGGGAATTGTTTTCTTATTCATAATTATGAAAAGTAATCTTTTCCTTGCTCTTTTAATTCATTTTGTTTTGGAGCAACTAAGTAGGGTAGTAATAGAGCTTTGGGCCTGTAGCCAGGAAGATCTAAAATCAAATCTCTCTTCAGACACTTGCTAAATTGTGTGCTCTTGAACAAGTCACTTAATTTCCAGTTGCCTCAGTTTCCTCAAATGTAAATTGGGGTTAATAATAGCATCTACCTTTCAGGGTTGTTGTTGAAGATTACAGAAGATAATATTATAAAGCTTAACATAGTGTCTGGTACAAAGTAGGTATAAAATAAATGCTCTGCTTTAGAACACATCTTGGTTTATGGTATGAGATGTTGTTACCTAGACTCAGCAATTTTTGTCAAATAGTGAATACTATTCCATAGTAGTTAGTCTTCAAATATATGAAACAAAATATTTCTTTCTAATCTTTCACCTTTCAGAGTTCTTATTTTCCTTCAATGCTCAGTTCAGATGACATTTATTCCATAAAACCTCCCTTGCCTTCTTCCCTCAGTCAGTGCTTTGTCCCCCCTAAAATTACCTTGCACTTACTTCCCTGCAGTGACATGTTTTGTTCGCTCCCTGTCCTCAGAATGTAAGCCTTTTTATTTATTTTCTTTTAAAGCACTTTCATATGCTCAGCAGTTTCAATAAATATCAGTCAATAATACTATGTGCTAGGTTCTGTGCTAAAAGCTGGGTGTACAAAGAAAGACATTAGACAGTCCCTGCCCTCAAGGAGCTTGCAATCTGATTTATGGGGGAAGATATCACATTAAAAAGAAGCTGAAAAGGACTGGAGCAGGGAGAGATTTATTCAAGACTGTGATAAAATCTTGTAGCCTGGTGGCAAATCTGAAGAGGTGAGAGATTTTAGAGATGATTTTACCTTGCAGGATGATGAGTTCCTAGAGATAAAAAAGTCCAGAAGATTTTGCCTGTGAATTTGCCTAAGGTTACACTACTTTGTGAGATGTTTAAACTGAAGATCTGAGTTCAAATATGAATCAGACACTTATTAGCTGTGTGACCCTGGACAGATTAATTAATCCTGTTAGCCTTAGTTTCTTAATCTTTCAACCCTAATAGCACCTACCTTGTGAGATTGTGAGGATTATGCAAGAATAATTGTAAAGCACTCAGTGCACTAACACAGAGTAAATACTGCATAAATGTTAGCTACTATTCCTTGTTAATTCAGAGGAAAATGGAAAGATTTGTATTTACTGAAGCAGAACCAAAATGGTAATATACACAATGATTGCAATAACATAAATGAAACGAAATCTCAAAAAAAGCAAAATTCTGAATAATTATAATAAATAATTTTGCTATTGGAAGACAAAGGATAAATCACACTCCTCTCCTCTTGATTGAGCAGTAGGAGACTATAGATACAGACTATTGCATCCATTATCAATTGTGACCTCTAATCACCTGTTTTTGTGTAACTATTTTTCTGATTCAACTCCAGAGGTTGGGGGCTGGCCTGATAGTATTTCCAGAGTTGTTGGCGAGTCATGCTATTTATATCTGACTCATTGTGACTTCATTTTGGGATTTTCTTGGCAAAGATACTAGAGTGGTTTGCCATTTCCTTTTCTAGATCATTTTACAGATGAGCAAATTGAGGCAAATAGGGTTAAGTGGCTTATCCAGGGTCATATGGCTAATAAATGCCTGAGGCTGGATTTAAACGAATGAAGATGACTCTTCCAGACTTTAAGCCCATAGTACTGTGATATAAGAAAAGGCTGTAACAAAGGTACTAACAAATGTTTGTTTTTTAAAAGAAAATTCATAATTTTGGTATTAAAATTGAAAATTTTGTTGTTTAAAGGAATTTGAGTTCCTAAAACTTTATTTGTGTAAATGTTTTCCTTATCTCTCAATTTTAGTACTTGTATTAATATTTCAATGCCATATATAAATATGTCAGTATGAAGAGAGGCAATTTGGTGTAATGCAAGCAGTCTTAAAATCAGGAAGACCTAAGTTTAAACCTGTCTCTGGTTCATACTGGCTGTCATTTCAACTGGGGCAAATCACTTGAACCTTTCAGTACTAAAGACTATTTTCTCAGACTTTAAGGTACAAAGAAGTTGCTGATTTGCATTGATAAAAGGGATTTTCTTGCTGGTTGTTCTCCATACCCAGAAAATCACAAATCTGGTCTAAAACTTCTTTTTTTTTCCAATAATAAAAAAGCAGAAAATAGCTATAATATAACTTTAAATTCATACACACACACACACACACACACACACACACACACACATACACATAAAACTTAGTTTTACTAGAAAAGTTAAAATGAGAAAAAATCTATGTTATATGTTAAAATTAAGTAATAAGAAGTAGGTTGATGGATATTTCAAAATGCCCATTGGAGAAATATGAGAGGTCCTTAAAAGTCTTTGCCTGGAGAGCAGGGAATCCCAAAAGGATGGGCATTGAATGCTGAGAATAACTGGACTCTGAAGAGTCTGAGGAGAGAGAAATAGAAGAGAATTTTTAAATTTCAATTTTTGTTCTCAAGTGTGAGTCTTAGGAATGATAATAGTAATAGCTAATATTTATATATCACAAAGGACAACTTGGTGGCACAATGGACATAGCACTAGGAGTATAGTTAGTGGACCTGAGTTCAAATTCACCCTCAGACACTTATTAGCTGTGGGCAAATCACTTAATCCTGTTTGCCTCAGTTTCCTCATCTGTAAAATGAACTGAAGAAGGAAATGGCAAACCACTCTAGTATTTTTGTGAAGAAAACTTCAAAAGGATCACAAAGGGTCAGACTTGACTGAACAACATATAGCACTTAATATGTACCAAGTAATGTAGTTAAGTGCTTTAAGTTAACTCATGTGATCCTCACAACAATCCTGAGGAGATGGACACTATCATTATTTCCATTTTACAGATGAGGAAACCGAGGTAAACAAAGGTTAAGTGTCTTGCCTGGAGTTACACACCACTGATAAGAGTCTGAGGTCACATTTGAACTCAGATTTTCCTGATTCCAGATCCAGAGCATCAGCCACTGCACCACCTTGTAAAAAACATGATTAGAATTAGAGCAGGTATTTCAAACATTGGAGATTATGAAAGTCAGAGCTGAAGTTTCTTCAGATAGTGAGATACTGAAAAGAAGTCTGGATCAGGGGTCAGAACATGGATTCCAACCTTGGCTGTGAGAATTGGAGAAAGTCACAGAATTTTTAGTTTTCTCATTTGGAAAAGAATCATGCTCTGCATCTAAGGCTCCCTCCGCCTCACAAAGACAGAGTTTTTATGAAACCTAAGATAAACGTGAATTTTGGAAATTCCTTCAGTGCAAACTCTCCCCTTTTGTGAAACACACAGATGAACCTATTATATTTTCATAATTCTTAAGCTGCAGCGCCAATGGATAGGATCCAAGACATATCGTGTCCCTTAAAAGCTGATGGGGCAAGACTTGTCCTAAACCAAGGAGGCAGATTCTCTTGTTCCTTCCCCATGAAGCATTATAGACTACAAGGAGGTGGGATTGGGAATAATCCATGTAACAGGTTCCAGTTCCCATAGACTCAAGGCTGAGGCTGCCAGACTGAAGACTGCTGGGAGTGTTCCTGTTATGTGGTTATAAGGGTCACATAATGACCAACTGGGGAAACTGGAGAAAAAATATATATATACCACACTGACACAGGGCAAAGAAAGCCCCTGGCTGCTCTGACTCCCAGAATAGCTCTAGGTAAGCTCCTTTAGCTAGTCATTTGGCATAAAGGCAGAGATGGCCTGTCCAGAATGTCAAGTTTTTCTCCTAGGTTCACTCTTTTAAGACCAATCATAACCTTTTAAAAGCATTTTGAGATTTAATTTCTCCTCGGTAAAATGATCCTTCCCAGGTGTAACTTTTAACTCATTGTGTGGTATCATGCAGTAGACAGATTGTGAGATTGAAGGAATTTGGATTCAAATTCTCTCTCTGTGTGACCCTGGGCAAACCCCTTCCCTTCCAGCCTTGCTTTCCCCATCTACAAAGCAAGTTACACTAGGTAGCCTCTAAGGCCCCTTCCTTTAAACTGAAGATCAAGGATTAGCATAAGATTTCCCTTTTTTGTTTTTTTCTTCTTTCTCTGGGAGGCCTTACAGCCAGATCTCCTTTGGCTGTTATCAAAGTGTCCCTTTAAGCAAATGCATTTTCCCTTGATAAAGGTAGTAATTCTGGCATTAAGGAGAATTCTGAACTAAAATTATTATTAAAAGACAGATATGGTAGTAATAAGGAGAATTTTGAATTGAAATCATTACTAAAAGGGAGATGTGGTGATAATGAGAGTTTTGAACCAAAATCATTACCAAAAAGTAGGTATAGTGGCTATTAGGAACTTATTCCTTTTCTCTTCCCCTTGGGGACTTGGAATGAAGAGATCTGGCTAAGCTTGATTTGTGGTCTGGTAGTGGTCCAATCCCTACATTAAACAATGGGGAATTTTATTAAAAGGGAAGGGCAAAGTGGAGGATAATAGACTGTGGAGAATCAAATCTAAAACCTTAAGTGTGACTGTTCTCATTTCCTTGCACATATAATTATGATAATAATAATGATGATGATGATGATGATGGAAAGAGCCATCTGCATCCAGAGAGAATTGTGAAAACTGAACCTTTTTGTTGTTTGCTTTTCCCCCCTTTTTCTCATGATTTTTTCCCCTTCTTTTGATGTTATTTTTCTTTCTATATTTCTTTTTTTTACTTTCTTTTGATACGATTTTTCTTATGTAGCATGATGAATATGGAAATATGTTTAGAAGAATTGCAATTCTTCTAAATTGCACATATTTAATATATATCAGACCTCCTTCCCACCAAATATACATAAGCAAACAGCAAAAAATAGATGCCCCAAAGCAAAAAAAAAAAAAAAACCAACCAAACAAACCCTAAAACTCACTTATTCAAGATGATAGCAAAACAAAAATTAAGGGGAAAATATATTTATATATCTCACAGATTTCACTTAGGGGAAAATTCTTCAGTCTACAACCAAGGTTAATTCTGAGGACCAAGACATAAAAGAATGCCAGTTCCTGTAATGTAAGCTTCTTCCAAGCATCTTTCTCCTCTTTTAGTGATGTGAAGAGAGGTTAGCTTTGGGCATTTTCTCACTTGAAGCTGAAATCTAGAATCTTCCCTTTCTTCTTTCTTTGTTAACTCAATCCCACCTCCTCATGCAGGGATAGGATATTGATCTTTTTTTTTCCTTCCCTTTTTTTTTTTTTTTTTATTATTATAGCTTTTTATTTACAAAATAGGTAATTTTTCAGCATCGACAGTTGCAAATCCTTTTGTTTCAACTTTTTCCTCCTTCCCTCCATACCTTCCCCTAGATGTCAGGTTGACCAATACATGTTAAATATGTTAAAGTATAAGTTAAATACAATATTTGTATACATGTCCAAACAGTTATTTTGCTGTATAAAAAGAATCAGACTCTGAAATATTGTACAATTAGCCTGTGAAGGAAATCAAAAATGCAGGCAGACAAAAATATAGGGATTGGGAATTCTATGTAGTGGTTCATAGTCATCTCCCAGAGTTATTTCCCTAGGCGTAGCTGGTTCAGTTCATTACTGCTCTATTGGAACTGATTTAGTTCATCTCATTGTTGAAGAGGGCCATGTCCATAGGATATTGATCTTTAGCAAGCAGGAAAGAATACCACACTCAGGGAATTTGGAATTCAGATTATACATTCTCACTGAGTGGGGGTTAAAAATAAGAGGCCTCAATAAGTTTTTAAATAGTAAAATATTAACTATTGAACTGATAGGTGAGAAAAGAACTGACCTTGTTAAGATTTCAAATGACTTTACACTAATAGAGATATTTAAAGTCCTCTTCATCCTGGCAGATCACTTTATGTTATGGGTCAGCACTCTGTACTTAAAATAAGAATTCTTACAAGGTGCTAATTCAGTGGAATTGATAAGACAATGGTTATTTAGTTTAGCATGGTGATTAATAGTTCTCTAAGTTCAGTATGATTGATTTAATTTTACAACAAATAATGGTTTCCTAGTGATATAATGATTGGCATATACTCAAAATAGAGCATATAAAGCTGCAGACAAACTCAGCCAGAGGGAGAGCCAGAGACAGACTCAAAAGGGGCAGACACAGACTCGGAAGGGACCCAGAGACACATTCATTCCATCTTTGGTCAGGCTCTTGGTGGCTCTCCTGGGGGACTGAGAGGCTCAGAGACAGAGCCAGAGAAGACAAGAGGACTGGAGGCAGGAGCTCAAGCTCTCGGAGTCAAGGAGAGGCAGATTCATTCCATCTTCATCAGCCTTGTGGTAGCTGGCCTGTCTGCCTGCTCCCCACCCTGAGACCAAAGCCATTCTAGCCCAGGCCCCAGGCAAGGAAACCAGATTGTGAAGGAGATAATAAAGGATTTGTACTTTAACACTTAGCTGTTCTTGTGGTGATTACTCAACTGAAAGGAAGGCTCCAAGATCTCCAGAAAACCCAAACAAGAACATTACAGCTTCAGGCTGGAATTCACATTCTGAACCTTCTGATTGCATGGCACTTTCCAGACCTTCCCTTTAAGGTGGACACTCAGACTAGTCATCTGTTCATTTCTTACCAAGCTGCTTTTAGGAATTCTCGATTTTCTCCCATTCCCAAGATTTTCTTTAATGTGTTGCCTTCCCCCAGGAGAATGCAAATTCCTTGAGGGGAAGAACTCTTTTAACACAATACCTTAAATACTTTAAGATTTAATACATTTTTTGTTCATTGACTTTTGTTGTAGGATTTGAATATGTCCATCCAAGAAATTAATAGATATTATTGGGAGATGATTACATTTGTAATCATGGTGTTTTCTTGGTCAAAAGACTGGACTACTAAATGTAAGGGTAATCAACGACATTAATACATCAATATTTATCCATCTCTCTACTTGCAATTTGTGATGGATATACTGTCCTTCATGTGGGGATTAGAGAAGGTTCTGCTATTGAGCAAGTTTTTGTGGGGCCAGAGGCATCAGAAGCTGCAGCACAAAGGTATAATCCTTGAAAAAGGAAATTCAAGGTCTATATCACTATCTGAGGTAAAAACAAACAAAGGAACCTACCACTTAAATTGTGAGGTTAAGTAAGTGCTAGAAAATAAGGAACTGTATCATAGAAGGACAGGGATCTGGTTCTGCTTCGGACAGAGAGGACTTGCTAGAACAGAAAGCACAAAGACAAATTGAAGCAAAGGGTCAGCAAAACTAATGCCTTAATTTACCTGCAGTTGAACTATAGTGGGAGAGGAATGTTGTGATGCATAAAAAATTTGAGAGACATAATTTCTGGATAATTAATCATTTTATTAATCACACTAGCATATTCCTCATGGAGCTCCCTCAAGGGTTATATGCTTTTGGAAGCGTGGCAATCAACTCTGATTGGTTAACAAATAATGAGAGAATGAATGTTATAATGAGAGACAAAGAGAGATCATCTAGAACCAGACCATCTCCAGCATAGGGCTATCTAGCCTGGAGTTGGCCCCAATTCACCTTAGATTAATTTCTTTGTAAAGTTCTCTAGTTGGTAGGATAACAACTCCAAAATTTCATATCATCCTGTGCTCTGTCCTTCATCTCCTACTCCAAATGAGGAAGGAAAAAATCTTGAATATTTGGTTATTTATCATTTCTCTCAATATGTATATTTGGAACTTACTAGATGATAGATGGAAAGAAGGGACTTTAGAGGTCATTGGGTATAACACTTTCATTTTACAGATGAGCCACTAAAGCAGATTATATATCTGGAGCTAAAAAGAACCCATCAACTTCAGACTCCTCATTTAGAAAAGCAAACAAACTTCCCCCACTAAATAATAAGTATGTATTGTATCTCACTCCCACTTTATTTTGCTTTCTTCCTTAATTGAAAAAGAATCCATCACCTCTGTTTTGGGAGGTGGGTACTATACTTCCTCATCTGTTTTTAATGGGAGAGTTCTTAAATCTTTCAAAATTCTGACTGTCCATTTTACAGATGTTGAAACTGAGATTTAAGCTGACTTGCCAAGATCACAAGGTAAGTGGCAGACTCTTTGAACAAAGCCACTGAACATAACAAGTTTAGCTGACTTTCCACTACATTGTATAACATCATAAGTGATTAATAATTTTCACAATAATACCATGTAATATTTTCAGGTTTCTTTCCTGTGAACTTTCCTCTGAACAATTCTGTGAAATAGGTACAAATCTTATTGTGCCCATTTTACTTGTGAAAACACTGAAATTCAGAGATATTGAGCAACTGTGGTTAGAGCAATGTTGGAGCTGGAATTTGAACATGGATAATATCATCACATCAAATTTGGTGGTCTTTCCATTGCACTAAGCAATGAAAGAGATGTCATTGGATGGTTTCATGGGCACCTAGAACCAAAAGAACCCTTTGGTCCAACCTGTTCACTTGACAGATAAGGAACCTGAGATCTAGAGTTTCTCATGGACACACAATGATGGCTAAGCTGCATTCTTTTGAAAAATCATATCTTATTTCTTTAATATTGTAAACGGCATGTCTTCAAAAGGAGCTGGTCTTAGTATACCATCTAGTGTAAGTCATTTTTCTAGATTTTCTGTGTGGGGCCTACAGGTTAGGTAAGTAAGAAAGAAAGGCCCTAAGGCATCTCTGAATTCTTCTTCTTCTTTTTTTTTTTTTTTGGATTGGTATTTGGGGTTAAATGACTTGCCTAGGATCACATGGCTAGTAAGTATGAGGTATCTGAGATCGGATTTGAACTCAGATTCTCCTGACTCCAGGGCAGGTATTCTATCCACTGTATCATCTAACTGCTCCCCACCTGAGTTCTTTATGTATTACCAAAGCCTTTTAGCACAAGAATTCTATGTATATTAAGTATTTGACTGTGCTCATTTACTGAACACTGAAAATGTAACTGGGCATTAGGATGCTGGCCATTTCAAGACAATCTAATGTAATGGCAAGATTGCAGAATTTGGAAACAGAGGATCTGGGTTCAAATGCTTTCCCTTACACCACCTGTGTGACTTTAGGCAAGTAAATTATCCTTTCTGAGCTTTAGTTTCTCAACTATGAAATATGAAAAGTGTATTAGGTGGCTCCTTTAGAGTACATTTCAGATCTAGCTCTATAATCCTGTGGTGTTATCTGTGGTTGAGATTAAATGATTGTGAGAAGTAACCACACTGTACAGTAGTCAGTGCATTTAAAGCTGATACTGTCTGTATACAATTCTTTTACAAAGTCCCATTGACTTTATTAAGGCCTAAGGTAATTTGGTAATCACTTGAGGGTATCTGTTCTTCTGATGATATAAATGATAAATGATAAATTATTTTAATGGCTTTTTGTTTCATTGGAATTCTTTGTTCAATTCTTATTGTTATTTGGTTGTTTTTCATTTGTATCTGATTCTTTGTGACCCCATTTTGGGGTTTCTTGGCAAGAGTATTGGAGTGGTTTGCCATTTCCTTCCCCACCTAATTTTGCAGATAGGGGGAAATTGAGTTAAATAGGGTCTTTCCTAGAGCCACACAAAGTGTCTGAGGCCAGATATGACTCTTCTTCCTAACACCAGGCCTAACACTTTCTTCACTGCTCCACCTAGTTGCTAATTGGAAACCTTGGCACCCTGCAAATAAATCTATTTATAAAAGGGCATTCATATAATTCATTTGTGATTATGTGATGACATGTTGGGCTTCAGTTTTTCAGTGGCCTCAAATGAAGTAGCAGATGGCAAACAATTCCTATTTATGCTTCACATGGCATGACTATGATATAAGGCAGATGATTATTGTTGAATCCTAACCTCATGCTAGTAAAACCTTGTGCTCTGAAGATTATACAGTGGGAATCAAGTTCCTAGATCATGGGATGTATGAAATGCAAGCTTTTGTTCCTGTTTCTCATCCATTTTGAAAGCCTGAGATTTTATTGACCTCTAATTATGAGATGATGAAAAACATAAAAATTTCATTTTAAGGGGAATGGTGCTGTGATGATGAGGTTATCATTCTCATCATCACCATCATCATCATCGTCATCATCACCACCATCACCATCATCATCAACATCATCATCATCACCACCACCATCGCCATCGCCATCACCATCATTACCACTACCATCACCATCACCACCATCCTCCACCATCACCACCATCACCACTATCATCACCACCATCACACCACTATCTCCATCATCACCATTGTCATCACCATCAGCACCACCACCACCATCATCATCATCATCACCACCATCACCACCACTATCTCCATCATCACCATCATCATCACCATCATCACCACATCACCACCACTATCTCCATCATCACCATCATCATCACCATCATCACCACCACTATCTCCATCATCACCATCATCATCACCACCATTACCACCATCACCACCACCATCACCATCACCACCATCATTACTATCATCACCATCATCATCACCACCACTATCTCCATCATCACCACCATCATCACCATCATCACCACCATCACCATCACTACCACCATATCATCACCATCATCACCACCATCACCACCATCACCACCATCATCACCATCATCACCACCATCATCACCATCATCACCATCATCATCATCATCATTTTTCTTTTAGTTGTGGTGTCTACTTTTTATTGTGGAAAGGGCTATAGTTCTAGCATAGGAAACATGGTTAAATGGATATTAAATGCTGGGAAATGAAGGTACCTTGTTATGAATAATGAATTAAGATCCAAAAATTGCTGAGCCAAAGACCTACTAGGTGCCACAGATAAGAGAGAGCCAAATCTGTAGTCAGGAAGATCTGAGTTCAAATTGGGTCTCAGATACTTAACTATGTGACTCTATGCAAGTCACCCTTTAACTCAGTTTCTTCATTTGTAAAATGGCCATAATAATGGTACTTTCTCCCAAGGTCATTGTCAGGATCAAAGGACATAATTGCAAAGCATTTTGGCACATGTCTGGCACAGACTAAGTGCTCCATAAAAATGTTATCTAAAAAAATTGTTCATTGATATAGATTGGACCTTAGCAAATCCAACCCATTCATTTTACAGATGATGATGCTGAAGCCCAGATAGTCTTGGCTTATTCAAAGCCAAATAGTTGGCACAGTCCAAATTTGAACCTAGAGTCTCTAATTGGTCTTTTAGATCAAAGTCTATTACATTTTCCTTTAGGTCATTCTACCTTTCCATGTGTATCTTTTTAATTTAAAAATGTTATGTGCAAGAGAATTGTACGGTTCTGTATACAAATATTGTATCTAGGATATACTATAACATATTTAACATGTATAAGACTGCCTGTTATCTAGGGGAGGAGGTGAAGGAAGGGAAGAGAAAAGTCAGAACAGAAGTAAGTGCTAAGGATAATGTTGTAAAAAGTTACCCATGCATATTTCTGTCAATAAAAAGTTATAATAAAAAATGTTATGTGCTCTCTGCAACATTTTATAAACTTGGTTTTTTTAGGGATAGAGGAAACTTTAATTTCTCTAAAATTTTTTGAACTTCACATACTCTAAATAATATAGGCATTTCCATATTGCTAATACAACAGAAAAAAGACTATGCATGAAACTATGACAGTCTTTAATGTAAGCTTGCTTTTCTTCTCCTTTTCACTCCTACTCCAATTATGAAAAACGGTCCTTCTAAATAAGCATTTTTGTTTAGTTGTTTCATTCATTTACATCTGCCTCTTCATGACCCTAGTTGGGGTTTTAATGGCAAAGATAATAGAGTGGTTTGCCATTTCCTTCCCCAGCACATTTTACAGATGAGGAAACTGAAGCAACATCAGATGACTTTTCTAGGATCATACAACTAGAAAGTATCTGAGACTGTAGTTGAACTGAGGAAGATGAGTTTTTCTGATTTCAAGCTTGACACTCAAATTCACTGTGCCACCTACCTGCTCCATCCCTTCCCTAAAAAAGAAAATCCCTCCATAGAAAAATGAATTCAGCCATGTTGCTACTTTGATTTCCAACCATATCATCAAATTCAACAGAAATATATCCTTCTTCTCTGAAAATTGTTTAAAGAAAAGCTCGGTGAGGGAGAGATCTAATATTTTTTTTTTAAAACTCCCTAAATAAGAAAAAAAGTAAATCACAACTTTTAAAGCCAGGAATTGTTCATCTTGATTTCTTGAACAAAATTAAAAGGTTGATAATTTCATTTCAATATAATTGGCTTTCTTGTGACCTTATGTATTTACTTAATGTGTTTAAAAACATTTTTTTTTTTCCTGAGAAGAGCTGCACAGGCTTCACCAGATGGACAAAGGGGTCCATTACAGAGGCAAAAAAAGAAATTATCTTCTCGAAATAAAAGATGAGTAAATATTGGTTTGTTGTGACACCATTTAGAGTTTTCTTGCCAAAGATACTATAGTGGTTTGCCATTTCCTTCTACAGCTCATTTTTCAGATGAGGAAACTGAGGCAAACAGGGTGAAGTAACATGCTCAGGTTCATATACCTAAGTGTGATATGGCTGGATTTGAATTCAGAAAGACAAACCTTCCTAATTCCAGTATTCTAATATAGGCCTAGATCTTGCTATACTTTTATATTGTCCAAGCCACTCATGTTAATGGTAACAGGTCATAAAGTTTCAGAGAATAGGGAAAGCCTGGCAGAATCAAGTGAGCAGAACAAAGAGAATCATTGTTACAATAACAATATTGTGATGTAATTTTTTTAAAATAAAATTTTATTTTTTTAAATCATCAAGTATTTATTTTTCTTCTCTCACAACACTGGAAAGCAAAATAAAAACAAAAACAACCCCCTCATAACAAATATGTATAATCAAGCAAAACAAATCCCTATTGACCATGTCCAAAAACATAAAGACAAATAACTTCCAAAGGAATGAAAAATTCTTATCAAGGCAATGACCAACTATGATTCTAGGGGACCAATGGTGAATTATTTTAGTTTTGTCACACAGAGACGCAGAATGAGACATATAGTTTTGAGCATGGTCAGTGCTGGAATTTTCTTTGATTTAATAGTACATATTTGTTACAAGTTTTCCTTTTCTTTTTCTCAATGGAAGTGTGTAGGAAACACACACAGAAAAAAATAAATGCTTGCTAATTGAAAAAAATAAAATTAATTTTTAATACTTAGCTTGTGAGAGGGATGTGGATAGAATAATTTTGTGGAGGAAAGGTATCCTATATTTTTCACAGAAATGATAGTTGAATGAATAGTTCAGTAATTATAGCCAAGTGTCTTTAATGGAAAAAAGCCAGTCTTAGGAAGGCAGGAACTGGGATGTAGCTGCAAGAATGCAAGAGAAGGATGCCAGCTCCAACCCACTCTTCCAATGTTACTAAGGGAAGATCCAGTATTAATATATATGGTTTAGATGTCTAAAAGTCCAAATTAAATGTCAAGTGGCTTTGAGAGAGTTTTTGCTGAGAGGAAGCAAAGTTGTAAAGAAGCTCTGGACATAATGAAAGCAGCCATAAGTCTGTCTGCCTAATTTCAATCCTCCAATGACTGTGATCTCTTAGATACAAATATATTTATTTCCTCTGATACTTCAGACTGCATCTCATTTGTTAGCCTGACTAACCAAATAGCTAAACTTACCCTAGGGATGAATCTCTAAAAAGAGCAGTTAACATATCCTTTGAGGAGAAAGAAGTCCTTCAACAGATGGCAACAGCTTAACAGAAAAAGCAGCCCAGTGGAAAAGTAACCCAGTGGCAGATGATGGCAACAACAGCAAATGGAAGCTTCAGAGGTATGGGACAGCAATGAGATCCAGCTGGCAGCAAGCAGTGAGCTGAGGATGCCACAGAGCGATGGAACCAATGGGGCTAGCCGATGTATTCCAATTGGGATCTAACCCAGAAGTCCAGGAAGAGTTTCATCTCTTTCTCATTCATGGTGTGGAAACCTAGAAGAGAATTTTGCACATGGGAATTTCCCCTTATTTTTCTTGCTATTGTCTATTGCTTTGAATTTGTGTCATTTGGTTTGGGCTGAAAGAAAAGATAACCATTTTCTGGAGCTTGGAGGTATGATTTTTCCTTTAAAACATTTTATTGATATCTTTTACTTTTATATCACCTTTATTTCCTAATATACCCATATCAGATCTAATAAATGGGAAAAAAAAGTTTCCCAAACAAACCAATATGTCAACCAAGTGTGCCAGTTTTATCCCTTCCCTCAAAAGATTTTTCACTGCAAATCACTGGGGGAGATGCCCTCTTGCATATCTTTTTTGGCATTAAGCTTGGTCATTATAATTATACATTATACAATTTCAATTTTTTGTTTTTGATTTTGCCATTTGCATTGTATATGCTATTTTTCTGGTTCAGTTTATTTCATTTTGCCTCAGTTTATGAGAGTCTAACATGCCTGATAGCTTTCAAATTGATTGTTTCTTGTTATTCAGTTATTATCACTCATTTCTTGCCAAATATACTGAAATGATTTCCATTTCCTTCTACAGCTCATTTTTCAGATGAGGAAACAAGCAAACATGAAGTGACTTGCCCAGGGTCACACACCTAAATGTGGTGTAGCCAGATTTGAACTCAGAAAGATGAGCCTTCCCAACTCCAAGTCCTGCACTCTTATTATCCACTGTGCCTCTTAGCTGAACTATTACCATTTCTGATAGTACAGATTTAATAATATTCATTTACATTCTTGTAATATTGTTTGTTATTGGGCATCTGCTTTGTTTTGACTTCTTTGCTATTTTGAAAAAAAAAAGTATTACTGGAAATATTTCAGCATATATGGGAAATTTCTTTTTTGAGAAAGAGATTCCCTCTTCCAGAAGCCATGTTTGAGGCCTGATCTCACCAATGATAAACAAGGAAGTCTTGATCTCTTCTGTTTCAGACCAAGCAGCCAACATTGAATCTTGGGGTCTCAGTTATTATTAGTGTTAAATTTACATTAGATATCTATTGATTTAGCTCAGAATCCCAGAGATTAAGTAATCATCATCTTCACTCTCTCCAATAATAGGGATAACATCTATGTGTCACCATGCCTCACTGTATGGGAAGTTTTTATCTTTGATCCCTTTGGGATTGAAACTGATTTTTGTATAGACAATTACCCCCAGAAAGACCTGAGTTGAAATCCGACCTTGAGCACTTACTAACTATGTGACCCTAAGGAAGTTACTTCAACCCATTTGCCTCAATTTCCTTATTTGTAAAATGTGCTAGACGCGGAAATGGCAAACCATTTGTGAAGAAAACCCTAAATAAGATCATAAAAAGTTGGATATGATTGAAAAACAACTGAACAAAAATAATATCAGGAACTTGGATGCAGTTAGAAGGGAGCTCTATTTAGAGACTTCCTCATATATACCATTACTCTACTGTCATAAGTCATCAATAGGATAGCTCTGTTCCCTTAACCCTCTGGTATTCTAGGGAGATGAACAGAAATTTCACAAGGCACAGATACATGTACTCTGATGTGTGGGTTTTGGCAGTATGTTCTTATTAAATACTTTAGCATTACCGTATGTTCTGCTGTAAATAATTTGCATGAATTACTAATCATAATGTTGCTAGCATTTGCACAAGATTTACTATTGTTTGGTGTCCGTAATCCCCAAGTAGGAGTTAGATGAAGGTTTGGTGAGCTGGTATATTTCATTTGGAATAGTGGTAAAGTGGATTTAGATTTCGAAAACTGGATTAGAAGTTTAGCTTTGTTTTGTAAGTTGTGAGACTTTAAGTAAATTTCTTCAATTCTCTGGACCAGATCTACCAATCTGTAAAATGAGGGGATGGATGAGAAGAGATCACCTCCTGTTTCTTCTGGCTGTAAATTTTATAATCCAGTTTCTCAGCAAATATTCAGTCTAGTGGGTATTGTTTTTTCTAAGGATTAAGAAGGTAGGGAGGTAGGATAGTGTAGTTTGGAAAGAGTATTGGGTTCAAATTCTTATTCTCCCATTCTCTCATTATGTAATCCTAGAAAAAACACTTCACCGCTCCAGTCTTCAATTTCCTTAAAAAAAAAATGATGAGCCTGTACATGGGAATCTTATGATTTTGATTTTCTCTGCTGAATCTAGTTGCTTTTTGTCATAGTGACTTTGCATACTATGAAATACCTTCATTTTGAAGTTCTCAAGTCTTTCTCACTGTGAAAACATTATGGAATTCTGTAGTTTTTGGATATTTGGACCCGAGACAAGTTTAAATGAAATATCCTTCTCTGTCTCTGTTTCTTTGTGTTTCTGCCTAGATTGCTTTTTGTCTCTGTCTCTTTGTCACTGTTTGCCTGTCTGTCACTGTCTATCTCGGTGTGTCTCTCTGTCTTTTTCTTTCTCTGCCTCTCTTTCCCTTTCTTTCTCTCTCTCTGGGCTTCTTTCTGTCTCTGTCTGAATCTCTCTGTCTTTGTTTCTATCTGTCTCTATGTTTCTCGATTACTCTCTCTTTTTCTCTCTGTCTCTGCCTCTCTCTTCTTTTCCCTTTTTCTTCCCTTTTAGTCTTTATGTCCTAGTACTTTAGAATTCTGAACACACTTACCTAATTCATTGAATCTCCTTCACTGAAAGCAAGGGAGATCTCCTAACAGCATAGTCTTTATTTGGGTAGTTGTTAAAAACTGCTGGGCTTTGCTCCAGGTGAATGAATTAAAAATTATGAAATTTAGTATTGGGCCAAGATTTTTTAAATACCATGTGATCAGAAAAGTATGACATAGGAGGCAGGTACATGTATAGGCTAACATTGTGTTTCTGAGACACTTCTTCAGCACTTTAGGCATCCATGATAACTCATTTCTCTATTTTCACATACATTGTGACCCTCTGTACTTCAGCAGATTGGCCTCTGGGACTCAAAAAATGTTTCAATTTTTATTTATTTAAATTATATGTGTACATAATTTTTTACATATTTCTAAATGATTCATGTTGGAATAGAAAAATAAGAACAAAAGAGAAAAACCCAGAGAAAGAAAAAAAATAAGAAAAGAAAAAGTGAAAACAGTAGGATTTAATACACATCCAGTCTCTATATTTCTTTCTCTGGATACTGATGGCATTTTCTATTCAAAGTTTATTGAAATGCTCAAAAAATATTAAGGAAATCTTCCAAACATCAATGGATTCTTGGACCATAAGAGCACAGTTTATCATTATGCTCATATTTGAAGCCTTTCCAGATTGTTGAGTCAATCGCTGTCAACACACATTTATGAAGAACCTTCTCTGTGCTAGAGACAGCATGAGATAGAGGAAAATTCGTCTTGAAACCAAGTGGACATGAATTCAAGTCCTGATTTTGACACATGCTGGCTACAAGTCACATAAGTATTCAGAGATTTAGACAACTCTCTAAAGATATTAATTATAGAGAAGGTGCTGACCTTCATTGACAGATGGCCTTTCCAAGAATTCCCTAGACTAGTGAAATCACAGATCCAGTCCCTATTTCTTATCTTTATATGCCAGTCACTGTGCTAAGCCTTCAAGCTATAAAGACAAAAATAAAACAGTCCTCGCCCTCAAAGCAAGGCTATATTCTAATGGGGAGACAACATATGCCCATATAAGTTTATACAAAATAAATTAATGTGAAGGAAGGCATTAGCAACTGTGTGGGATCAGGAAATGCCTCATGAGCTCAACCTTTGAGCTGAGCTTTGAAGTTAACTAGGGATTTAAAAAACAGAAAGGAAGAAAGAGGACTATGGGAGTGAATCCAGATAGAGAAGGCAAATAGAATATATTAAGGCCATACCAGAGCTTATATGAATGCCATTATGTGGCTATGCAACAGGCTTATGATACTTGGATACTAATATTCAACCATATGACAACCTTTTTCTTTCCTCCATCATTGAGTCGGTTTTATTTCTTTGGTTCACTAACATTTGAAATGACAAATTATTAAAGTCAGAATGTTACAATGCAGGCCATTATTTCTAATATATTTAACATAGGCAAGATAAATCACCTATAAAATGACAGATATGCACTTTTCAGGTTCCCTACTATGGAACCAAATAAATATGGGAGTGAAATTTGTAGACTACAACCCTTTGATTACCAGATATACATGGATATACAATTTTCTTCTCACAGTGTGTATAACTTACAGGCCATAGCCTGGTAATAAGATACAAAGATTAAATATCTCTTCATGTTGCTGTTGTAACCCTTAATTTGACATAGTTATTTTTTTCAGTCACCTTGTAAAGAATTTCCCTAAGCTGAAACTTGGTATATAGACTTTTGCTCAAATGAAATTACCAATATTTATATACCTCTTTGGGGGCTTTCACAAATCCTATAGTGTCAAAGAAGGTGAATGAATTATAAAACCTAATGAAATAAGGCTTTAAAAAACAGAGGCATTTTGTTACTATTTCAGAGTGCATCTCATTTTTAAAAATGTCATGCATTTTAATGACTTAAGGGAATTTTAAGCAAAAAGTCCATATTAAAATTTAGAAAATGTCTAGAAGAATAATGTTCAAAAATTAGTTGAGAATATTGGCCTAGGAGTCAGAAAACTTAGGTTAGATGGTGATAATAATGGTACCTTCCTCCCAGGATTTTTGTGAAGATAAAATTAAATAATATTTCTAAAGCACTTTTCAAACTTTAGGTGTTATATAAATGTTATTATTATTATTAATAAAATGAAAGCCTTGGACTAGATGTCCTTTGAGATTCTCTTCCCTTTCCTTTTTCCCAGGTCTAGATCTAGGAACCTACATTCTCATTGGATGAGAATATCTGGTATATACATGTGTGTTGAAGTGAATGAGAAGATAGGTAAACAAAGATATATCTTCATTTTTCTGTTCAATCTACTCTCCATAGAAAAACAGTATTAATGATCTCAGATTTGAATATTGGAACAAATATACATATGAACATACTTTTACTCTTATGTAGAAAGACATGTTGAAGAAGTTACATATATATGGAAGCAATTTTTCTGAACTAGAGTAGTAACAGACATTTCTCAAAGACTATATGGATGAATGCCTTCTCCTTTATTTATAGCCATACCATCTGAGAAGAATAACAAATCTTGTAAGACAGAGGACAGCTCTTAGAATAGTCCTTGCTGAGAGGCAATACTACTCATAAATAGTTCAAAATATATTACACATGACTATAAAATAAATTTCTATATATCTAATTTAATGCATGTGTGTCATATTTAAGGGAATTAAAGCAGAAAATAAAGCTACATGGTGAAAATCTGACTTAAAAAGAGTAGAAAAACTGGCCAATTTCCCTATTCCTCCCAAATTTCCCAACGTCCAACCCCCTTATATACTATGGATTACATTTGATTGAATCTATGATCTATCTCATCATTGTGGATATTCCCTTCCCTAGAACAGATGCAACCCAATTATGCTATCTCATTTACTGTAGAATGGATGTTGTAGGTGGCATAAATTAGTGTTAATGGAGACATAGGCAGGGATAAGAAGTCTTCAGAGTAGAATTAGAGGAGGAGAGCAGGAGAAACTCATTTGGGAAATTACTCAGAACTTTAAGCTGCTACATGATTCAAAATTTTATCTGAAGAGACCAATGCTTACTTATACCTGAAAGTCATGGGACATATTTATCTTAGAGCACTCAAAATTACAGGTGACACAAAGGGCAATGAAAATCATGAGTATAAGTAGGTTTTTGCATGTGGCTAAGGATGAATTGTGTATGATGAGTATAGTAAAAGCCATCTTTGAGGACAGGTATTATTGGAAAAACAAGTGGCTTATTTGGTCATTTAGCAAGACTAAGGGAGAAGAGATGGGCAGTTTATGATAGAGCAGAGAAATTTTTTTGAATGAATGAAAAATACTTTATTAAACACCTCCTATATACCTGACACAGAACTAGGCTCTGGGGATGCAAAAGCAAAACTATACTTGCCCTCAAGGAGCTTATATTCTCTTTGTGTGTGTGTGTAGAGGATATATTAAAGAAACCGGAGGAAAACTTTGAGCCCAGTAAATTGATCTTTTTTGGAGGATTTGTAGAAAGCATGAAAAGAATTGTACAGGATGAGGGGGTATGAATAGGTTGGCAACTGTTCTAGGGTAGGGTAGTTCACAGCAGATACATTCAATTGTAATCCATGATATATGATGGGAAACTTGAGAGGAACAGGGAAACTGGCCAGTTTTCTTATCTTTAAAGCCAGGTTTTCACCAGGTAGCTTTATTATCTGCTTTAATTCTCTTCAATATCACATACTTGTATTAAACATATATATTTATATATCCTCATATATAAATTTATTTTATAGTCATATGTAATATATTTTGAACTATTAGTAATTCTGCAAATAGAGAGAGATTTAAAGCTTTAAATCACATTCATGGAGTTTTTTTCCCCAAACTTCTAAATTCTTATTATGAGAACATAATAAAAATTTAGAAGTTTGAAAAAAAAACTCAACAAACATAACAATACAATAACATAACATAATAAGAATTTTTGATATGCCTAAATATTTTTATCCATATCTTAGATTATAATTACTATAAAAGCCTTACATGGTATTCAAATATCCCTTAAGGATTAGAGAATTCTAGCAGTTACCTTGAGTTTTTTTTTTTTTCAAGGACCTATGCTATCACTGGAATCCTAAGTAGTGCTGTTAGAACTATGTAGAAAACACATAAAGTAATTGAATATCTCATAAACTACCCTCAGAAAGGAAATGAACTTGAAGTTGCCAACAGAACAGACTGATACTTCATTGAGTCTCTTTCTTAAGGTCCTACATTTCCCCCAAGAGTCACAGAACTACCCTGTGGAAGATAATCTTCTTTTGGGTCTGCCAAATAAGCATTCTCTTCCAATCGGACCTTAACTGTCCAAATATCATTGTAATAATAAGGCAGGGGAAGCCAAATTTGCCCCCATTAGGATGGCTTTGCTCTCCAGAAAGGATACTGCTTTGGAACTCTATCTTTTCTTTCTCCGAGATGCATTTCTTTTTAGAAATTACTCTTTCTCCAGGAGTTCTAATGCTTGAACTTTCAAGCTTAGGAATCTCCATGTGAGGGGCCACCTATGAAGCAAACTCTGTCCAGAGATTTTTCTTTTGGAAGGAGAAAGGGAAACAAGTATTTTTAATAACTTTTAAGCATCTACAATATTTCAGGAATATGAATCCATCCTTAGATACTCATTTGATATGACTCAAGCCACTTTACTTCTGTTTGCCTTGTTCATTCTTAAAGAGGATTGATGCCACAGAGAAGGAAATGGCAAACCACTCCAAAGACAGACAGCATTGGTGTGCTATGGTCCATGGGGTCACAAAGAGTCCAATATAACTCAGTGACTGAACAACAAATGTGCCAGCCACTTGTTAAGTGCTTTATAAATATTATCATATTTGATCTTCACAACAATCCTAGGCGGTAGGTGCTATATTCCCATTTTACAGCTGAAGAAACAGACAAAACATATAAGTGACTTGCCCCAGTCTTATAACTATAAGTGTCTGAGACTCAGTTTAAGGTCATCTTCCTGACTTCAGGGCCAGTGCTTCATCTAATTGATATTTAGCTATCTCAGGCCAGAAGTCTGGATTCTGGGATTATGCTGCCAAGACATTTGAAGTCACTATCCTCTCCATCTAGGAGACTGGGGTTTCTGATGACTATCTATGAACTACCATCTTGAACTCCATATGGGAGAGAATAGATCTACTTTCATCATGTACTTGTACAGGAATTCCATCAATGCTCTGCTCATTGTTACCTCTTGGGGGGAGAAAATCTATTCTCTGGCTTGTGTTCAAAAAGCTGGGACAGCTCCCTTTAACTTGCATAAGATCTTGTCCTGAAGGAGTTATGACTAATTCTGTGGAGTGTAGGGAGGCAGGAGTAGAGACTATGTAAATATTTCTGTAATCTCCTGCTGTTTCTGAATATAGAATGTATTAACCACAGAGAAGGGCAATTTCTTTGAGAATTCTTTCTAATGAATCCTACCAGCCAATCAATCACCTTGGAAGCTGCTTCAGTCGTTGTACTCTATCAGGAGATGTCTCATGTTCTACGGACATGTCAGTACCCCTCCATGGGAAGTGTCCCTCAAATGTTGCCAAAAGGTTGTGCTGATGAGGTCATTCAATGGACTGAGAAGCTCAACTGACTGATTTGGGATACCCCTCATCACTGCCCTCCCATTCCTGTACATGAGATTCTAAGGGAAAAGACTACTACAATGAAATCACTACAAAGGGAAATGGCATGGTCACTAAGTGGGGGAAAGAAAGAAAGGCTTCATCAAGGAAGGAAAGAGGCCCAAGGCCCATGGGAAAGGAAAAAAAATACAGGCCCAAGTGTAATAGCTCTGGCTTTTTTTGATCCTGTTGTTCCCGAATATGTTTGATTTGTTTGTTCCCACATTTTGCTGTGCCTCCCTGGCAGATGGCCCATCTCACTGCACTGGAAGAAAACAGGATGGCAGAATCTTGTTACCGTGGGAATTAAGCTTATTTGTGTTAGTTCAGTTACTGCTGGAAACATTCATTTTGTTTTCAGAATTTTTTTAAAGAATGTCCCATCATGGCAGGTGATCCTTTGTCATTCATTGGTTTTCCCTGTTGTGCTTTCGGACAAAGATAGTAATCCAATAAAAGTGAGAAAGAGAAATTGGACTACCAGTTTGTCTGCCTTATCTGATAATGTATAGTAAATTCAAAGGGACATTTATCAGAAACAGATAATCCAGTTATCTACTAGACTAGTTACTAGTGATCTGTAAGTCCCCTTAAGTGGAAGGGAAGAGGAACAAGGGAAAGAGAAGAGATGGAAAAAAGGAAAGGGAAAGGAATGAAGAAGGGGAAAAGAGAAAGAAAGAAGGTAAGTTGGGAAGGGAAAGAAAGAAACGAAGTGAAGTAAAGGGAATGAAGGGAAGGGAAAGAAAGAAGGGAAGAAAGGAAAGGAAAGGGAAGAAAGGGAAAGAAGAAAAGAAAGGTAAGGGAAGAAGGGAAAAGAAGAGAATGGAAAAGAAGGGAAAGGAAGAAATGAAGGGAAGGGAAGAAAAAAGTGAAGAGAAGGGGGAAAGGCATTTATATAATACATGCTCTGTGCTGGGCATTTTGCTAAATGTTTGCAAAATATTATCTTATTTGATTTTCAAAATGACCCTGAGAAATAGATGGTGCTATTCCCATTTGACAACTGAGGAAATTTTGAGGAAAAAATAGGGTTAAATAACTTGTCTATGGTCATCAGCTATCAACTGTCTGGGCCTGGATTTGAACTCAGGTCGATACAGGACTATAAGACCAACACTTCATCTACCAAACCACCAAGCTGTAGTGAATGTTTTAAATTTTATTCTCTCAGATATTATTAAAGTTTTTCTTGTTTAGTAAGTAGTAGACTTTTAAAATTTGGCATACATCCATATTGTGTGAGTTGTTTGATTTAAATGGTCTGACCTTTGTTAAATTCTGGGCAACTAGGTGGCTTATACTACTGAACCCAGAGTCAGGAATACCTGAATACAAATCTGGCCTCAGAGGTGACCCTGAACAAGTTATTTAACTCTGTTTGCCTCAGTTCCTCATCTGTAAGATGACTTAGAGAAAGAAATGGCAAACCATTCAAGTATCTTCGAAAGAATATCCCAAATAGGTTCATAAAGAGTTGAACTTGACTGAAAATGACTGAATAAAAACCAAAAAAATATATATATATATATCGAATTCTACATTTTATTTCTTTTTCAAAAATAATAGCTTTTTATTTTCAAAATATATACAAAAATAATTTTCAACATTCACTCTTGTAAAACCTTGTGTTCCAAAGTTTTCTTCCTCCCTTCTCCTACTCCCTCCCCAAGACAGCAAGTAATCCAATATATATTAAACGTGCAATTCTTCTATATGTATTTCCATGTTTATCATGCTGCACAAGAAATATCAGATCAAAAAGGAACAAAAGAGGAAGAAAAATGAAAAGCAAGCAAACAACAAAAAAGGTGAAACTACTATGTTGTGATCCACATTCAATCCCCACAGGACTCTTTTTGGATGCAGATAGATAGCTCTCTCCATCACAAGTCTATTGGATTGCCCTGAATCACCTCATTTAAATTTTTTAAAAAGAAATAACAGAACCACCTATTTCTAGGTTAACACTTGGTTTTGCAATTAGATTTAACTTTCCTATTTTGGATCCTAAAGAGAGAGAAAGGAAGGGAAAGAAAATCACTATTGCTAATAAGGGATAGGGCTATGGACAGGACTTATGATTTCACTGATCTAGAGAGCTATATATACATAAAATGATTGGTCATATGTTGAGGTAATTATCATTCTGCCGCAGTATCTATGAGAAAAGACAACTGAGGTTTTTTGAAAGAACTAAAAAGAGTCATTCACTAAAATAGATAACAATCATTTGAGGGTTTAAAGGAAGGCTTCTTAACTGTGGATCAAAACCCTACAGGGAGTCTTAAAACAGAATATGGAAGTTTTGAAATTATGATTTGTTATCAGCAAGTGTTTGATTGTACACCTATTTTATATACTTGTATAGCTATAGTAGCATAAAAATTTCTTGGGCAAAAAGGGGTCTTGAGTGAAAAAAAGTTTAAGAATCCCTGCTTTGAAAGAGGGCATACAGAAATAAGAAAATTTGCGGGAGGGGAAAGAAAAGGGCAGTACCACATAAAGTGTACAACAATCCCCCTATGCTTTATTTTTCTTAGTTTTTCTGCAGAGCCTAGAACAGTGCTTTGGAAAATGTAAACATTCAATAAATGTGATTATTCATATTGATAATGATGAAAAAAAGCTTAAGGAGAACAGCTGTCTTGGCACCTAGGAACCCATTCTAGGTTGGTAAGAAATCTGCCTGGGTTGTACCATTTACCTGAATTTTTACCAGCTAGTCATAAATTTTAAGTCTTGTAAGTAGGTGTACCATGAAGATAATAAAAATAATATTAATTTGATATGATGTATGATATAAAGTCAATTAAGGACAGAAAGAGAATATTGTCTAAGATTCTGAATATTTTAAAATCATTTGTGAGAGATGTCACAAATTGACATTAAACAAATTCCATACAAGTAACTATTTTACTATTTTAATTTTTAATGTACAATCTTAAAAATTTTGCCCCTCTTCCACCCGTTCAGAATGCAATATAACATCAATTGTATAATTGTATCATGCATGTATCAATTTGTATAATTGTGACATATGAAGTAAAAAACAATTAACTTTTTTTTTCCCTAAGGCAATTGGGGTTAAGTGACTTTTCCAGGGTCACACATCTAAGACGTATAATTAACTTTAAATATTACTATATTTATTTAAGCAAAACTGCCTTTTAGATAACTTTTAGAAGTTCTAAGAATGTATATGTGTGTGTGTGTGTGTGTGTGTGTGTGTGTGTTTCCTTTTGAAAAGTTTATTTATCAAACATTCACCAGGAAAATTGCTCTTTGCCTAACGAGCAGTGCCTAATGGTAGTGAAGGACTATGCAGAATGTTTCTACTATAACTCCATAGGAAATTATTGTAAATAGAATGAAGTTTATTCTGGGAAAGTCTGTCTAATCCTCCTTTTTGGAATTTGCAAACTTCCTTTGGAAATATGCTAGAATGCCCAATAAAATTGTAAGACTCCAAATGAAATACAAAAAGTTCAGTACATCATGATTTCTTTTGGAAATAATTTACTTGAAATTATCATGAACAATGTTTGTTCTAGGGTAGATTTTCTGATCTCTAGTCAAAAATGGGTCCAAAGGGAGTTTGAAAAAGCCAAAGAAATACTTCCCTCAAACTCATAATATTCTGTTCATGGTAATTTCTTTCATAAGTACCTTGAAATGTTCAATGGAATTATGTGAATTGGAGGAAAATTTTTATATTGAGGAAAAAATTCTAATCTCTTCTTTTGGCCTGGATTGAAATATACATTTTTGATGAAAGAAAATGCCAACCTTAGAACTTCTTAAAGGCACTATAAAGAATAAAAAAATGAGTTTCACAATTTCTTTTGTGTGTGCATGTGTCATGTACTTCTTTGGCAGTCTGGGGAAACCAGATTTTTTTCTCAAAATGACTTTTTAAATGCATAAGATAAAAAAATAGAATTTAAAAGGACATATAGTTATAAAAATAAAAACCAAGGTCATAGGCCCCAAGTTATGAATACCTGATTCTAGTCCAACTCTAGTGGACTAGTCCAATTGGACTAGACTCTAGTCCAACTATTTTATTGATAAGGAAATTGAGGACAAAAGAATTTGTTTTGTTTGTCTGAAGTCATGCAGATGCTCTATGATAGAATTGGGATTCAAATCTAAATTCTCTAAATCCCAAGCCAAAGTTCTTGCCGTTGTACTGGCCTGTCATTTCTGAGTCACTGAAGTGACTATGGTACTACATACCACTACCTACTTTTTTTTTTAACATGGTCCTATAAACAAATAAACTTAAAAATAATCTCTTCCACATTCATAATATCCCAACTCCATGTTCTAAAGCAGTAATTTGGATCAATTCGAATGAATGAACCTTGAAAAAAAGGAGATAATTCATGAAGTAAGAGTGCTATGGAATCTTTGGGATTTTCACTGGAAGATGGTGAGATCTATAGGAAAGCCTATTTGATAATTTACTGGGTATGATGCAAAAGGGAATCTTTAAGGTTCCAATATATGGCCTTGAAGGCCTCTTTTAACTCAGATTTTGTGAATTTTTCTCAATTGTTACTTAAAAAAAGAAAACCAATAATATTGAAAAAGTTATCAAAAAATTTTTTTTTAAATCCACTCTTGTTTGTCTCTGGTTTAACACAAAACAATAAATAGTTCTCCTGCTTTTGCTTACTTAGCTTTACATCAGTTAATACAAGTGTTCCCAGCTTTTTCTGATACCATCTACATTGTTTCTTATGGATAAGTTCATCCCAATCACATTTTTACAGCTGTTAATGTTAGCTGTGTATTTAGTTTCTTGTTTCTTATTCTCTTATTCTTTCCTATTCTTTTTCTTTTTTTATCCTGTATCTTTTCAAGAATCTGTGTTGCTTCAGACCACTGCCTCCCTTAATCTACCCTACTTTTCCCTCCTCCTCTCTTCTTTCTCTTCTTCATTTCTCTTTTACTTCCCTATTGGGTAAGATAAATCGCTATAAATTACCAGTATTCATTCATGAAGCTCTTTTCAAAATGGAAAATCTGTTTAACTAGATCCTCCAAGAAACATCAAAGTAACTAGATTATATATACTATTGGAAAAGTATCTCTCCAAAAGTTTAATTTTTTTTTTTTTCATTTCTGAATTCTCTTCTTTCTCCTCCCCTCTCCTACTTATTGAGGGGACAAGAAAAAAAAAAAGTTCATTATAAATCTTTATAGTCATGTAAAACAAATTCCTACATTAGTTATAGACAAAAAGAGTCCATCAGCTATCTATAGGGAGATAGAGAGTTTCACTGGAATTGTGGTTGGTTCTTGTGTTGATTAAAGTTACTATATCTTTCAAAGTTGATTACCTTTACAGTATTGCTGTTATTGTATAAATTGTTCTCCTGCTTTTGCTTACTTAGCTTTGCATCAGTTAATACAAGTGTTCCCAGCTTTTTCTGAGACCATCTACATTGTTTCTTATGGATGAGTTCATCCCAATCACATTTTTACAGCTGTTAATGTTAGCTGTGTATTTAGTTTCTTGTTTCTTATTTTCTTATTCTTTCCTATTCTTTTTCTTTTTTTATCCTGTATCTCTTCAAGAATCTGTGTTGCTTCAGACCATTGCCTCCCTTAATCTACCCTTCCTTTCCCTCCTCCTCTCTTCTTTCTCTTCTTCATTTCTTTTTTACTTCCCTATTGGGTAAGATAAATCTTTACACCCAACTATGTATGTATGTGTTCCATACCCAACCAGTTTAGATGACAGCGAGTTTCAAATGATGGTTCAAATACTGCCTGCCACCACTTTCATTATACAAATTCTTTCCTACTTATTTCACTTGAGAATAATTCCCTCTATTTTTTCCCTTCCCCACCTCTATCCCTCATTCTCATCCTTCTATTTTTCTTCCGAGATCATTCCACTCACATCCATGTTTTCTAACAGTGATAGTAAGGTTTTGAAGGTTTAATACATATCATCTTCCCATGTAGGAATGTAAACAGTTCAACATCATCTAGTCTCATGATTTCCCACTAATGTTTAGCCTTTTATGCTTCTTTTGATTCTTCTGTCTGAATAACATTTTTAAAAATTGAGCTTTTGATCTTTTAATCAGAAGCAAGTTCTCTATTTTCTTACATATCTCTTTCCCCTCCTTATAGGATTATATTCAGTTTTGTTGTGTAAGTTATTCTTGGCTGTTTTCTTAACTCATTTTCCTTCTGGAATATCATACTCTAAACCCTCTTGTTCTTTATAGTGATAACTGCTATATCTTGTGTGATCCTGGTTGTGGTTTCACAGTATCTGAACCATTTCTTTCTGGCTGCTTTGAGTATTTCAAAACCTGGGAACTCTGGAATTTGACTATAATAATGGGAGTTTTCATTTTGTAATTTTTCTCAGGAGGTGAAGAGTAGATTTTTAAAAATTCTTACTTAGCTCTCTGGTTCTAATATAACTAGGCAGTTTTTCTTTATAATTTCTTGAAATATAATATCTAGCCTTTTTTCTTTATTCATGGCTTTCAGGTAATCCAATGATTCTTAAATTATCTCTTCTGCAGATCAGTTGGTTTTCCTCACATTTCTTCTAATTTTTTTTTTCATTCTTTGTTTTATTGTTTCTTGGTGTCTTATGAAGTCATTAGCTTCTACTTGGCTGATTTTAATTTTTAAGGAGTTATTTTCTTCAGTATTATTTTTGTGCCTTTTTTACCAAGTTATTAATTTCCTTTCATTATTTTTTTCAGAGCTCTTATTTCTTTTCCTAAATTTTCCCTCTATCATTCTTATTTTTTGTTCTTTTTTAACTCTTTCTTTATCTCTCCTAGGAATTTTTATTAGGCTTATGTCCAAACTGTATTTTTCTTGGAGGGAGGCTTTGCTCATAGATGTTTTCAGATCAATGTCTTCTGGATTTGTGTTTTGAGATTCCCTGTCATCATATTGTTAGGTTTGTTTGTTTGTTTTTAGGGGGTTTTTTTGCGCTCATTTTTTATCCTACTTCTTATCTTTAGACTTTATGTAGTATTGTGTTCTGCTTATCTCTGTGGTGTTGAACTATTCTGAGCTTCTGTCTTTTATACTTATACTGTTCTCACAACTCATTCTGGAGATTTAACATTGTGTGATCCAGGAAGAAGTCTCTGATGCTTCCCTGGTCTGTGCTCTGCAAATTCCTCACCGAGTTAGGGTCTGTTGACTTGTGTGTAGTAGAGTTCTGTAGACTGCTACTGGACTTAGTCACAATAAATCCACTAATCCACTGGAGGTTCTGCAGATTCAGAGTAACTGAACCATTGGGTTTCCCCTTAGCTTTAGTCTCCTTCTCTGCTTTATTCCACTGCAAAGTTATATGTGGTATTAAAGGTAAGAGCTGAGTTTTCATTCCCTTTGTGGACTGCTTGGTTGTTAAAGTAAGGTGCTTTTCTTCAGCCTGGAACTGTGACCCAGAACTGGATAATGGGCAACAAAACTGCTAAATGACTGACCTAGTGCTAATATAGTGGTCCTCTACAATCTCTGCCCAAGTATTCACTCTTTTTATCCTTTCTTCCCTTCCACTACTACCATGACCTTTAAAGACTATTGCCATTTCTACCTTCTGAGGTACTGTTGCTAATGCTGCACACTCCTGGGCAGTCCCACCCTAGTGTCTGTAGACCTATTTCCCCAAACTACCCTATGTTGGGGAAGAAGACTCATTATGACTTTCTCTTGACTTTCTGGATCAGAATTTGATTTGGTATACTTTATAGGTACTCTGTAAGAGTTTGTGGGGGAGCCAAGGCTTTTCCTTTGCCTTTTTCAATTGTTACTTTCTAGAGAAATTCTAGGTATGATATCTGGCATTTCCTTTTGGATTTTACCCTTTTGTTAACTGCTTTTCAGATTGCTATTTAAAATAGTCAATCTCTACCATCTTATATTAGTGCCTCAGCAGAACAGGGATCTACTATTTTGAATATTCTTCAAGGATGGAAGTTTTTGCATTCTAATCTAGGGGGAAGGCTCTTCTCATTCCCACCTACATCTTTAAATCAGGGAGGGGAAGACTCTCAAGGTTTCTAGCCAAAGCAGAAATGTTTGCTATGTACATTAAATCTGAGTCAATCAGAACTCACACCAGAAAACCCTAAAAGGAGCCCTGGCCAGACTCAGAAAGACTAAAACAACTGAATAACTAAGATCAAAAAGAATTTAGCTCTAGGAAGCTTTTATTATTAGGTGGCAAAGACTAAGACAATTACATTTCAATATATCCAAGTGTTAGGATTCTTACAAGGTGCCAAGCCAATGGAATTGATGAGATAATGATTCTCTAATTTACTTGTACTTAGTAGTTACTATAATTCCACAAGATTCACACCTTTAAGAGATCATATAGAAGGAGCAGCTCTCAGGGTCAAAGAACAGAAGCCCACTAGAAGCTCTGGGAGCCTCAGCCAGGAGGCTTCAGTAGAGGAGATTCACAAGCCAGAAAAGGTAGCTTAGGCTCTCAGAACCAAGGAGAGAGATAAGCATCTATTAAAGTTAACTGGGCCCCAGGAAAGGAGACAAGACTTTGAAGGAAAAAATAAAGGATTTGGACTTTAACTACTGGCTGCATTTGGAGTGATTTTACTGAACTGAAAGGAAGACTGCTCCCAGAAGCCCTCCAAGAAACCTGCTCCAAGAGAACATTACATTTTAGAGAAGAGCATTACATCCAAGTAGTTGTAGTTTTATCAGTTTAGGGATTTCATCCCCCTGACTTCTATGCTTTATTACATGGTCTTCCTAAGTTGGGGGGAAAAATATACAGTGGCCAGTTTTCTGGAGATAAGTCACTACAGCTTTAGGTAGGCAAGTGCTCAGATGAGACACAGTCCCTTTAACAGTTAGTTAGTTCACTTGGTCAGTATTTGAAGCCTTTCCAGCTTGCCAAAGCTTGTGGTCTTGTGGTCTTGAGAGATATTAGTATTTATTGTCTAGACATTTACCTCAGACACCAGAGAAGAAACCACATGTTGAATAGAGAGAAATCTTACTTTAGAAATTAGTAGGTAGGCTTAGACTCCTACTGTAAATGAGTTAATCTCTGTCTCATTTTACCTTTTATAAAATGAATATAATTCTTGGCATTTCTTTCTTTTTTTTTCACAAAGGCTCATTTGGTTGACAGAGTGAGTTAATATAATAGAAAGATAACCTATGAAAAGAGCATTTTCATCAAGCATAGCATTTACCCACCAAGAAATGAGCCTGTGTCATATAAAATGTGTTCTATTACTTTTATTAATAATAATTATTATTTTTATTAAACACTGTTAGACATGCAGGTCAATTAAAAAACTTAATCTATACTTTATGGAATAAGTGCATTCTATTAACTCTTGTAAATCTTTCACCAGAACAGGTGAATTTGGAGATTCTGCCAAAATCTACTATTTATCAGAAGTAAATCTTTCTGAGCTCACCATCTAGGGACAACTTCCAGTTCTCCATTGCCCGGTTGTACATATGGGGAGAAATTTAGACCAAAAGATCATACAACAAATATAAAAATATCAAAAAATTCTAATGTGACAAAAGGAGCTAAAGGTGAGTGTCAGCAATGGGAATTCTTCTCAATTCTACAATCTGGGAATCCGTCATTGTGCCTCCTTCCTGACTGCCTTGGCCAGATTCATTGTCACTGGCACTGAGTCCCGCACCTGCAATAGATAAAGAACAATAAAGATAAATACAAAGCAAAAGATTCATGATGAAAATATATTCTAATATGGCTTACCTTCAGTGAGTTTTAAAAATATGAGCTCTATTCAAGAAAGATGACACAAATATATATACTTCCAATAATATATGTTAAAATGCTATATCTATTTAGGGATTTGCAAGATTTTGCATTTTGGTCTTGCAATTGAAGAGAGGTTTCAAATGCAAGAAAGGTTTCCTTCCTCATCTCCTCTGTTACATTTTACTGTGAAGTCTGCTTTGCTAGTTTGCCCAGCGTCCTCTAGGATAAAGGGCAATTTCCCTTATATATTATCTCAGAATCACTTGTAAATACCACAAAATTACACTTGAAATAATATACTATCCTGATTGGTGAGTCCCTAGCAAACCTCAATATTTTTTATTGTCTACTATTATTTTATTTAATATTTTTATTTTCCCTAGTTACATGTAAAATAATTTTTATATTGTTTTTAAAACTTTGAGCTCTAGATTCTTTCCATTCCTTCCCACCCCTGATCCCAATAAGAAAGAACATGTGAAGTTATGCAAAATATTTCCATAAAAGTCATGTTGTAAAAGAAAACATAGATCTTCTCCCACCTTCTCAAACAAAAACCCTCAAGAAAAAAAAAGAAAGATTAAAAAAAAGTATGATTCAATCTATATTTTTTTTCTGGGTATGGATAGCATTTTGCATCATAAGTCCTTCAGAGTAGTTGTGGATCATTGTATTGCTGAAAATAGCAAAGTCATTCACAGCTGATTATCCCACAATATTGCTATTACTTTTTACACAGTACATTTCCCTTTGCCTGAATTCATGATTTCAGGTTTTTCTTAGATCATCCTGTTCATTGTTGCCATAGAACAATAATATTTCATCATAATCACATTCACAATTTATTCAGTCATTCTTCAATTGGTGAGTATCCCCTCAATTTCCAATTCTGTTCCCTGAGAATAGAGCTACTATAAATATTTTTGTATATATAGGTCTTTTCCCCTCTTTACAAAAATCTTTTCTAGGACTCATACCTAGTAGTGGTATTATTTGGTCAAAAGATTTGCATGATTTTATAGTCCTTTGGGGTATAGGTCATATCTTTTGATCATTTATCAATTGGGAAATGGCTCCTTTATTTTTTTTGAATTTTACATACATATTTTTATTATATTAACAAAAGATATTTAATTTCTTATATTTTAGTGCATTTTTAAAAACAAAAATTGGCGCTAAATATTATTGAAGACTTTTATGAGTTTATATAATCATGTGTTTTTTTTAATTATCACATTAATAGTCTCAAGACCAGGCTTACATTTTTGGAATAGATGAACCCAGTAAGCTATCATAGTTGATCATCACATCATCTTGTCACTCTGTTGTCTCCTGGTTCTGTTCATTTCACTTAGCATCAGTTCATGTCTCTCCAGACCTCTCTGAAATTATCCTGCTGATCATTTATTATAGAACAATGATATTCCATAATATTCATATACCATAATTTATTCAGCGATTCTCCAACTGATAGGCATCCATTCAGTTTCCAGTTTCTTATGGCTCCTTTTAAAAATATATATATATTTGACTCAGTTCCCCATATATTTGGGAGATAAGACCTTAATCAAAGAAATTTGCTTCAAAACTCTTTTCCCAATTACTTTTGCTTAACTCTATTTCCCATTTATTCTATTCTCTCTCTCCTTTCACTCTGACCCTTCTCAAAAGTGTTTTGCTACTAACCACCCACTTCCCCAATATGTCCTCCTTTTCTATAACCTTCCCCCCTTCCTATATCCTGCTACTTTCCTGCAGGGTAAGATAGATTTCTCTACCCATATTGACTGTGTATGTTATTTCCTTTTTGAGCAAATTCTGGTGATGGTAAGGTTCACTCACTTCCCTTACCTTCCCCATCTTCCCTTCCACTATAAAAGTTTTTTTTTGTCTCTTTTATAGCAGATAATTATGCCATTCCGCTCTCTTCCTCATTCTCCCAGGACATTCTTTTCTCACCCCTTAATTTTATTTTTTAAAGATATTATCTCTTCATTTTCAACTCACATATATGTCCTCTATCTATATATACTACTTTTTTATTATAGCTTTTTATTTACAAGATATATGCATGGATAATTTTTCAGCATTGACAATTGTAAAACCTTTTGTTCCAATTTTTCCCCTCCTTCCCCCCACCCCCTCTCCAAATGGCAGATAGACCAATACATGTTAAATATGTTAAAGTATATGTTAAATACAACATATGTATACATATCCATACAGTTATTTTGCAGCACAAGAAGAATTGGACTTGAAATAATGTACAATTAACCTGTGGAGGAAATAAAAAATGCAGGCAGATAAAAACAGAGGGATTAGAAATGCTATATAGTGGTTCACATTCATTTCCCAGAGTTCTTTTGCTGGGTGTAGCTGGTTTTATTCATTACTGAACAAATGGAACTGATTTGGTTCATCTCACTGTTGAAGAGGGCCACATCCATCATAATTGATCATCATATAGTATTGTTGTTGAACTATATATATATATATATATATATATATATATATATTCAGCTTTGGTCTTTTCATCACAAATGCTTAAAAGTCCTCTATTTCACCTTTTTCTTTGAAGGATTATATTCAGTTTTGCTAGATAGGTGATTCTTGGTTGTAATCCTAGCTCCATTGCTCTCTGGAATATTACATTCCAAGCCCTCCAGTCCTGCAATGTAGAAGCTAACAAATCTTGTATTATCCTGACTGGCTCCACTATACTTGAGTTGTTTCTTTCTGGATGCTTGCAATATTTTCTCTTTGACCTAGGAGTTCTGGAATTTGGCTATAATATTCCTTAGAGTTTTCAGTTTGGGATTTCTTTCAGGAAGTGATTGATGAATTCTTTCAACCTCGAGTTTGCCCTTTGGTTCTAGAATATCAAGACAGTTTTCCTTTATAATTTCTTGAAAGATGATGTGTAGGCTCTTTTTTTTGTTCATGGTTTTCAGATATACCAATAATTTTAAAATTATTTCTCCTGGATTTATTTTTCAGATCAGTTGTTTTTCCAATGAGATATTTCACATTATTTTCTATATTTTTTTTTCATTTTTTGGCTTTGTTTTATTGTTTCTTGATTTCTCATAAAGTCATAGCTTCCATTTGCTCAATTCTAATTTTCAAGGAATTACTTTCCTCAGTGACCTTTTGAACTTCCTTTCCCATTTGGTCAATTTTGCTTTTGAAAGGTATTCTTCTTCATAGCCTTTTGTATTTCTTTTTATACCATTCTCAATTCTCGTCTCAATTTTTCCCCTATCTCTCTTACTTAATTTTAAAAATCTTTTTTTGAGCTCTTCCGTGACTTGAGCCCAATTCATATTTTTTGGAGACTTTGGATGTAAGAGCTTTGATTTTGTTATTTTCTACTGAGTGTGTGTTTGATCTTCATTGTCACCATAGTAATTTTTTTATAGTCAGAATCTTTTTTTCTATTGTTTGCTCATTACACCAGCCTATTATTTGACTTTTAACTCTGTTAAAGTGGGGCTGTTTCCAGAGAAGTGCTTGCATTGTCCCAAGCTTCAGAGGGTTTGTGCAGCTTTTTTCAGAAATCCTTCAAGGGAACTTTCCACAGGCATTCTTCTCTGCCCTGGAACTGTGAGGAGTGTCCCCACTCCATCATGGCTGTAAGTTCCAGAGTGCTAAATCAAGAGAGTCCTTCCTTAGTGCTAGTAAAGAGACCTCCTGTGATTGTGAGGCCTTCTGGCCCACCACTCTGTGGTTCACTCCTGGTTTGCTAGTTTCTCAAGGCTCTTTCCTTCTGACTTTTCAAATCTTTGGTGTTTTTGGGCTGAGAGATCTAGAAACTACCAGTACTGCCACTAATTCAGAGGCTCCAAGGCCTGTTCCTGCTTTGTTGATTTTGGGGCCTGGTGGGGCTAGGGCTGGACTAGGGCTGCTCACTAGACTCCCGCCACTGCGACTGGACTTTTCCTGCTGACCTTGAAAGTTGTCTTCAGCTAGAAAACGTTCCACTCCATATTTTTGTACAGTGTCTTTCTGATGCTCTAAAATTTGTTTGGAGATATTATTTAAAGGAATTTGGAGGAGTCTGGGGTAATAGCTGGGCAAATCCCTGCCTTTACTCCACTGTCTTGGGTCTGTCTCTCTAAGATCAACATTTCATGAAAGTTCTTAACCATCCTGACTGTGCTCTGGCTTGACTCACCCTCTAGACTAAACTCCTCAGGAGCAAATGGCCCTGTTTTTCTCTTCTTTCCCCCTACTATTTTCCCTATGCCTTTCCATTTCTCCTTTATATGTTCTCTCCTTCCATTAGAAAGCAAGCTCCATGGAAACTGTCTTGTTTGCTTTTATTTATATCCCTAGCACTTAACACAGTACTTGGCACATAAAAGTTATTTTAAAAAATGATCTTGTCTATTTGCCTATTTCTCCCACATCCTCACCTGAAATTCATTCATGATTTATTTATTTTCTGTCAATGGAACTATCAATCTCTCTGTTACTGAAGTTTGAGACTTGCTTCTATAGCTCATCTTCAGATCTCATACTTTTTGTCCAGCCTGTCACAAAGTACTGATACTCTTCTTTAAAAGGTTTCTTCCACTTGCCCTTTCCTTTATATTCTCATAGACTCCACCCTGGCTTTGTCTCTCACCATTAGCATCCTGGATTATTAGTCAGTGTCCAAACCAGTCTCCCTGGCTCCTCCACCTATTTTGAATGACTACCCTTTTAATTTTCCTAAAACAGTACATCTTCCACATCACTCCTCCACTTATGAACCTATTCTACTCTCATTACCTAGTAGTTTGTGTCCACATCCTTTGTTTGGCTTTTAAAATCCACCATAATCTTTTCTATTCAAACATTCTCCATTCTTCTAGACAAACAGATCTTCCAACTGACCATCACTCTTCTTCAACACACAACACACACACACACACACACACACACACACACACACAGAGTCCCACACTCACACCCAAACCCCACCCACCCACCCACCCACCCACCACATAACTCCCTACATGAATTATTGCCTTTGTGATTTCACTATTTTGAAGATATTCTATTCCAATTCTCTCTGTTCTTTTGTACTTACTCATTATACTCAGAATTTCAGTTAGACTGGACTTCAGTGGCCATCCTTTGCTTTTAATAATGATTATTTTATGCCCTTGCTAACAGCAAGAAGTCATCTTGTCTTGATTTGAAGATCTCTAATGAGGAGAAACCCACTACTTCCCAAGTCAAGCTATTCCATTTTAAGCTATCTATAATTGTTGTGAAGTGTTTCATTCTAAGCCTAAATTTGCCCCTGTTTTGACTTCCATTGACTGTTTCTATGTCTTTCAGGGCCACACAGAAGAGAAGTCTAATCCCTCTTTTTAGGGGTGTTTTCCAAATACTTGAAAATCAGTCAGTGAATATTTCTTAAATATCTACTATGTACCAGGAACTGTGCTAAGTGTTGGGAATATAAGGCAAAAGACAGTTCCTGCCCTCAAGAAGCCCACAGTTTAATGTAAAACAGCTATCCCTTCTTCCAGATATCTTCTGTTTTCTGGCTAAGCTTTCTTAGCTTCTTCAGTTGATCCTATAGCACAAAATCTCAGTCACCAGTATTCACTATGTTGGTGGTTCTCTTCTGAGCTTATTTAATATCCTTCCTAAAATGTGGTATCCAGTGGTACACTGTGGAATATACCTGTAATCCTTATTACTGAGGAAGCAGATGGTAGTGGATCAGTTGAGTTTAGAAATTCTGAGCTGCAGTGGGTTAAGACAATCAGGGTTTGCACTAAGTCTCATCCCAATATGCTATGCCCATGGGGAAAAGGGGTACAAACTTCTAGTGAAGGATCAAATCAATTCAAATTGGAAATAGAATAAGACAAAGATTCTCTGTCAGTCAACAATGTGATTCAGCCTGTAAGTGACATCAGCTTTCCAGCCAGGGAAAGATAGGGAGACCCTGGATAAATGTGGTACAATGAAATTCTGATTGGGTCTGAGCAGGGAAGAATGCACAGGACTATCACCTCTTAATTACTTAAATGTATCCTGAGATACATTTCTTTGTTATAATATTATACTTTTAACTAAATTTATAGTCCAATAAAAATCTAGATTTTTTTCTGATGACTATTACTCCCTTCCATCTCATGGTTCTGAAGTTTATTTTTTGAACCTAAGTGCAAAATTTTGTATTTATCTCCATTAAATTTTATCTTGCCCCCAGTGTTCTAGGTTGAGAATCTCTTTTTAATCCTGACTCTCATTCAAGTGTGTTGACTCCCTTTTGAGAGCTTGAAAGCCAAGCTCCCTTCCTCTTTCCTTCCAGCAATCCTTGCGTTAGGGTCATTGAGTTACAAATTAATTTGGCATTTAATAATTCTCTAATTATTTTATGTGTGTTAGGGAATAGAGTAGTAGAGGATTTCAATTTGAAAGAAATACAATTACATTCAAGTCCCTAGAACTTTTCATAGCTATATGACCTTGAGTCAGTGACTTAACTTCTGGGAATCTGTTTCTTTATCTGTAAAATCAAGTCACTTCATCTCTTTGCCTCAGTTTCCTCATCTGGAACATGGGGATAATAACAGCACCTACTTTCCAAGATTGTTATGAAGATCAAATGAGATAATTGTAAAGTGCTTAGTATGATGTCCAGTTCATTGTAAGCACTACATATGTTGGCTATTATGTTTATTATTAAAGTGTCTAGTATAGTGCCTGGCACATAGGAAGCAGTATATGTTAGCTATAGTAATAGTAATAATAATAATAATAGTTGGAGGTAAAATTCATATTGTTTGCTTTTGCTGCTAACTTGCTAGCTTCTTTCTCTCCTCCCTCCGTCCCTCCCCCCTTTCTCCTTCCATCTTCCTCCTCTCTCTTCTTTTGAAAACAAACCAACCAACCACATAATAATGATACTGAGAGGCAGCATTATATACTGGCTAGAGAACTGATCTCAGAATCGGGAAAACCTGAATTCAGGTCTAATTTCTGAATCATACCAGCTGTGTGATCCAAGGCAAATCTTTTAATCTCATAAATGCCCTTAGATAGCTCTCTATGACGAAGAAGAAATTTGAGAAATTGCCAAGCTTCATGGTCTTTTCTCACAGTCTTTTTGCACCAGGAGTTTTTTACATTGATGAAATCACAAGTCCTATCCCTGAACTGTGCCCTGCTTTTATTTGTGACTTGTGAAATGAGTCCACTATTTAATAACCACACTTTATACATACAGCAGGATTGCAGACTATGTGATTCGTCTCAATGCAGCTACTTTTTATCTGTTTCCCCATAACAGGAACAACATTCATACAATGTTTTAAAATCTGTAGAATATAATGCCTAAGCTTAGGTACATTATCTCATTTGAATCTCATGACTTCAAGAGTAATTATTCCTATTTTACAGATAAGATATCTGAGCTTCAGAAAAATAGCAGTATCAGAACCAGATTTGAATTCAGGCTTTCGAGACTCTTAGGTTTAATAATACTCTATCTACCAGTCATGCTTCCTCATTAGCAGACATTCTGCAGCTGAGTGCAGGTTTATTTTTCTTATGGTTACCTCCGGTAGGCTAATAACTGCAGTAGTACTACAAGACTGGGAAATCTATAGGGAAACTGGTAATCCTCTGGGACCTCTTATCCCTTCTGCCTACCTTGAGACTGAGGAAAATCACTCTAGGGATTTCTGACCCAGGTTAGAAACTCTTGGGAAAGATCAGCACAGATCCTGGGAACCTCTGTGTCCTAAAGAAGCCAGGCTGGTTCAGGGTCTTAGCCTCTGACCTGCCCTTTGCAGATGTCCCCTACCTTGGGGTAGATGTTTCCTCACAGGGGCTACATAATAAATGAAGTTCTGTGGATGTGCTCCAGTCCTAATTCATTTTAGGGGCATCTAACAAAGCCTCTCTAGTGTGTGGGCAAAATATATCTTTTTGTGGGGGTCATCTAGATGATACTGCATCATATACCACAAGCTAAGTGATAATTTTTTAAAAATTTCATAGTCTTAATTATACCAATTTAGAGAAGAAAATATATTTGTTTTATTATAGCAACTCACAGAAAATTGAAACGTTTCCTATTCACCCGCCCTGTTTTTTAAAGCATTTATTTTAGAGTCTGTGAGGGTAAATTGCTTATTTCCATAGTAAACAGACCAAAACCCTTTCAGTGACATCTAGTGGTGAGCAAGCAAGTCATTACCAAGAGTGCTTACCCTTACGATATTTCATACTCATTTCACTTTGAGGGTCCAGATTTGATTTTATTATACAGCAATAATGCATGTTTTATTTCTGTTGCCAAGCCACTGGAAGCATTGTAGTGACAACATATTCTGTACAATAATCAAATATACAGTTGTAAACTCTTCCAACTTCTACCTCCTACTCTCTGGGATTTAGGCTCCAGGAGATGAGGGCTAGAGACAGCAGTTTCCTCCTTTCAAAAGCTCTTAGCTTCCTAAGATGTCAAAAAGTAAATAAGTTGGGATGGTGGTTGCTTTAGTTGTGGGATGTGGTATTTCGATGGGTGAAGTAGAGCTTTCCTTTTTCTCTTCTTGGGGAAAAATTGAAGTAAATAAAAATCTTTACATTTTAAGAACTCAGGGCATTCATGTAGCCATTGAAAATGTTATTTGACATATTTCTGTGTTGGAATGGTCTGCCCAATTATTGAGCAGTGTCGTGGAAGGGAAGGGGAATATATTGAACTTTGGGGGCATGGCCAACAGAATCATCTTCCCTGAGATCATTATTTTTATTTTCTCTCCCCATTGGGAAAATGGATTATGCCCTGGACTCTTTATAGGTCAGCTTTGGCCTTATCTTGCTCAGTTCAAGGTATGGAATGGGTCAAAGGGGATGGGAATTATGGATTTGAGGCTAACAAATGCATAATTCCCATCCCCTTTGACCCTTTCCATACCTTTTTTATAAGCTGTCTTACCTATTAGAATATAAGCTGCTTGAAGGCAGGGATTGTCTCAGTTGCTTCTATTTGTGTCCTCAATGCTTAATACTAGCAACATAATAAAATTTACTACATTATCTGTCTGTCTGTGTATGTCTCTCTCTCATAAGCCCATAAATTATTTGGCAAAAACAAACAAACATATTCTTTGGAATTCACTCTCTGTGGGCAAGGGGGAATGTCCCAAGTGGGACCTGTTACAGTCCTGAAATATAGAAATAAGTTCCTAGCTGAAGAGAACTGAAGAATGTCCAACCTCTTGACACCCTGTCTATATATGTATGTATAGACAGGCATGTCTATTAAGTTTAGAGTAACTAATAGTGGGGAGGTAAGGGCTGATATACATTTAGAAGTTTAGTTTCAGAACTAGCAATTAAATTAGTAGGATTGAAGCGAGCATGGAGGGAGAACATGGGAAGGCTGAATCCAGCAAAGGATGATGATGGCCTGGGCCAAAAGGTCAAATTCCCTGTGGTACTGGGGAAAGAGGTAACATTTTTTCATCAAGAACTGAATCAGGTGAAAGACTTGACTTAGAGAATCTAGTTCAATGGAACTGACCAGAACAAAAGGAAAACGAGAGGGGACCAAATCATAGGGATCTTCAAGTTAAGTAGAGCAAGTTTCAGTCTATAAAATGAAGGAAATAAAGAATAGGCTTTCCCTTACCCATAGATTATGAACTGTTGGGACAGTTTAGGAATATTCCTGTCTAGGCCTGGAAATTTTATAGGTCATCATTAGGACTGGAGAAGTTGATTTCAAAATCAAGAGGGCAGATCTGGCAATCTGATTTCATAGGTTTCCCTCAAGTTTAGTGTCTGCATTTCAAAGTTCAGGGCTGGTTTTTCATCGGAAAAGTTTGCAAGTTCTATTTTCTAATTAAAAAACCATTTTTTCTCCTCCATGTAGGACTGTACTCAGTTTTTCAGGGTAAGTTATTCTCAGATATAAATCTTTATCTTTTGTCTTTGGGAATATCATATTTCAAGATCTAATTTTGTTTATAGTAGAAAATATGGGCTCTTGTGTGATCCATATGGTTTTTTGGTACTTAACCTCTTGAACTTGAACTCTTTCTGTTCTCTGGATTATATCACCACATCTCAGCTCCTTCCTGACTCCATATATACCCCTTCTCCTATGGATGTGTTAATTCCAGAATTTTAATTTTGGGGAGAAGTCCCAGAAAAGCAACCCCACTCCCATTTTCTGGGTTAATGGGACTATGGACCCACCTAAATATACACTATGCCTTTCCCCCTCATCTTATCTGCAGCTTTTTAGTTTTCCCTTTATGTGCTATCTTCTCTTATTTTAAAAACTCCCTGAAGGCAGGACTGTCTTTTTGCTTGGATGTGTTTCCCTGATGCTTAGGATAGTGACTGGATATGGTCAGTATTTAATAAATACTTGTTGACTTGATTATAATAGTTTATATGTGACACGGAAGCTCTGAATCTTATCTGTGGCATCCTTGTACTTTTCCTTTTAAGGTTTTTTCCCAGGAAGTGATCAGTAAATTGTTTTTATTTTCCCTTTGTCTTCTAATTCTAATAGATCTGAACAGTTTTTTTAAATTTAATTTCTTTTTTTTTAATAATAGCTTCTCATTTTTCCAAATATCTGCAAAGATAGTTTTCAACATTCACCTTTGCAAAACATTGTGTTCCAAATTTTTCTCCCTCCCTTCCCCTTAACTTCCTCCCCTAGAGAGCAAGTAATCTAATATAGGTTAAACATGTAGTTCTTTTAAATATATTTCCATATTTGTCACGCTGTGCAAGAAATATCAGATGAAAAGGGAGAAAAAGTGAGAAAGCAAAAGCAAACAAACAATAAGCAAAAACAATAACCAAAAAAGGTGAAAATATTATGATTTTATCCACATTCAATCTCCATAGTTCTCTCACTGGATATAGATGGCTCTTTTCAATCCCTAGTGTATTGGAATTACCTTGAATCACCTCATTGTTGAAAAAAGGTAAGTCCATTACATTTGATCATCATATTGCCTTGTTACTGTATACAATGTTTTCTTGGTTCTACTCACTTCATTTAGCATCAATTCATGTAAGTCTCTCTAGGCTTCTCTGGAAGCAGCCTCTTCATCATTTCTTATTATAGAACAAAAATATTCCATTACATTCATATAGCATAACTTATTTGACCATTCTCCAAATGATAAGCTCACTTTCCAATTTCTAGCCACTACAAAAAGAGCTGCCACAAATATTTTTGCACACGTGGGTCCCTTTCTCTCCTTTATGATCTCTTTGGGATACAGACCCAGCAGAGACATTGCTGGATCAAAGAGTATATATGCACAGTTTGATAGCTCTTTGGGCATAATTATATATTACTCTCCATAATGGTTGGATCAGTTCACAACTCCACCAACAATGTATCAGTGAACCAGTTTTCCCACATCTCCAACATTTCTCATTTATTATATTTTTAGGATCCTCTATTACATCTCAAGATAGAATGTTTAGAACCACAGAGGCCGTAGGCCTGGTGTGTCCCACTCTGAGTGATGCCATACTCAGACTTATCAGTGGTAGTCATCCATTGGATTTCTCAAACATTATTCAGTCTGGTATAATTTTTAGTTATTTTCCTGGAGTAGGTGCATGAAAGCTAGGCTGTCAATCTTTGTTCAGTCTGTTATCTTCTCAAGAAGTTTCCCAGTACGCACCATACACACACACACATGCATGCGAATATATATATTTGATTGATAATAATCTAGAGAAGTCCTACTTTTTTTTAAACTTTAAAAAATTCTGAAATTAACAAACACAAAGTAAAATGGACATTTCTATATACATTTTAGAACAGGAAGATTTTGCACATGAAACTCCAAATTTCTGTTATATAAGGCTTATTTTTATTTTAAGAATATATTAAATTATTCAAGTTCTATTTGTTAAAGCTGTCCTGTTTGTCAAGTGCCCGACAGTCTATGATTCATTCTGTCCTTCCCTCTGTTCTTGTTTAACTGTGTGGGAATATTATGCCTTGCCTCTTTCTTCCACCAATCCTCACCCCCAAATGAAAAAGAAAAGAAAAACTAAACCTTTGTAACATATATGCACAAACAAAACATCCTGAGAGTGGTCACATATAAAAATGTATGTCATATTTTACATCTTAACCTTCGCTCCTCTGTCAGGAAGATGGGAAGCACACTTCATTATTAATAGTCTACAATTGTGAATTGAGTTAGGGCTTTAAAGGTAAGAAGGTTTGACGGCCCTGACTGGTAATAAACTTATGTGTCCATCATCTAAAGGTCAATTTAACTAAATCTAATTTTATTACTAGGCAAATAAAGGATTATTTTGGCTATATCAACTAATGAAGCCATCTACTAGGACAAAGAAGGGCTATAAATGGTAATGTTAGAGAGGCTATCTCTCTATTGTAGAAATCATGGATATGATAGTGATGTATAAGACATATGAAAGATATGACTGACAAGATATGAAAGACATGATCTTTTTGCTTTTTTATCTCTCTCCCTCTCTCTCTCTCTCTGTACAATGTATGAATTATATATAAAATGGCAAAAGCAATTCAATATTCCACTTGCCTTCCTAAAGAGTCAGTGTACCATGGTGGACAGAGGGCTGTATTTATGGTCAGGAAGACCGAAGTTTGTGTCCTTCTTATAACTAGATCTAGCCCATGTTTAGAATTGCACATGATACATTTTAAAAAATAATCTGCATTAATATCTTCTTAAGCTTGAATAATCATAAAAACAATAAGATGAACTTTGATTTAAACTATTTACTGATTTCTGAGGTAAAAATGTTGACCCTGAAAATTTAACAATCAGCTCACCATGTCTAAAACAAGATTCACATCTTCCTGACTTCATTCAGGAGTCCAGGGTCCATCCAGCATTCTATCCACTATATCACCTAGATGGTTTTCACTGACACATACTGGGCAAATCAGTTAAAATCTCAGTAGCCCCAAATTATAAATTGCTAATCAATGATGATGATAACAACATTAACTAGCATTTATATGTCACTTTAAGGTTTGCAAAGTACTTTATGAATATTATCTCATTTTATTTACATAACCACTTTAAAAGCTAGGTGCTGTAATCATTTTCATCTTAGAGATGAGGAAACTGAGCAGAGAGAGATTCATTGACTTTCCCAGAGTTACACAACTATTAAATGTCTGAGGCAGTCCCTCAGACTTTCAGGACTTCTTGACTCTAGCTCCAAATTCTATCCACTGGTTCATCTAAGCTCCCATGAGTGGAAGAGGTGTTCATACTGGGAATTATTCACAACAATGAAACCACAGTTCCAGAATTATCTTCCTTCTTTCCACCCTCCTCATCTCCAATTTCCTGATATTTTTAATGACAAGGAATAGCTTATTCAATTGCTATTCATTAATTGGAATATATTTTGGCATAAATAATAATTTTGCAACATTTTTTTTTGTTTAAAAGGACATTCTTGGGGACAGGTGAAAAAATGAATGGAAATAATTACTTGCTGAGTCATCTAAGTAATATAGTAGAAAGAATGCTGGATGGTCACTGGACTCCTAAATGAAGTCAAAAGGATCTGAATTCAAATGTTGCCTTAGAAACAGTGAGCTGATTGTTAAATTTTCAGGGTGAGCATTTATACATCAAAAATCAATAAATATTACACAAAGTTGAACTTTTTTTTTTAATAGCCTTTTATTTACAGGTTATATGTATGGGTAACTTTACAGAATTAACAATTGCCAAACCTCTTGTTCCAATTTTTCACCTCTTACCCCCCCACCCCCTCCCCCAGATGGAAGGATGACCAGTAGATGTTAAATATATTAAAATATAAATTAGATACACAATAAGTATACATGAGCAAACCATTATTTTGCTGTACAAAAAGAACCAGACTCTGAAATATTGTACAATTAGCTTGTGAAGGAAATCAAAAATGCAGGTGGGCATAAATATAGGGATTGGGAGTTCAATGTAATGGTTTTTAGTCATCACCCAGAGTTCTTTCTCTGGGCGTAGCTGGTTCAGTTCATTACTGCTCCACTGGAAATGATTTGATTGATCTCATTGCTGAGGATGGCCAGGTCCAACAGAACTGGTCATCATATAGTATTGTTGTTGAAGTATATAATGATCTCCTGGTCCTGCTCATTTCACTCAGCATCAGTTCGTGTAAGTCTCTCCAGGCCTTTCTGAAATCATCCTGTTGGTCATTTCTTACAGAACAATAATATTCCATAATATTCATATACCACAATTTATTCAGCCATTCTCCAACTGATGGGCATCGACTCAGTTTCCAGTTTCTAGTCACTACAAAGAGGGCTGCCACAAACATTCATGCACATACAGGTCCCTTTCCCTTCTTTATGATCTCTTTGGGATATAAGCCCAGTAGTAACACTGCTGGATCAAAGGGTATGCACAGTTTGATAACTTTTTGAGCATAGTTCCAAACTATTCTCCAGAATGGTTGGGTTAGTTCTTAACTCCATCAACAATGCATCAATGTCCCAGTTTTCCGCATCCCCTCAGCAATCATCATTATTTTTTCCTGTCATCTTAGCCAATCTGACAGGTGTGTGTAGTATCTTAGAGTTGTCTTAATTTGCATTTCTCTGATTAATAATGACTTGGAGCATCTTTTCATATGACTAGAAATAGTTTCAATTTCTTCATCTGAGAATTGTCTGTTCATATCCTTTGACCATTTTTCAATTGGAGAATGGCTTGATTTTTTATAAATTAGAGTTAATTCTCTATATATTTTGGAAATGAGGCCTTTATCAGAACTTATGACTGTAAAAATATTTTCCCAATTTATTGCTTCCCTTCTAATCTTGTCTGCATTAGTTTTGTTTGTACAAAAACTTTTCAGTTTGGTATAGTCGAAATTTTCTATTTTGTGATCAGCAATGATCTCTAGTTCTTCTTTGGTCATAAATTCCTTCCCCTTCCACAGGTCTGAGAGGTAAACTATCCTGTGTTCCTCTAATTTATTACTAATTCCATTCTTTATGCCTAGGTCATGAACCCATTTTGACCTTATCTTGGTGTACGGTGTTAAGTATGAATCAATGCCTAGTTTCTGCCATATTAGTTTCCAATTTTCCCAGCAATTTTTGTCAAACAGTAAGTTCTTATCCCAAAAGCTGGGGTCTCACAAAGTTGAACTTAATGTTTTGGTGGTTATATAAGCTTAAGAAGGTGTTAGTACAGATTATTCTTAAAAATATGTCATGTGCAATTCTGGGGCTGGGGATAGAGCTAGTTATTAAACAAGTAGACACCTGATCAGTTTCCTCATCTATAAAATGGGAATAATAATAATAGCATCTATCTCCTGAGTTTGCTGTGAGTATAAAAATAAGATGACACTTGTAAAGTATTTTGCAATCCTTAAAGTGATAGAGAAATGGTAGCCTATTATCATCACATAGTTACCTACTATGCAACACATGTGCTTAGAAATCTGATATGAATAATTTGCTTCCTATGTGACTTTTCCTTTCCATTCTGAACATCCTTTTCTCAGCCCTTGAACTAAACCCAAGGCAAACATGTTAGAATATTGATTTAAATCAGTCTCTGAATGAAATTAATGAGCACAGTGGCTATATTTGGACTATCAGTCTAAAAGATCAGGCTTGTGATTTACCATGAGAAGAATTTCAAAAGCAATTATAAATAAAAACAAATGATCTAAACAAAAAGAGGGTATTATTAGCCAATTAATGCTATTAACTGCTACTAATTAGAGATTAATAAGCCTGTTCCAACAAAAGGCTAATCCTTTGATGTATTATAAAAATCATAAAAGAAGATGCAACTACAATAAACTATACAAAGCAACATAATTGTGGTAGCAAAAACAAAACAGCATTTTAGCATGAATCAGTGGTCAATTTTTCCTAGTAGATTCTTTTAAAATAATTCTTTCTTTCTTTCTTTTTTTCATTGAAAAAGATTAAAATATGCTTTAATATGTAAACAGCATTTCTACTTCTAATGACTAAAAAGATAATACAAGTTAGCAAAAACAAAACAAATCCCCTCCAAACCTCTGCAATGTATTGCTAAACATGCTATGATATGAAGTTATAAAGTCTTATTGGGATCATTATTGTTAAAATTAAATTAAAATACAGATATATTTTAGAATGAACATTACCATAGTTTCAATTTGAAAGGAAATTTTTTTGTTTTTTTAAAAGCTTGGCATTTCAAAGGTGACTGAGACTTGTTTAATGATGCCAAAACAATTTATAATATAGGGGGAGAGAGAGAGAGAGGAAAAAAAAAAGAGAGAGAGAGAGAGGGAGAGAGGGAAAGAAAGAGATAAGAAGAGAGTGAGAGAGAAAGAGATCAATCTGTGATTATTACTAGGGAGAAATAGTGCAAGGACACTGGACTTTTCTGTCTTTTCCACCTAGTTTAACCCTTGAGAATTGCATACTACAGAAGCTTACGGGAAGAGATTTATAAAGTGGTTTTCATGTCACAAGTTCATTTACCATCTTTTTCATTTGAGGAAGTAAATGCTGAGAGTATTTGTCTTGGCCAGGGAATGAAATTAAAAACCAAAAATTATTAATAGATCTCTGACCATTTATCAGAAAAAAGTTGAACCGAGGCTGTCGGTGGAAAGAGAATTTTAAAGAGGAGATAGATTTTTAGCTTGGGTATCTGTGACATTCTATGAGCACCTTTACTGAATAGGAATGAGTTAGTCATCAGCTGAAAAAGTCTCAGCCTTTACCTGTAGAGGAGAGGGTGGCTAATCATAATACTTCAATGGATGGTAGACAAGAGTGGTAGGTAGTTCTGAATATAGGATTGGGCTAAAGACTAAAGCTAAGGTTGTATAGGGTGCTGAAAGAGATTACTGTTGTCCAGATCACCTAACATGGTGATGATCTTTGTGTCCTTTACCACATGAATAGGTGTAGCCTCCTTTGATTGGCTGCATAGTTAGAAAGGCTGAATCTTTAATACTGGAAAGACTGGGACAATCTATCTCTTTCCTGTGCACTGTTTCTGCTATGGCCAGAAGAAGATCACAATTTACCCACAATAACTGGGAAAGGAGACACTTTACCCTCTTTTCTTTTATTCTGCTGTCAAGAAATAGACCCGGGGGACATTTGTTACTGTTCTGTGTTGTTTGTCCTCCATTTCAAGTACCAGTGTTGATCCCCACCGTGGAAGTTTGGGCCATGGTGACTTTGGAACCAGGATGCCAAGAGGGATGTTGTAGTCAGTGGGGACTTGAACATAAGATGTAGGGATGGGGGAGGGAGAGAGGAGTTGGATCTGGAGTTTGGGACTATGAGCTATGGTTACTGAGTTAAGTTATAAACTTAATCTTCTCTTCCCTAGAAACTAGTGTTACAAGAGGGAAGGGAGTTAACTCCCTTGCTGGGAAGGCATTTGTATATTTATGATTATACCCTTTGAAGTAAAATTTTTAAAAATAAATAAATACTAACCCAACTATCAGTGGTTAAAAGGAACTGAGGTGCTGGGACCATCTCCACAACTGAGGAGATACTATTGCTAGCAGCTGTACCTAAATGTCCCCCCACATTTCCCTTATGAGTATTGGACAATCCTGACAGAAGAATGAAATGTAACCTATTTTGGTTTTCAGGCAGTGGGGGTCAAGGAAGCAAATGTTACCGTATAAAAAATTTTAATTTTTATGAATTTAGAAATTTCTATCTCTTTACCACCAACCTTCCCACCCTGGAGATAATTTCACAATGATGACTGCTTGGCATTTTATGATGGGCCTATCTTGATTTATGAGTTTACTAAAAATTTAGTCCTCACCTGCTGGGAAGAGGCTTAAAAAGCACATCACACTCTAGGGGATAGGTCAAAAAATTATGTCCTATGAATCCCATTCTCAGCTTGGCAGGCCATCTAAAAAGAGATGGTAGATTGGATTTGACCCTGGGGCCATATTTTTTAAATCCCTATTCTAGGGAATAGTGGTATTAGCTGAAAAAAGTTGGCTGTTAGAATTGTGGACCTCCCTTGTGGGCTCACTAGCCACAGAATCCTATAGTGGATAATGGACAGATTAGATGGTTCTGAAGTTGACTGGACAGTTGAAATCCATGTGGAACAGAGACAGACAACCAAGAGTGTCTGACGGGGAATTTGGGAGACACATTTCCTATTGAAGAAAGGTTGTTCAGCATCAGAAACCTGGTTTTGGTGTCAATGACCAACAATTGAGGGAGAATGATGAGGGGAAGAAAGGCTTGGCAGGAGAGCAGAATTATGACAGCTAGTAGGGAGAAGCATAGCAATTCAATAACCTCAGCAAGAAATATTGACAGCTTTGCAGTATCAATAGTTTGAGTTGCTTTCCCATGTAGGTTCTCTAGCCATATTATCTCTTCCCTGTATTATCTTTGTACCTTTCAATTCTTCCCACTGAAGGTGTATATATTTGTAAAAATGGGGGAGATTCTCATGACTGTACTATTTTATTTAATGTCTTTCCTTCGAAATGAATGTCTTAAAAGTCAACTGGCTGACTAGTTCACACAAAATCATTACTGGGAGCTTATGAGTTATGATTTAGAGAGGATTCTGGACTATCAAAAACCTATAAGTTAAGTTTTAGGGTCAGTCTCCTGACTTGAACATTCAATTCAGATAACCATTTCATGAAGCATCCCAGCCACATTCATCTCATTCCCTACTTAATCCATTCTCTGGCTTTCTCTAGGTCTTTGTCAGCAGGTTCATCCTCCCATGGGTACTTGACCCTGCCTCTACCCGACTCCCATCCTCATATATTGTCTTCTCTCATTAGAATGTGAACTCCTTGAACAGGCCTATCTTGCTTGCTTGTTTTTATATTCCCAGGATATCGTGCACACTAAATGCTTAAATAATGCTCTCTCAGTATTAAAAAACTATTGTATGCAAAACGCAATATTAGACAATGAAGGAGATTTAAAGTTTAGTTAAGATTCAATAGCCTTTATAATCTAGGAGAAAAATAAGACACAAATATAGACAATCATAATACATATATATATATATATATATATATATATATATATATATATATATGATGCCCTCTAAGTCTGAAATGAGAAATTCCTCATTCTCTCAAATAAATTGTCAGAGTTCATTAACTTCTCTGTATTAATCTCAGTGTTGGCTCTAGTCATTCTTGGAAATAAAATAATCCCATAAAGTACAATTATAACCTCAGACAACAATGGAATTCTGAGACAATGTCTGTAGTTAGGAGGATCTATCTAGAAAATTTTAGGACATCTAGTCTTACTTTTAAAATTTATTACACTGTAATTTATTTTATTAATTCATACCATGGAAGATCATGTAACTCCATCAGTTATTACCAAATACAAGGATAGTTATTCTATTCAATTAAGGGCATGTAACATTTGCATTCAAACCTTGCTGTTGAATGCAGTTCTAAATGGGGATATCAGTAGTAACCTGATTCCTTGAGAAATCACCCCTTCTTCCTTTACTCATACAGTAAATAAGATTAGTCAGGGCACAATTGAGTATCACCAGGTTTAAATTTTGAGGAACTGAAGTCATATTATTTCAGGGAAGGTTTATGCCTTTGTGCGGCTTGGAATGAAATGCCTGTGGGAGAGACTAAATCCATGGGAAATTTACTCAAGCCACTCTTGTTACAACAGAATTTAGACTCTAGAGCTCATCTGGGAGGATTTAATTACTGAAGAATCATTAAGTGACATTACCATATAAGGTATAGGCCCCAGAGTAGTGAAAAAACTGGGAGGCCCCCATGCAGCAACCTAGCAGTCAGATAAGAGCAGAGCCACTTCTAAGGGGATGTGGGATCACCCCACTGTCTGCCCTTTGAAGATTCAATTGTCAGTTCCTTGCAGGCTCAGAATTGTCTTATGATTAGCAAAATAATAATCTACTGCCATAAATATACACACACCTACATGCAAAGCAGTATTGTTATTCACTATAGAAGCACATTTCATTTACATAACAAAACTGGGGCAGATAATACAGGTAGCAGATGGAGGCTGAATACTCAGTCAGTTTAGGGATTTTGAAAGGATGTTTCTTCAGAGTTGCAGTGATATACTTGACTAAATGCCCTAAAAAGTTTAAATTAACTAGCAATTTAGAAACTGGGAAGAATATTGTCCACCTACTATTTTCTCTAAAAGATGAGTTTAAGTGCAGACAATCTTTAGTCATGGCAGTGGATAGTTTTGTGTGACATATGATATGCCAAATCATAGTCCAGCTGTTTGAAAAATATTACATAAAGAACATCATAAAAATATGGAGGCCAGCATAAAACTCTCGGTATTGCACTGCCAATAAAGGTCTAGAATCATCTGCTGAAGGCTTTCATTGCTCCCAAACTGTATTAGTTTATTAGAGAGTCAGTGTGATATCCATTGATTGTTTATCTGATTCAAAAGTTTACTTTCTCCAAAATATTTTGCCCTGTACACAATAGCCAATATATAATGTGGCCCAGTAATTTTCAAAATGTGAATTGGGGCCCCTTGGAAATATCTCAAGATCCTTTCAGGGAGGTCTGTGAGGTCAAAACTAATTTTATAATAATACTAAAAACTAAATTTCTGACATGGCAAATACCAATGGATAGAATACATCTAAATAGAATTTCTTTTGTGGGGAGAATCATCAACAAAATTTAAAAGCATAAAAATACCAAAAAATTGAGTACCACTGATATGACCACTGGAGGTTCACCTTTGATGATCAGGAAGATCATATAACAAGTTGGGGGACTTTTTAAACCCCTTTAGATGGAATCCTTTCAGAAAAGAGAGAGAAGGAGAAAGAGGGAGGGAGAGGGAGAGGAAGAAAAAAAGGGAGAAAGAGAGAGAGGGAGGGAGGGAAGAGGAGAAAGAGAAAGGCAAGAGAGGGAGAGAGTGTGTGTGAGAGTGAGAAATGGAGTATGTAGGGAGCTAAGGCCTTATATCCATTTAGCAGCTAAGGCCTTATATCCATTTCAGCTAATTGGGGGATTAGAGTAGAGCAATATTTATATCAAGTCCTTTTTTTTTTTATTATTATTATAGCTTTTTATTTACAAGATATATACATGTGTAATTTTTCAGCATTGACCCTTGCAAAACCTTCTATTTCAACTTTTCCCTCCTTTCCCCTACCCCTCTCCCTAGATGGCAGGTAGACCAATACATGTTAAATATGTTAAAGTATATATTAAATACAATATAGGTATACATATCCATATTTTGCTGCACAAGAAGAATCGGACTTTGAAACAAGGTAAAATTAACCTGAGAAGGAAATCAAAAATGCAAGTAGATAAAAACAGGGATTATCAAGTCCTTTTAAACAGAGAAACCCATAAATCATGTTTTAAGTTCTTAATATTTATTTCTATGATTTAAATTTTGTAGTAGAAATAAAGAAGTAGTAGAAATGAACAAAGTCGATCCTTTATTAACTTCCCTGGATATAGACATACATTCTAGATCACTACAAGGAGGAGTGAGAGACCAAATAACATGAACCTTACCTGTTTTTAAAGCAAAAATCAGATCATCAAATTCCTGTGATTCTTCATCAGCTATCAGAGACCCCTGACCATAGCCTCCAGAAGTGGGGAAAGAAGCACCATTCTGAGAAGCTGGCTTAAAATCTGGGCTTGCTTGACTCACTTGCTGGAGGGATGTCCTCTCCCAGTCAGCAGGCACCTTGAAAAAATGAAATTATATGAATAAAGTAGCAAACTATCTTATTAACTCTATCCGAGCCATTCCTTTCCCTGCATCCCAGAGGTAAGGCAATCAAAATGCTTCTTAAGGAATTGCTCAGACTGAAGAAAGCCAGCAATTAAGCAAAAGTACTGATCCATGTATAACTTTAAAATAAGTTTTGATAGAAACTTCTGTGCTCACTTATCCCTTCTGTTTTTCAGAGGCTTCATTCACTCCATCCCTCATGTGGAAGAAGCTTTTGACTGTTGAGCTTGGCCTTCCTAAGGCAAGGCCGATGGGTGGAAAGAATAAGAATGTGGGTTTGGGATTCAGTATAAGAAAGAGGTTGGTAGTAATTACAATTGCAGAAAGATGGAAAGGGTCATCTGCGGGAATTTTTTGTGACCAGGGGCCTTTTAGTGGAGGCTGGATGGCCACTGGTCAAGGATGTTGTGGGTGGAATTCTTACTTTGGTTAGTAGTTCAGTTAGTCATTCAGCAAGATTTTACTAAATATCTATAAATTGTCAGGCAAATATGTTATACACTGGAGGATATCACAAACAAACAAACAAAAGTCCAGGTCACCAGAGGAAATGTATTCACACAGAAATATTAAAAAAATAAAATTATTAGTCTGCTAGGGCAGGGCATTAGAAAATGAAGGGAATTAGGAGAGATTTCATGTGGTGTTTGAACAGAACCTTGAAAGAGTACTGAGAGGTTTTAAAATGGGAGATAAGTATATTCCAAGCAAGTAGGACAGTTTGTGCAAATGCATTGAGGAAATGGGGTTGAACTGGATAGTTTCCAAATATCTTTCAATTCTACAGTTAATTTGATCTCAGACACTTATCAGTTGTATAAGTTACATTACTTTATTTGCCTCAGTTTCCTCATATGTAAAATGAAGATAATAATAGCACTAGCACTTCCCTCCCAGAATTATTGTTAGGATTAAATGAAATAATAATTTTAAAGCACTTAACACAGTGCCTGGCACATAGTAAATACTATATAAATGTTGGCTGCTATTGTCTGGCTCTTGATAAATGTTTTATAGACAATATAATTTATATTTATAGACAATATAATTTGGCACCTCTAACAATAATCTAATGTACATTACATTTTGTATTTCATGGTGTTAGGTGGGGGCAAATGTAGAATAAATACCCATATATTTTCTCATCTTTAATTTTACTTTGGGAACATTTGTAAGGAGTAAATTTTATCAGAAAGTAAAGATCTGCTAAGACTTTGGCTGGCAGCCTATATATTTCATAGCACAATGTTTGAAGTAAAATAAGCATTCAAACTTGCTGACTTGACTTAATCTGTTCTTCCATGCTTTGTGATAATTTCCTCACCTTCCTCCAAATTAAAATGCTCCCCTCCAACATACTCTTTACCCTTCTCACTTCTCCAGCCTCCTAGGAAATTCACAGCTTCCAATAGTCTCTGACAATGCCCTTTGCTAAGATGTGCTGGATCAAAGCCGATTCAAATCTGGTGCTTCTTAGATGAGAGAATAATATCTTTTAGGGTTTTATTTCTGCTAACACAACAATATGATGGTTTTAAGTATTGGTTGTTGCCCAGCCAATTGCCTGTCACAGCTCTTGTCTCCCAAGATAAAATTCTTTAAGTGATTGCAGGTCAAGAGGTATTATTGAGAGGGTATGTTTTGAGTAAAGGCAAACTAAAGACTTTGAGGATAGTGAAAAGAAAAAAAAAAGTAAAAGAGAACGCAAGGAAATTTAACTCATGGGTAGGCTGAGCTAATATAATAAAAATGATAATTCTGCCTAAATTGGTCTACTTGTTCAGTGCCATACCAACCAAACTGCCAAAAAATTATTTTATAGCACTAGAAAAAATAATAACAAAATTCCGGAAGAACAAAAAGTCAAGAATATCAAGGAAACTAATGAAAAAAATTACAAAGGATGGTGGCTTAGCAGTGCCAGACCTAAAATTATATTATAAAACAGCAGTCATCAAAATCATTAGGTATTGGCTAAGAAATAGAGTGGTGGATCAGTGGCATAGATTAGATACACATAACAATCAAGCTTTATAGCAATCTGGTATTTGATAAATCCCCAAATTCTAACTTTTTGAATAAGAACTCATTCATTACTTGACAAAAATTGCTGAGAAAATTGGAAAATAATATGTCAGAAACTTGGCATAGACCTACATCTCACACCTCATACCAAAAATAAAGTTAAAATGGGTGTAAGATTTGGGCATAAATTAGGAGAGCAAGGGATAATTCACATATCAGATCTTTGGAGAAGGGAGGAATTTATGACCAAAGGAGAACTAGAGAACATTTTGAAAGGCAAAATGGACAACTTTGATCACATTAAATTAAAAAGGTTTTGCACAAACAAAACCAAAAGAACTAAGATTAAAAGTGAAGTATATAATGAGAAAAAAAAATTGTTGTAGCCAGTGTTTCTGATAAAGGCCTCATTTTTAAAAAAATTTAATTAAGCTTTTCAATTTTCAAAAGATATGCATGGATAATTTTCCCACATTAACCCTTGTAAAACCTTGTGTTCCAATTCCCCCCCTTCCCCTACTCCCTCTCCTATATAACAAATAATCCAATATGTGTACATAGTAAAAATATATGTTAAGTCCAATATATGCATACATATTTATACAATTATCTTGCTGCAAGATCAAAATGGAAAATCAAAAAGGAAAAAATGAGAAAGATAGAAAATACTATACAAGTAAACAACAACAAAAAGAGTTATGATCCACACCCAGTGCCCACAGTCCTCTCTCTGGGTGTAGATTTCTCTCTTCATCACAAGATCATTGGAACTAGTCTGAATCATCAAATTGTTGAAAAGAGCCACACCCATCATAATTGATCATTATATAATCTTGTTGCCGTGTACAATGATCTCCTGGTTCAGCTCATTTCACTCAACATCAGTTCACATAAGTGAACTCCAAGTCTCTCTGAAGTCATCCTGCTGGTTGTTTCTTATATAACAATTATATTCATATACCATAACTTATTCAGCCATTCTCCAATTGATAGGCATCCACTCGGTTTCCAGTTTCTTGCCATTACAAAATGGGCTGCCACAAACATTTTTGTACATGTGGATCCTTTTCCCTCCTTTATGATCTTTTTGGGATATAAGCCCAGTAGTAGCACTGCTGGATCAAAGGGTAGGCACAGTTTTATAGCCCTTTGGGCATAGTTCCAAATTGTTCTCCAGAATAGTTGGATCACTTCACAACTCTACCAACAATGTGTTGGTGTCCCAATTTTCCCACATCTCCTCCAACATTCATCATTATCTTTTCCTGTCATCTCAGCCAATCTGAGAGGTGTGTAGTGGTATCTCAGAGTTGTCTTAATTTGCATTTCTCTGATCAAGAGTGATTTAGAGCACCTGATAAAGGCCTCATTTCTAAAATATATAAAGAACTGTATAAAATTAAAAGAATACAAATCATTCCCAGTTGATAAATTGTCAAAGGATATGATCAGACAATTTTCAAATGATAAAATTAAAGCCATCTATAGTCATATGAAAATTCTCTAAAACATTATTGATGAAAGAAATGCAAATCAAGACAACTGTGAGGTACCACTACACACCTCTCAGATTGGCTGAGATGACAGGAAAAGATAATGATGAATGTTGGAGGGTATGTGGGAAAGCTGGGACACTAATGCATTGTTGGTGAAGTTGTGACATGATCCAACCATTCTGGAAAGCAATTTGGAGCTATGCCCAAAGGGTTATAAAACTGTGCCTCTCCTTTGATTCAGCAGTGCCATTACTGGGTCTGTATCCCAATGAAATGATAAAGGAGAAAAAAGGATTCATATGTGCAAAAATGTTTGTAACAGCTGTTTTTGTGGTAGCAAAGAATAGGAAAATGGATAGATGCCCATCAATTAGGGAATGGCTGAATAAATTATGATATATGAAGGTAAGGAAATATTGTTCTATAAAAAATGATGAACAAGCTGATTTTAGAAAGGCATGGAAAGATTTACATGAACTGATACTGAATGAAAGAAGCAGAACCAAGAATATATTATGTACAGTAACAACAATAATGTGCAATGATCAGCTATGAAAGACTTGGCTCTTCTCAGTGATTCACTGATCCAAGGCAGTCCCAATAGCCTTTGGATAGAAAATGCCATCTGCATCCAGAAAAAGAAGTATGGAGACTGAATGTAAATTAACACAGTCTATGTTCACTTCTCTTTTCTGTTTTTCTTTTCTCTCCCATGGTTTCCCCCCTTTGTTCTGATTTTTCTCTCTCAATATGATTCATAAAGTAATGTGTATTAAAACTAAATTTTTTAAAATGTCATGGACAAAAAAATTTACAAAAAAAAAGAAATTTAACTAAGGTGTCAAAGGTCTTTAGAGAAAGGCTAGATATTTTTGGAAAATCAGAAAAAGGTTTTTTAAAAAAGTTTCCCTTTGGCGATTTTTTATTCTCTCTCTCTCTCTCTCTCTCTCTCTCTTTCTCTCTCTCTCTTTCTCTGTTTGTGCGTCTGTGTGTGTGTATCCCTATTCCTGGTAATATCACCTGTGATGTCAAAAACCTAGAATGGTTTTCCTAAAGCTTTGACCTATTGCAATCCATCATATCTGTGGATGTCACATGCTTCAAGAGAGAAGGAGCATGGAACAGAATATATGGAGCTAGCTAAGAAGATCTGGGTTCAAGTCCTCATTCTGATATTGCTGACTTGGTGACTTTAGGCAAGTCATGTCTCTTCAAATTCCAGGCTGGTGGGTTTTGTATTTTTTCACAATGACACCCTTCAGTTTATACAAAAAATTGGTAGAACTTTCTACAATTATGATTTTAATGTTTATTAACAAACTATATAAGATTTATTTAAAAACAAATAAACAGCTTAGGTTGTTCTTATAGCATGGTTTGAAAAATACTATTCAAGGCAATTCTGGAATAATATAAGTTGAAGAAAATAGGCTGATCTGCATTGGTAGAGTGACCTTCCTGTTCTGGAAGTTCCCTATTCTAGGTCTAGACCCTCTCCTTCTTTCTCTTATTAAATCACAAGTTCTTGGAGGCTAAGTACTGCGTAATTTTTTACCCTTGCATACCCAAGCAAACCTTTGCTCTGGTCTCTGTACCCTCTTGGAATTCACTGCCTATTGAATTTTGTTACATCAAATTGAATAAAAGATTATTGAATAAGATACTGGTAGTCCAGTTTCTCTATGTTCACTAATGACATGCTCCCCAGACTCTTTGCCTGAGTTTCCTAAAAATAATAACCAACATTTTTTTTTGTTGTTTTTGTTGAGGCAATTGGGGTTAAGTGACTTGCCCAGAGTCACACAGTTAGGAAGTGTTAAGTGTCTGAAATCACATTTGAATTCAGATCCTCCTGATTTCAGGGCTGGTGCTCTATCCACTGTGCCACCTAGCTGCCCTATAGCCAACATTTATGCAGTACTTACTGTGTTTTTCAGTTATTTCATTTGACCCTGACAACACGTTTGGGAAGTGCTATTATTTTCCCCATTTTTACAGATAAGTTAACTAAAACAAACAGCACTTAAGTGACTTGCACAGGATTGCACAGCTAATAAGTATCTGAGGCACTATTTGAACTCTAGTTTTCCTGACTCTAAGCCTGGTACTTTGGTATTTCTCTACCTAGCTGACCATTTCTTTTTCTTTTCTTTTCCTCTCTCTTTCTTTCTTTTTAAAAAAATTTTCATTTTTTTATTTTCTTTTTGCTGAGGCAATTGGTGTTAAGTGACTTGCCCAGGGTTATACAGCTAGAAAATGTTAAGTGTCTAAGGGAGGATTTGAACTTAGTCCTTCTGATTCCAGGGCCAGTGCTCTATCCACTGCACTATTTAGCTACCTCATAACTGCCCATTTCTAATACAAAGATAGTAAGTTTTTCTCTTTCCTTACCTTCCTTTCTTATATTGCCCCTTCCTCTTTCTTTTCCATTTACTATACTTTTTTCTTTTTTAAAAATTGTAATAGGTTTCCAACTCCATGAAATTTTATTTATTTAACTCTGTAATGAAAATAACTCATCTTTAGATCAAGAAATAACTAGGAAATACTCTCTGATGTGAAGATATATTATATATGTATATTTTTATATATATGTTTTCCATGTGTGTCTATATGTATATTCATACACATATATACTTAAGTGAGATGTCTCATATATTCTCATCTACTGACAATATCAAAAGATGATATCTTGCATTCTCTTTGCTCCCTATAGAGAGGTGTAGGAGAATCTATCAGCAGTCTAATGAAGATACTATTTTGCAGCATCCCAATGGGATTTGGGGAGGGTCCTCATCTATCTGAACTAATTTTTCTTCCTCAATAACTTTCTTAGAGCTGCTTCCTTCCCCAGAAAGGTGGTGGCAAAGAAGGAAGGAAACAAACATTTATGAAGTTCCTACCCTATGCCAGGCACTATGCTAAATATCACAACACCCTTGGAAAGTAGATGCTTATTGTTATCCCCATTTTACAGCAGGGGAAAATTACTCATGGTTAAGTGACTTGCCCAGAAGGTCACAAAGCTAGTAAGTATCTGATGCTGGATTTGAATTCAGATTTTTCTGATTCCAAGCGCAGTGTACTATTTAGCTTTCTCAAGGCAAGAAATTTTAAATCCTGGCATTGATAGAAAGGAAGCTGAGGGTTTAAAATGTGGGAAGAATGGAAAGAGAAATGAAGAAGAAATACATTTCATATAGCAAAATCTGATTCAGATTTCCATTAGTGCAATTTTCACTCCTTGTGAAAGTTCTGAGTCTCTATTCTGAAACATTTTCTTGATATTGAGATTAAAAGGAGTATCTGGATTATTGTATGTCTTTTCACAATTGCATGCTGAGCTCAAGGTGAGAAGCTCAACTATGTGGGGAAAAAGAAGTTGGTAAAAATATTTTGGATTAAGAAATATTCTGGAAACAATTTCCTGATTATGGGTAAGGTCATCCTCAAAGTCTAGGTAATGTGAGATGCCAAAGCAAGCTATGACTAATTTGTTTTTCTTCGAGTGAATGGCTACTACAACTCATAAAGCAGGGAGAAGATTAAGGTCATCAGTCCTATGATATAGTGACAATAAAATTGGACTGAGGATAAGGAGAATTGTGTTCTGATTCTGTCCTGGCCCTACCAGTAGCTGTACAGTCTTAATCAGGACTCTTCATTTCTCTGGCCCTTATTTGATTAAACTGCAAAAAGAGAGAGCCGGCTTTCCTGATCTCTAATCTCCTTCTAGCTCTGAGGTTCTGAAATTCTCTGAGGTGGTACTTAACTTCCCTTCTTCATCAAAGAATACAAATGACAGGTACCTCTTCCATAGCACTGATGAGATTCTGGGTGGACTTGCTGATCTCACCTCCCGCAGGAGGCATACCGCTACCTGCCGTGAAAAAAGCCGAACCTGGTCCTGGGTGCCCATTCATTTCCACAGTGTAGCTGGCTTTCATTGGGCAGCACATCTGGTTGTGTAGAATAAAATACACCACAAAGACATAAAGGCCCTGTTAAGGAAAAAAATACCATAGGGTCAAAGAAGAATTTACTGGATTGGCTTAAAATGTCACTTTTGCAAAGAGTTTATGTTTTGGTACAGCAGTCTCTATGGTCTCACCAAGACAGATACATGATTATGGCAAACTGGGAGAATAATAAGCTAATTCTAATAGTAAAATTTCAAGCATGTAAAATAGCACTTAGCAAATGTCATCTGGCATAGAGCTGCTGACTCACTGAAAATTATTTCCTAATTAACTCCATACATCTATATAATAAAGCCAGGTTAATCAGTATAACACTTCTCAGCAGTCAGAGGAAGGTACCATATCCCATTTGCAAAAGGACTTTTCCTTTACAATAATCTCCATTCCATTTGTGGGAAAAAAGCCATCTCTTTTAAATGTGTAAATCTCATATACTCCAGTAGTTTTGCCTTGGTGTAAATTAGATCATTTGTGGCAAAAGGCTGATGATTTATCCTCCCATCACAACTTCCTCTGCATCTTGTATTTTCTTTTCAGAGTCCCTTCCTTTTAGCTTTTTTCCCTGTCTTGGTGTGATGTGATAGAAGCACAGTGGAACAAGCAAAAAGACATCTAGTTTCTAGTCTTGGTTCCACTCCTTAGTAGATTGCTTAGCTTCTCTCCCCCTTCCTCTAATAGAACTTTTCTTTGAAACAGATAAGTATAGTTTAAGAAAAACAAACATCAGTGGGTCTTGCCTCTCTGAAAAGTGAGGGAGGAACACTTGGCCATAGATTATAAAAGCACAACTGGTCACTATTGGATGAGGGTGCTGATGTCTGTCAGGGTTTCTTTTCTTTACATGATTATGGTAACTTTTGCAGATTTTTTTCTTGGTCCTACTCACTTTGTTCTACATTTATATATGTCTAAATTTCCTTGAATTCTTTATATTCTTTTCCTTTGATATAACAATGTTCTGTTTTGTTGTTATTTGGTCATGTCTGACTCTGTGAAACTATTTTAGGATTTTTTTTTTTGGTAAAGATACTGGAGTACTTTGCCATTTCTTTCTCCAGATCATTTTTCAGATAAGGAAACTGAGGCAAACAAGGTTAAATGACTTGTCCAGGGTCATACAGATAGAAAGTGTCTGAGGCCAGATTTGAACTCAGGAAGATGAGTCTCCCTGATTGGAGACCATTGCCATCTAGCTGTTCTAAGCCTTCCAGAAAGGAATAATTAGAGATAATTATAATGTCAGAAGTCTCTTAGTTCAGGGTTTATGTTGGGAGGAAATGAAGCTCTTGAAAGTAAATCACCTGAAGAGTGAATTAAAGGAGGTTTAGTTTGCCCTAACATACTAAGGTCCTGAATGTGGTTCCTCTCTTTTCTCTGCTCCTTATGGAATTGAGTCTGATCATCAGGGCAGGATATGATAAAGAGAGAGGCTATTCAGGAAGCTGCATCAGCAGCTGGAATTAATCAGATCCCAGGAACAGCTTGGTCTCCTTTTAGGGAAAGCTAATCCACTGCAGGTAGATGGAACAGTGGAGAAGCCCTGGGCCTGGAGTCAAGAAAGATTTAAGTTCAAATCCAGCCTTGGATACTTACTAGCATATCTTTCCATCTTCATAGACTTTGTTATGAGGATCAAGGAGATAACATATGAAAGTGCTTTGAAAGCTATAATATGTTCTATTACTTGGTATTTATTAAGATTATGAAATCACTGGCTCATGGAATACTGTAGATTGCCTAACACCCAACTTGTACTGTGCTTCTTGTTACATAAGAGCAACAAAGCTATTTTATAGTTTCTTACTGACCTGATGGCCCTTTAAATTTTTTTGCAACTATGTCAAGCTCTTGAAAATTGCCCTGCTTCCGTCATAGATAGCAAAAAATTTTTTATTTGTTTTCAATTCACTGCTTACACTGATGGTCTTTTATGATTTTTACAAAGGACTTACTGTATATTTCTAATGGTGCCTCTTTATAGCTTGCTAATTTTGACCTTTATGCTCAGCCAGTAAACTATCTTAAATTGTGCTTTTTGTCTATTTGTTAATCCTGTTACTTAATTTTTGGAAACAAATCAGAATTTTCCTAGTTACTGAGATACTTAATTCCTAAAAAACCCAAACTAGCTTCATAACTGAAAGGAATATCCTTAAAGTAAAGCATTAACTTAAGAAAGCATTCAGCAAATAGAATTAGAACTAGTTCAATGGAATTTGTCTTTTCTCATTATTCTCATAGTACATTTATATAGTTAACATTTGTAACTCCAAATAGCCTCTAAAAGATTACTCAAAGCTTTAAAACTACTAATCATGTGCATCTTAATATGAAACAATTACTATTCTGGAAAATGTTTTGGAATTCTGCCTCCAGAGTCATCAATTACCTTTTGACCCAGCAATAGGCTTGTACCCAAGGAGATAAAAGAAAGAGGAGAAAGATCCCTATGTACAAAAATATTCACAAGAGTTCTTTTTGTTACAACAAAAACCTGGAACTCAGGAGATGCTCATCACTTGGGAATGGTTGATCAAATTATGAATATGAATGTAAAGGAATATTATTATAAAAAATGTTGAAAGGGATAGTTCCAAAGACATACAAAGAAAACTAATATGAGCTGATGCAGAGTGAAGTAAATAGTCCAGGAAAATAATTTATTCAATAACAACAACACTATAAAGACAAGTATTTTTGAAAGACTTAACTGGTCACTGAAGTGACCAACTATCCAGAGGACCAATGGTGAAGAATTCTAGCAACCTACTGATAAAGAGGTGAAGGATTCAAGATATACAATGAGATGTATACTTTTTGGATATGATCAATATGGGAATTTCTTTTGCTTAATTATACATATTTGTTATAAAGATTTTGTTTTTGTTTTTCTTTTATTTGTATGGGTGGCAGAAAGTAGGAAATAGAAAATAAATACTTGCTACTTGAAAAAACCTAAAATTCAAGCCTAAAAGGAAAATGAAATAATTAGAGGATAACCAGATGTTTCCACATGCATGCATGAATGCATGTATACACACACACAAATTGCTCTGTGTGTTTGTGTGTGTATGTGTGTGTTTGTGTGTGTGTGTGTGTGTGTGTGTGAGTAAACAAAGGTACATCTATAGAAAATACTATAAATTAGACCTGGCACCATTCCCCACAGAGACAAAAATTTCCTAGCTATTTTTCTATAAAAACATTAATTAGGATATTTTAAAGGAACATGATTTATTTTTAATTAATACTGTTTTAAAGTAAAATAATACATAACTATCACCATCCTAAAATATTCTTAACGATATTGTTTCTCTTTCCTCTAAATTGGATAATTTTTTGCAAGAAATGAAATTAAACACTCTAACCTATGTAGCCTAATATTTTTTATTTTCACAAGCAAGTTATAATATAAACAATAAGCACATAGCTTCTAAAAAACTTCATATAGGAAGGAATCCACAATTTTTATTGTACAACTAATTATTTTCACATAAACATGACCTAATTCTATTGGCAACTACAGTGCACAGGACATGATTTAAAATGAGACAGCCTTAAATATGATGAGGATGACATTGATTTCTTTGAGGAATCCTCGAAGGACAGTAGATGATGGAGTAAAAGCTGGACCAGAAACCAAGTCTTTCTTTCAAATCAGTCTCTATGGATCTGTTAAAATAACATACATTCCCTTTTTTTCTCTCTTCTAGTTTTAAAATCCAGCCTTTTATATCTCAGAGATTGCCTGCCTGCTACAAATGACTTGCATGTCAGAATTACATGCTTCTTTTTCTTAAAATCACAGAAATATATAGCAAATGTTCTGAAGCTCAATGAAAAGCCTGAGGGGATGTGTACATTGCCTGTAGAGAAAAAAAGGAATGCTTTTACTCCAAACACACAACAGCTGGTGATATTAGGCTGGCAAGAAGGAAGGATAAGAAGGCGGCTGTTGTGGAATTCTGACCTGGGAGGTATCTGAGGTCTCCATTACAAATAGACCCTGATCTTTTTTATTGTATTAACTCCTTTCCAATTCTCCAAGAAACATCCTAGAATCTCAGTAGTGTAAACTACTGAACACTTTTCTGAATAACATATACATAAAGAAAGAAAATTGAAATCCTCTTTTAGATTTCCATTTTGATCACATTTGCTTCAGTGGCTCAGTACCAGGTATGAAGAACCTATCAGAAGTCATCTTGTCATTCAGATCTGATACTTTCCCCACTAAACCATAAGGTTATGAGGGTTAAATGAAATAATATGTAAGGGTGAAGCCTATAAAGTGCTTTACAGATGGATGTGCTCTTATTTAAAAGCCAATTGTTAAATTTTCAGAGTGAGCATTTACACTTTGCAAATTGGCAAATACTATGAGTTAGGGCTTGATTTATTGTTTTGGCAATTGTCTAGGCTTAAGAAAGTAACAGGGAAATGATAATAATGCAGATTGAAGTCAGTGTTGTACATATATTTTTTTGGGGGAGAGAGTCAGTTATTAAAAATCTGTCAGTATATTCATGTCTATGGATTATTATTATTTAAAAAAATTTTTGTATATGTATGAATGTTGGCAAATCATTTAATCTCTATGGCCTCTATTTTCTTATCTGTAAAACAAAAGGGTTGGACTAAGTGATATCTAGGATCCTTTTAATTCTAATTTATGTAAATATATAAAAGCTGAAATGACAAACATCAAGCCATAATAATAATAATATAAATTAACATTTATATAGTGCCTACAATGTACCAAGAAACATGCTAATACTTTAAAAAATATTATTTCATTTGATTCTCATAACAATTCTGTGAATACTACTCTTAGCCCCATTTTACAGACTGAGTAAACTGAGGCAAACAGAATAAGTGACTTGGCTAGGGTCACATTGTAGAGTCTGAGATTGGATTTTAACTCAGGTCTTCCTAATTCCAGACTATAGTCCAAAGGAATCAATACACTTCCTCAAATACCTAATCTCTCTGGGAATAACATAGGTTCCGAGAGAATCTGCTAAGTTATTTCATTAATTTTTGCACGATTGCTTCAAAAGCAGGATACAAACATTTATGCTTTCATACCACAGACACAAGAAAGGAAGCCACATAGCAGTTAAGCACTTGCCAAAGGTCACATCCTCTCCAGTGCAGGTGGAAACTGCAGATTTCCTGGCTCTTAAGTCTATGTCCTGGTCACGACACTTTTTGGTCTTCTTGATTTAAAGGGAGTTATGCTTCATACAAAAAGTCTAAATGGTACTGAGCAGAGGTCATGGACAAGATTAATGGTGAGTTGCCATATACTCTCCAATGGGATTGTATCATTTAAAAAAAAAATCTGCTTGAAGGTTTTAGAGAAAACATATCCAACAGACTCCATACACGTTAGCAAAGCATCTGTGCACGTATGGAACAAGACTTAAAAAAAAAAAGAAAAAAAAAAAAGCAATGAGCAGAGGGATCATAAAAGCAGATGGGCGAATCAAACAGAAAAGCTTTGTAACCTGGTTAAAGGATGAACAACTTTGTGCTCCATTTCTATAAGAACAAAAGGAAATTTCTAAAGAAATTTAGAAGAAATTAAAAAAAGGATGTGTTCTTAGGAAATGGTTAAATACTTTTAAGTGAATGAATGTTATAAAGTATTGTGTCCTAACAAATCTTAGATATGAAAAATTCAAACAAGAATGGAAAGACTAACTGGATGTTGGTGAAATAGGACCAAGAAAGCAACATTTACAATGAAGAGAACAAAATAAATGAAAAGAATAAAGAAATAAAATGGAATCCTTGATTATTGTAAGAAACAAATTTGGCCCCAGAGAAGAAGAGATGAGAAAATTACTTTATAAAGGTGGGAGTTTATTCACATAGGATATTGCAGATACTATTAAATACATACGATATTTGGTTTTGCTAAAATTGATTTTTTTTTGCTCTTTATTTTTAAATCTTTGTTTTAAGAATTGGTTCATTAGGGAGAGAATAGAAGAGAGAGATAAATTTGAAAATGATAATTGATAACTTTAATTAGAAGAAAAGAAAAGATGTGTTCTTCAACTCTGGAATTTGGGATTTAGGTATTTTCCCCAAAACAGCACTTCTAGTTTTCATTGCTATGTAGTATGTGATAAGAAGCATGACCCCTGAAGTAACCAGGACCAAAATTGGGAGTTTGGGAGTCTCCTGAACTTAAATATGTTTGCAATCGATGAAGTTTTTGTTTGTTTGTTTGCCTTCAATTTAGTTATTTTTCTTTTATAAGTTTCAGATGCAAAAATGTCTTGTTCAGAGCATAATCCATATGATTATGCTCATGGAGGCTGATTTTTGCACATGGCTAGTCTGTCAGCAGTATTGACCCCGGGCTGGTTTTAGATTCCTTCTGCTTAGCATTCAGTTGACTTTTCTTGGTGTCTTCTGGTGTATTTTTTTGGCAGAGTGTGTGGGTTTACGTGCTGCTGCTGGCACTCCTTCTTGGGGCTGCTTCTCAGTTAATGGATTTTGCAGCTTTCTGCTCTTGCTCTCTCCCTGATGGACTCCCCTGGGAGTCTCAAGTGGATGACTGCCAGTTCTCTTTTTGTCTGCTTGTTCCCTACAGCTTACCATTGCTGCCCTGCTACTGAAATACTATTTCGGATGGACACTGACTTTGAGCAGCAAGTACAAGTGGATTTCATGCCAATGAGAGATTCTAAGACTTCTGTGGTTTCTCCTGTTTCCTATATGAGGGATCTTAGGTTTACAGTAAGAACATATGCATCTGTATCCAATTTAAATTAATTGCCATTTTTCTTATTTTAAAAACTAAATGAAATTTTTTTTCAAGGAACACAAATCTCTCTTTCCCATTCCCTTTCCACCCTACCTACCAGTTCCCCTTGAAAGAGAAAAATAAAAACTAAAACTCTTGTAACCAATATGGGAGTCAAACAATAATTTCCACACTGTCCATGCCTCAAAATACATAGGCATCATTCTGCATCCTAGATCCCTCCTCTCTGACAGGAGGTGTCTAGAATACTTCATCTGTGATCTTTTGGAATAATAATTGATCACAGCATTGATTAGAATTCTCCAGTCTTTCAAAATCGTTATGATTGTTATATTCATTGTTCTGGTTTTGCTCACTTCTTTCTGCATCAGTTTATACAAATCTCAGATTTCTCTGAAACCATTCCCTCCATTATTTTTCCCTTCATCATATATATAGCACAATAATATTCCACTTTAGATTTATTTTGTAGCTGCTGAGTAGTATTGTGGATAAAGCACCAAACTTCTGTCAGGAAAGCCCATGTTCAAATGTAGCCTCAGACATTTACTAAACTGTGTGGCCCTGGGCAAGTTATTTAGTCCCATTTATCTCAGTTTCCTCACCTGTAAAATGAACTGGAGAAGGAAATGATAAGCCTCCAAGATAAGGTTCATTGCCAAGAAAACTTCAAATGGAGTCACAGTCAGACAAGACTGAACAATAGATTTATTTATCATAATTTGTTCACTCATTTCCCAATTGATGAGGATCTTATTAATTTTTGGTTCTTTGTCAAACATAATAGAAACCACTATAAATAATTAAATACATAATGATCCTTTTCCTGATGTTAGCAATCCTGGATCAAAGAGTATATACAGATTAGTGACTGTGGGGGCATAATTCCAATTGGCTTTGCAGAATTGGCTAATTCACAGCTCCATCAACATTCCTATTTTCCCCCAATCCCTCCAATATTTGTCATTATTCTTTTTAGTAAACTTTGCTAATATGATGGGGGTGAGGTACAACCAGAGAATAGCTTTAATTAGTATTTATTAATTATAACCATTTAGAGTGGTTTTTTAAAAAAATGACATTTTTCTCATTCTTTATATTTAAAGATGCTGTTATGATAGAAAGAATACTGAATCACAGTCAAAAGACTTAATTTCTTTTTATATTTTCCCATTAACTTATTAGGTAATCTTAGACCAGTCATTTTATTCTCTTGTGCCTAAGTTTTTCATCTGTAAAATGAAAAGATTGGTAAATAGAGGATCTTTTCTGACTAACATTCAGAGAGAGAGTATGATACAAAAACCAAATCTAAAGTTCATATGTTTAAAAATAAAGTAAAAGGAATGAATCTGATAAATAGTAACCTCTAAATATGTTTTCTATTACTAGAAATATAATAATAAAAATGAATTGTCTGGAGATGTACAGGGATTTATCTAATAACCTTTAATGATATTCCTCAAATTCCATAGCCTGGCAGCAATGGAAAGCTGTAAGGAACAATTCCATTCCATTTCTCCCTTTTAAAAAAAATGATAATATCACAATTCCACTAGATTAAGAGGAACCCTATACTTGGAGCTAGGAGGCCTACAAGAAGTTGACATGGTTTAATTCAATTCAATTATATATTTATTGAGCATTCAGTTTAAGGCATCATTTTATGTGCTGGGATTCACAACCCCAAATCAAAATCCTTGCCCTAAGGGAAATTTTATTATATAATATATGCACAGAGAAATAAATTTGAGTAGGGAGAGAATATTAAGAAGTAGGGGATCAGGAAAAGTTGCTCCACAGGAGGTAGCTGGTAGCTCAGCTGGGATATGAAGGAAATGAAGGATTGATTGAGGTAAGAAGAAATACGTTTCAGAAAAGTACAAGGTCACAGGGGTTGGGACATAGTTCAGTGAACAGCAAGTAAGTCAGTTTGATTGGATTGTAGAGAGTTTGATGGAGGAGTGTGAAATATATCTTGAAAGAGAGGCTGGAGAGAGATTATAAAGGACTCTGAATGGTTTGCATTTTATCCTAGATGCATTAATTCCTGCTCAGGGATGTGACATGTGCAGATCTGTGCTTTGGAAGAAGTTCTGGGCAGCTCTGTAGAGGATATATTGGAGAAAGGACAGAATAGAAATTGGGTGACCAATTAGAAAGTTACTGTAAAGCTCAGGCTGACCTCAAGATATTTTTCATTTAAACCATATGTGATTTTTGCAGTCTTTTCATAGGTTTAGGTTTTAGCAGATGTGTATTTGAGTTTTTAAATATCACATATACTAGAAATGGTTTAGTGTAATTTTTAAAAAAATTTAGTGAAAAGATTATTCCTTGAGAGCTTCTTTTGACCATTTAATTATCTTGAGTCCCTTATATACAGCTACTCCTCTTAATTTAAGTCTGCTTTCTTTTTGTGTATGTCTTATACTTCAAGACCATTATTAGGTTATTTTTCAGGTTTCTCATCTTCAAGATACATAACCTCAATTCCTTTAGCTGTACTCATGGGTATGAGTATGCTGGCTTTCCACATTATGTAAAGGAGGAAACATAATGTTCCCTATGCTTCTGTTAAGTTTCTCAGCACAAGCCTGTAAGCAGTAGTGACACCAACAAACCCAAGGGTAGGCAATGCATGCTCTACAGATGGAAAAAACTACAAATCACAAGCTAGTCTTTATATTTGTGGTGATGCTGAACAAGAGCATAAGAGAATGTATTATTATTAGCTATGAACACAATGTCACATAAATCAGTGTTAATATTGTGACTGAATATTTATTAAATATTCACAGTATAGAATATATAAAAATATGAACCAATCTATATGAAAATTATGCTAAATAGAAATGTGCCCTCTTTCCTTCTCTGAAAGCTACAATAAATCCAAATTGTGCCATAAGGAATTATCAGAGAGCAGATTGCTGATGTTATTTGCCACAAAGAATGTTGTGGCCCATTATCATATAGGTCCTTTTTTTTTTTTTTTTTTTGATAAAACCACTTTAACTGTTTTAAAATCTTTTTAAAGTTTTCTATTTAAAAACAGTGTTTAAAGTAGGAAACAGCAATTTAAAAAATCTTATTTTAAAACTCTACCTTCCACTTTATTTTTAATTAATACTTATTTTTCTTCCCCCTTTTTATTTTATTTTATTTTATTTTTTCTTCCCCCTTTATTTTAAAGGAAAAGTAAAAATCCAAATTCTTGTAACAAATTTACATAGTCAAGCATAATTGGGGTCTAACACATGGTTCAATTCCCATCAGCTTGCTATGATTGTATCTCCACATGGAGGGCACCAGGGAGTTAATTCTGAAAGAATCGTGATGACTGGAACATGCATAGAAATTCTGTAACTGGTTTCAGGTTGGCCTACCACGTAATTGGGAGGAGGCCTTTTTCCATTGGCTGTGTAACCAGAATTGTTGGTGTCTTTGAAAAATCTTCCGCCAGTTCTGGCAGTGTTTTCACTGCATTCATATCCTGGGGAAAGGGGGGATTGCTTTACTCATACTTTCTGGTACTGGGAGCTCAGTCTTTGATGATGGGAGTTTCAAAGACCAGAAGAATAAGGTATAAGAATCTAGGAGTTTGAATACTGGCTGTATTTTGCAGCTAATGTAGCACTGGTGCCCAGGGAGTTAGGAACAAGAAGTGACTCTTCAGAATGAATTTCTGCACTCCAGTCCAGTGGAAGGACTCTTCTATTATTAATGCCATCTCTGGAAGTAAACAGTAGTACTAATGCTAAGTAGGAACTAAATTATGAGCCTAATATTTGAACTTTGCTCTTGTTATTTCTTTGAAGCCAATATTTTTTATAAGAACTACCTGAGGTTTAGTGGTAAGTTGGATGGAGAATCGGGCGAGGAACATAGTAACTGGGGGCTTAAGCTGGCAGCAGAAGAAAGAGATTCTATAGGACTGAGTTTAAATCTGACCTCAGATACTTAATTAACACTTATTAGCTGTGTGACTGGGCAAGTCACTTAACCCCAACTACCTCTCAAAAAACAAACCTATCCAAAAATAAACAAAAAAATGAGATTACAAATAATATAAACCATATTTTTCTAAAATTAAACCTACCTGGTTAGGCCATTTTCTAGCTATGCTGCTTTTGGATAGATCATTGTCACTTTTCTATGTCTCAGTCTCCTGATCTAGAAGATTGGATTACATAGCTTTGAGGTCTCTTCCACCTCTGGATCTCATGAAGATGAAGCTACGCTATAGGTAACTTAGATGTAGAACTGTTTGGGGTTGGGGACTGGCCAGGTGAATTGATATTCCTACCTAGATCTATGAGGATACAATTCTCTTCAAATTAACATGATTGTGATATTGTCACAATGCCTGTCACATAATAAGCGCTTAATAAATCCTTATTTATGAATTCATTAAAAAGGATAAAAGAACTTTAAAAGAAAAATAATAATCCCATATATTAGATAATTCTCTATTTAATTTTAAATATTTGAAAAATGAGTTTTTGTGATGCTTTTACCAGAACCTTTCCAAGCTTCTGTCTTAGCTTTAAATTTCATGACTCATCTCTCTGTCTCCCTCCTGTATTTTAAAAATTTATACTTTTATTCTCACAAATGAAGAGAATCCTATTAAAAAAAAACTCAACAATTATGCTGGTCATTGTTCACTGCTAATAATTGCACAGAGTTGCCTGGGGCACTGAAAAGTTAGTTAAGTGGTCATAAATCCAGTAAATGTTAGAAGCTAGACTTCAATCTAGTTCCTTCTGACTCTGCTATGTCATGGTTCCTTCCATGCCCATATTATCTCCTAAATCCTTGTTCTTATTTTGATTAATCCTTCTCTCCTGACTCTTTCAAATCCATTTCATCCATATCATTCTGGATTTTTTTCAACTACTCCTTCTATTCCTAGTTTTTTTTAAATAAAACCTGATTTTCCCCTGCAGGCTTCACATGTTTTCCCTAGATTCACAAAGTATTGACCTTGTTCCCCTGCTCTGGCTTCCAAGCCATTCCTCTACTTCATCTTATAATAATTCTTTTTTTTTTTTTTTAAATCCATGTCACTGCTTTATTACTTTCTTTCCTTCTTGTGGTTATCTGCTAATATAAGATTTATTTATTTATCTTAAAGCTTTTAGCACCTAGATTTCCATTCCTCTTCACCACCATTCCCTTGACTATCCTCAGAGATTTCAACACAAATGATGATGACCCCTGACCACACAATTTCTCAGCCTCTTTAACTTTAATGATCATTTCCTGCACTTTACTTTAGCCCCACACAGATATAGCCATGTCTCTGTCTCACAGAATCACATCATTCATAAGATTTTCAACTTGGAAATTCCACATCCTTTCCCCTTTCCATATTTTTCAGACAAAGCCAGCTTAGGGCCCTCATCAGGACCACCATTTCTGGACTTCTCCCTCTTTTTCAATCATTTCTTCATTATATTGGATTTACTTGTCTTCTTATTTGCCTTTCCTCAAGCTTTTCCATTTTTAATAATTTACCAGCCACTGTCAAGGCAAATCCACTTCTATCCTTGAACATACACTGAAGACAAAGGTTTCAGGCCTTTTACATAAAGTTGCCCATTTATTCACTTGTGTCATTTGAGAGATAAATAGTAGAGTTTCCTCTACCTAGATATATCTGTCATTGTTCTTTTGCATTCTTATATTTGAGATAATTGGTCAGCTAGGTAGTGCAGTGGATAGAGCACTAGGCTTAAAGTTGGGAAGAGCAGAATTCAAATCCTGCCTCAGACTCTTACTAGTTGTATGACTCTGGACAAGTAACTTCACCCTCTTTACTTTAGCTTCCTCATAGTAAGAATTGGAGAAAGAAATGGCAAACCATTCTAGCATCTTTGCCAATAAAACCCCAAATGGAATCACAGAGTCAAAAAGTACTGACCAACACTTTAAGACAATTTCTTAGCAAATTGAGACCTCTTAAAACAGGGAAGAATCAAGTAGGTTCCTTGCAACAAAACTGTTTTCTGTTCAGCAAAGAAAATGATATCCAAGAGATAAGTAAAAGTATAATGGAACCTAGACTGAGTGATGTCACAAAATTATTATAAGCCTGAATTAACAGAATTTTTTTACATCAATAATTTAGATGTAAATGTTATTTACATAGTTGTCACTATCTTGAATTGTCAGTTTCTGATCACTTTTGGCACCCTGACTATATTAGAGTTGCTAGGATTAATTGAGTGGAGACATCTTAACACACTTGATTCAAAGGTATGACCTGTGGCTTTTTAACATGGTTTCTATGTGTGTATTTTATCCTAGGAGAAGACAAAAAAAATTCTTGTGTTATAGCTAAAGTTCCTAAAATTGGTTCTATTGCTCACCTGCACATTTTTCCTATCAGTGTTCCCTGACAGCTTGAATGGAAAATATCCAAGTACCATTTAGATCACTATCCCATATTAAGGTCCTAGGAAACTACTAGTTTTCATAATATGAAGATTTTTGATATTGTGAACATAACTTACTGTATATGTAAAAATAATGGCTTGAAGAAATTTAATAGGAACGTGGTTTTGTTGTTCAGTTGTGTCTGACTCTTCATGACCTCTTTCAGGGCTTTCTTAGCAAAGATACTGGAGTAGTATCCTTTTCTAATTCATTTGACAGATGTGAAAATTGAGGCAAATAAAGTAAAGTGACTTGTCCAGGGACACACAGCTAGTAAGTATCTGAGGCCAGATTTGAATACATAAGGAAAAGTTTTCCCAAATCTAAGCCCCTAGTACCCTATGAACTGTGCCAACCTAAAATCCTATGGTTTTAGTCAGAGTTTAAAGCAGGACGTCATTATCACAATTACCTTTCATTTAGTCCACAAACTTTTCCACAAGCTCTTTTCATGAGGGACTAAAGCATATCAACATCTTGACATTATTCCACTGTTTCAACCTGGCTAGTTAAATTCTTTGTTCCTTAAAATGAGCAAGAGATTTGGAGTCAAAGGTGCTCAGTTCAAATTCCAGACCTGCCAATTATTATTTCCTAACTGTAGGAATTCATTTAATCTCTTTGAAATTCTTTTTCCTCATTTGAAAAGTAAGGGGATTGGACTAGGCCTCTCAGAGCCGTTCTAGCACTAAATGCATAATATTATGATTCTGGCTAGTGAGAGAAAGTGGGTAAAGGATTTCTTAGAAAAAAACAAAAACATTTATAACAGTAACAGGGTAAAAGGAAGCTTTTAAAATGCACTTTGTTGCCCTTTTCCCCTTTCCATAGTAGGGATATAGTTAATGAACCATATAAGCTATTCATTCAGAACTAATTTTACGAAACCTACAAATATATATTTCTTCCTGTTTGTTGTGTGCTTCTCAAAGTATGTCACTGTGAATTTTCTAAACCCAAAGTGCTAGTTTTAGTATATCTGTTCCTTTAATAAATCTGTTTCTTATGTCAATAAAAAGCTTTAGACTCTGACCTAATCTTCATCCCTTGCTAATTTATTACCATGCAAGTTATCCAGAGTTAATGAACATTCCAGAGAAAGTAATGAAAGTTAACGATTAAGGGATAGACAGAAGAAAAACAAAGATTATGCAGTGTCAGGAAGGCTAAAGACAGATTGTCAAAAAGGAGGGGATGGCTAATGGTATCAGTTGTTATGCTGTAGAAATGTAAAGTGAATAGGGCAGTATGGAATAGCAAAAGAATGTTGAATTTGAAGTCAGAAGACCTGATTGAATCTTAATTCATTTAATGTCTGATCAATGGCAAGTTGTAACCCCTGAAGGCCTCAGACTTCCCATCTGTAAAATGGAAGTAATAATATATCTGTTAAATATTTCATAGGATTGTTGTGAGATTGTTGTGAATACTTACAGCCCTTACAATGTGAATTTTCAGGACTGAAGAAAATGTCAATAGACTCAATTAAAAAGTCACTTTGACCTTGGAGAAAGAGGTTTCAATTGTGTGACAGATATTCAAATCATCTTCTATATGGTTCATAAACCACTTCTATATTTGTAATGTATATGTTTACTTTACATACACATATATACAGCCATTATACAATTTACTTAAGGAAGACTCCTCAATAGTTCTCTAACTCACAAAAGATCAGCCACATTGGTAACTATATTAGAAGAGAAAGTATGGATGGATCCTTCCATACATTCCATCCATTTGATTCTTCTATAGAGTTTCTTTAAACTGCAGCAAAACTCCCCAGCTTTCAAGCCGAAACTCTGAAGCAATCTATGTGATGGATATAGCCATCCAAGCATGGTTGTTATCATGATTTGTCTCTGAAAGTCCCATTCTAAACTTATTCATGCAAGCTTCACATTATCCTATGAGCCAGAAAAGTCAGTAGAGGACCTCTAAATATCATTTAACACCAGGAGTCATTCTGATGATAGCCAGATTTTGGTGACCATGGGTTATTTATGTCACCTGCCTAAGTAAGTCAGTTGAGACATGTAAGCTTTCAAAATCTATTGTAATGTTACTTCATGAACCAAAGTAAAACTAAAAAACCCCAAAAAACCTTTGTGGAAAGGGTCACTTTGCTCTGGTTAATGAGAATTGAAATAAAGGAAATTTATTCAGAATGATCTCATTTTAGTCCCTTTTTTCAAGATGTATGAACTCCTTTTTGCCCCCCTCAGGCATTTGGGGTTAAATGACTTACCCAGGGTCTCACAGTTAAGAAGTGTTAAGTGTCTGAGACCAGATTTTAAGTATGATACCAAGAAGGTATTAAAAGCTATAAGAAATTTGACCAGTATAGTCCTAGAAACACTTTTTCTTTCTGTCTTGAAAATAGCACTATCTTTTTTCTAAAATGACAGCTTTTTGCCAACTTAGTTAGATGTGTAGAGATTTTAACTCAGGTCTCCCTGACTTCTGGGCTGTTCTATCCATTGCACCACCTACCTGCCCCAATGTATGAACTCCTAAACAGCAATAACATGAATTTTGATTAAAATGTTTGATTTATTGTTTGCACATTTTTGAACTCTCCAATAGTGACACCTACAATAGCATCATTTATGCACCAAGGACATCAAATGAGATCCTTTATTGAATGTATCAAAATGGCAGGTTCTGGGAATTCTTTAACAGAATAATGACTGCTTAAACTGGAAAAAAATTTTACTACCAAGGATTCTGATTTCTAAAATATATAGAGAATTAATTCAAATTTGCAAGAATACAAGCCATTCTCCCTCCAGTTGATAAATGGTCGAAGGATATGAACAGATAACTTTCAGATGAAGAAATTAAAACCATTTCTAGTCCTATGAAAAAATGCTCCAAATCACTATTGATCAGAGAAATACAAATTAAGACAACTCTGAGATACCACTACACGCCTCTCAGAAAGGCTAAGATGACAGGAAAAGATAATGATGAATGTTGAGGAGATGTGGAAAAACTGGGACACTAATACATTGTTGGTGGAGTTGTCAACTGATTCTGGAGAGCAATATGGAACTATGCCCAAGCAGTTTCTCTACTGGGCCTGTCCCAAAGAGATCATAAAAAAGGGAAAAGGACCCTTGTGCAAAAATATTTGTAGCAGCTCTTTTTGGAAATGAATGGATGCCCATCAGCTGGAGAATGATTGAATAAGTTATAGTAAATGAATATTAAAGAATATTATTGTCCTATAAGAAACAATCAGCAGGATGATTTCAGAAAGTCCTGGACATGAATTGTTGCAAAGTGAAGTGAGCAGAACCAAGAGAACATCGTACAGAGCAACAACAAGATTATACGATGATCAATTCTGATGGACCTGGCTCTTTTCAACAATGAGATGATTCAGTCCAGTTCCAATGCTCTTGTGATGAAGAGAGACATCTACATCCAGAGAGAGGTTTGTGGGAACTGAGTGTGAATAACAATACAGTATCTTCACTTTTGTCATTGTTGTTTGCTTGCATTGTGTTTTCTTTCTCATTTTTTTCCCTTTTTAATCTGATTTTTCTTATGCAGCATGATCATTGTGGAAATATGTATAGAAGAATTGCACATGTTTAACATATAATGAATTACTTGCCATCTAGGGGAGGGAAGTGGGGGAAAGAAGGGAGAAAAAAATTTGGAACACAAGGTTTTGCAAGGATGAATGTTGAAAGCTATCCATGCATATATTTTGAAAATGAAAAGGTTTTAAAAATTTTTAAACAAGATTTAAAAAAAAAGAATGAAGACTGTTCAGAAGTTTCATACTTCCCTAACAGTATATGGGGAACACACGTGAAAAAAGAAAACTATAAAAGCACAAAATATGAAGACTCTGCAATGTAAATTATAGGCAGCTTGTTATTTTAGACAGAGTATCTTCTGTGATAACAGGCTAGAAAGACATATGTTTGTCTGCTATATGTAGCAGTTTATATTTGCATAGCTCCTTCCTTGACTAATAATGTTACAGATATCATGCTGTTGTTGTTCAGTCATTTTTAGTCATGTATGACTGAGTCACAATTGCGGTTTTCATGACAAAGATACTGAAGTGGCTTGCCATTTCCTTCTGCAGTTCCTTTTATAGACTAAGGAACTGAGGCAAACAGGATTAAGTGACTTGTTCAGAGTCACACAGTTATTAAGTGTCTGAAAACCAGTTTGAACTCAGGAAGAGGAGTCTTCTTGATTCCAGGCCTAACACTCTCTCTATTGTATCACTTAGCTGCCCTAAGTATCCTTAAGCCTATTTTAAAAAGATGGGACTTAGGAAGATCAAGTAACTTTGCCCAATGTCACATAGATCATGAAAGTCAAAATCAGGACTTAAATCTAGGGTCCAGAGTTAGGATTCAGACCACAAAAACAAGGTCTTTTCAGTAAGCCATAGCTGCTTCAGATATCCTGTCTAATCTATTTCTTGGATTTTTCATTAATGAAATAAAGACTTTTGTAGTATATGGTTTTTCTACTACACAAAATAACTAATTTTGCTATCGTAAATATCTGAACCTATAGAACATTAAATCTTTAAAATATTATTGATGTTTTGTGAATAAAATGATGAATTTTCAAAAGATGGTTTTTATAGTAGAGCTTGTTTTTATAATAATAATTATATATTATATTATACATAATATATATCATCATACTATATAGTTAATATAATAACATGTAATTAATATATGATAATTATATATAATTAATAGGATATACAGATTTCTAGTTGAAGTATTGTCCATGAGCAAGTATATTGAGTGGGTAATAACTTGCTATTGTATAGAGTTTTGTTGGTCACATTTTCTATATATCTAAGTCTTCCAATATTTTGAATATTATACATTCAATTTGGTATATCTAAAATTCTAAGTTTTAATTTAACAAAATTTTTATTCTATTAATTCTTACAAAGCTCTTATAAAAATGATTACTTGGCTTCATTTATTACTTCATAAAAAATATTAAGTATTAAATGGTTATATATAAGGCACTGTGACTGAATGTCTCCAGAAGAAGCCAATGAATAGAAGCTTCTGCCTTCCCATTATTCCTTAAGGAAAGAAGGAAGATAAACAGGTGAGGGATGTGTCATCTAACTTTGCCTAAGTTATATTTTTTGTCTAGATTTTCTCTCTCTCTCATTAAAATAATTCATTCATCCATTCAACAATTTTAAAAAATAAATCTCTACTATGTGCAAGGTATTATGCCTTTGGGTACTTAAGTAACAATAAGAAGATATAGCATATATAAAGATATAGTATATATAAACATAGTATACTATAAGATATAAGACAGATGTACTTTCATGTACATGAAAGATTTAAAATAAGGTGAATCTTATATAGAAATTCAGTTGGGAGATCTGGATCACTTTTAGTTGGAATTGTGAAGAGAGTATGGATAAAGGGGTAGTGCTTCCTCTCATCTACTTTTTCCAAGACAAGCCTTAGCAAAAGTGGTCCCCTATACCTACACTGTACTCTTTCCTTATTTTTCCACGTCATACTCTTAGTCTCACTCAAAGTTCAGAATATGTATCAACTCCTTCCATCCCTAAAGAAATAAGAGATCATGAAAAAAACCTAGAAATCAGTCACTTAAGCCTCTCTCCAAAGGGGAACTATAAATGAAATAAGATTCTCTTATTTAAAAAAAAAAAAAAAAAAAAAAAAAGGAGAGAATGTCTAAAGACTTTGGGAAACATATGTATTATAGCTGACATCTGGAGTTAGAGAGCAAGCTCAATATAAGCCAGAGCAAGAGTTTTACTTTAGCAAGTTCCAATCCTTCTCAGAAGAGTTATCAAATCCATCTGGTGAAGAACTTGTTAAGTCCTGGATATGCCAGAGACACTTGCAAATGGAAGAAGTGAATGAAGAGAGAAACAGAAGAGTTTAATGAACCAGCATTTGACCTGGTATGTGATCTGAAGTCAGACTACTACAATTCCATTGTAGATGCTATTATTCCCTATTTTACAGATAAGAAGACTGATGTTGAAAGAATTTAAATGTCTATTCCATGGTCACCTAGCTAGCAAATGCCTGAAATAAGATTCAAACTCAGTTCTTCCTAAGAACAATTTCAGAAGGATATCCTTCTCAGGTCTCGGAAGGTCTCAGAATCATCTTGAAGGAAGTTTGACAGTAGTATTGTTAAAAGCACATATTCCATATGCATTTTTCATGATTATGGTACATGATATTTGGATGTGTGTGGAATAGACTTTAAATAAGAAAACTAAGGTCATTAGGATACTGAGCCATGGATTTTAGAAGCCTTGAACTATTCCTGAGTTTGTCAGTTTGTCAGTGATTCTCATTTGTAATGGCTACTATCGTATTCTTTTGGCAGAGATGGAGAATCTTCATAGGCTCAGCGGGATTCTAACACAGTAGACTATTCCAAGTAAGCTTGGGGACATTTGCCATTTTTCCAAGAAGTACAGAGAAAGTGATTGGAGATATGAACAACTTGAAAATGTTGGGATATTTAGATGACCTCATTGTCTTTGGAAAGATGTTGGAACAACAGGATAAAAGACTGATGAAAATGTTAGATTGCTTAGGAAAAGTTTGTTCAAAGCTTTATCAGTTAACAAGTTTCAAGTCTGCTGAGTTTTTAACAAGTATGTGGGTCACATAGTGCCTTGTCAGTGAGTGAGTACAAATGGAGAAGAGATAGAAGTGTTTGCCAGCTGGCTATATACAAAGAATATCTATTAGCTAAATACTTTCGTAGGATTTGGTGGCTATTATGGAAAATTTATGAAGAATTATGTTAGAATCTCTAAGATACTCTATGACCTAATTTATGAGTATACAGTTGGGAAAAGGCAAACTGGACTGACTCTTTTTGCACTATTTTGAGATAGTTGGGATTAGAAGCGTAAATGAACTTTTAAGGGCTTGGCCAATTGCCTATTACAAAAGTGCTGGCTTACACAGAACCAGTAAAACCTTTTCTATTCCATGGTGATTGAAATCTGGAAGGCTTGAGAGGATAACTAGGATAAATGGAAAATAATAAACAAAGGGAACGTATGCTAGAATTAAAGGGAACAAGGAATAGATGCCAATGGAAGGTGGAAGTTTAGCTGGGATATAAAGGTAATTAACAAAGTCAGGAGGCAGAGATGGAGCAGGAGAATATTCTGGGCATGGGGAAAATGTTCAGAGTTGGGAGATGGATTTCTTGTTGGAGGTACAGAAAGGAGGCCAGTTTCACTGAATTGCAGAGTATGTGGGAGGGGGAAGTAAGTTGCATGAAAAGTGGAAAAGAATATGTGTATGTGAGCTAGGTTATGGAAAGCTTTAATGCCACACTGAGGATTTTATATTTAATTTTATATTTCATACATCAAGAAGAGAACACTGTCAATATGCCCTGTGTCCTTAAGAATTATTCCTTTAGAATCATTGTGTTTTAGGTCCTCAGCTTTTTTGGTTCTTTTGGCTTAGTAATTTAAGTCTCCTCCAAATTTTACTAGGGAATCTCTCAAAATTCAGTTGCCTTCAAAGTAGTCTAGAAGAATTGAAAGTTTGAAGATGGAGATTTTTTTTTTTCTCCTATTAGAAAAGGACCAATTTAGAAGAACTAGTGACTCTCAGTTCTTACTGGGACATATGTGGACACCTTTGTATTATTATTATTGGTCATCAAAATCCAGTTGCCTGGGGGAAGCCTACTGAAAGAAGGGCCTTAACATCTTTAAGGATCCATATTTGTGTAAACTGGTTTTTAATGGGGTTTTTTGGACATGACAATATAGATGAGCCAGTAGTTCTTAGTCCTATAATTGTATGTGCTCGTGAGGTATCTTGAGGGACCTCAGCAGTAAACAATGCAAACCAAGGCAGATCCCTGGAATTTTAGGATCATTTAACAACTATGCTAAAGAAACCATATGAGTTTTGTTTGCTTTTGATTTGGCCTTTCAGAATCCAACTGCCACACAGATTTTCTTATGATTCTTTGGTGCAAATCATTAGGGGAGGAACTCAAAAGGACAATGATAAAGCATTCCCAGGAGCTCAGAGACATTTCTGAAATTGGAAATATGGATAAATGTAATAATAATAATACCCCCATTTAATTAGCCAAGGTGATACATCAGTTTAAAGAGCTTCCACTCTCAGTCCTAAACTTTTTTTTTTTTAATGAATTATAATTCTCTTTCTCTGGAGCTTCACAATAGTGCTCAGGCTTAAGCAAAACTGTCCCAACATGGGGTAGAAGAGCTCAGGCTCTCCTAGGATAGTTCTGCCTTAACACACAGGTCATAGCAGGTGACTCTGGCAGAATGGAAGGCAGAGACACAAGTCCTATTAGTAATGACCAGGAGCAGTGGGAAAAAATCCAGGCCCTGCTGGGGGGTAGGCAAAGATGTGAGACAAAGCAGAGCTGGCCAGGAGGCAGTGAGAATAAACGGGCCCCAGGGGCAGTGGACAGTAGCAGAGAGTGGGCATTAATAGTTTCAGACAGCAGAAGACAGTAGGTAGAGAGATCTAGGCCCTGGGGTGGTGGATAATGATTTAGTTCCTAGCAGCAGCAAAGATGTAATATTTTTGTGGTCCCCTGATTTTAGCAGGGCTTCTGTTCTAACAATAAGTCAGTAATTCTAAATCTTCTGGCTTCGTAGTCTGCCTCAGGGACTTCCCACACTCCCAATCTAAGAACAACAATCTGTCTGATTCAGTCAGATAGCTTCTACTCTCAGGATAGTCCCACAGATCAAACTCCTGACACGGCAGTGAATAGACCACTCCTCAATTCATTGATGACTGATAATCTGGTCAGTAATAATCTGGTCAATGAGAACCAAATTCCAGAGACTACTGCTCCTACTTATGGGCCACAGAATTAGCATGTCAATGACTTAAAACTGGATAAATGTGTCTCTTTGCTTCTGTTTTGTTGTTAATTTCTTGCAGAAATTCAGCCCTCTTTTGTAATGGCGTTGTAATTACCAAAAACTTTGCCCCTTGACTAAGAGATGGGTTCAAGCCTGCAGCTTCTTTGGAGACACCTTGTGACACTGGCCAAAGACTGAAAACTTTTGGGGTCCCCCTTTCCCAACCTTGACAACAGCACCCAAGAGGCAAAAGCATGGATACCAGTAACTGCAATGGCTAAACACAAGCCCATTGTAGCCCACAGGTTAGTATAATGCAAAGCTGATCATGATCTCCATATTGTTGCCAATATAACATCCAGTGATTATTGTACAATTCCTTTGTATGGAAGGCCTAAAGGATCAAGAGGTGACACTTTGGGGAGGGAACTAACTTTTTGACAACAAAAGGAAATAAACTTGTCTATCCAGTGTCCACAGAAGGGGGATAATCCTCCGAGGTCCCTCAGGAGGCAAAGAATTTGTATTTCCTCCCCATCTTACTCCTATGGGACTTCCAGGGATGGGAAGATCCAGGCCATTAGTACAGGGAACACTAGATGGTAGTACAATTTCTTGTATTTGTACTTGATCTGCAAAAAATATCATCTTTGCTGTAACTTTGATACTTCTGATATTCCTTCTGCTAATGGTCACCTTTTTACATTGAGAAGCTCAATCCAAACTACAAACATTGGGCATCACCTGCCAAATGTTCCTGAACTTGAGACTTGGGACTTTCTGGTGTCAAGTTAAGTCAATTAGCATTTATGAAGTACCTACTCTATGTCAGGTATGGTGCTAACCAGAAGCATGAAAAAAGACAAAAATCAGTCACCCCAACTCTTAAGTCCCATGGGGGAGATAATATCAAAACAGCAGCATTCAAACAAAATATATAAAGGAGAAATTAAAGATAATGTTAGCAATTCAGGATTTCTAGTATTTCCACTTGAGACTTTTAGAGGCCATGGAAGAGAAGGGTCTAGTGACCTCTGAGACAAGAATTTTTAATAAATTGATGGGAGTGGAAGCCAGATTTTAAGCAGTGGAGGAAAGAGTTGATAGTAAGAAAATGAAGGAATTAGATGTTGACAGTTTAAGAAGCTTAATTGTGGAAAGGACAAAAAACTTGGATGAAAAGTCTCAAGGGAGGGGATTTTTTTTAAAGTATTGGACTGTATATAGTAAAAACAATAAAATGGCTAAGTCATTTTGATTGGGAGACCTTGATCTTTTTTTAATTAAGATCTCCTTTTGACTGAGGCAGCACCCATTCAGTGATTAAGGATAGGTAGCAATTGAGGCAAAGAATCTCCTCTTTCATCTAGTGCAAAAAAAAAAAAAAAAAAAGAAAAAAATCTAAATAAATAAATGAATGAATGATTCTGGGAAGGGAAGATCTTCAGGGTTTCTGGCCAAAGCAAACATTCAATTTGAATCAATCAGGACCCAAACAGTGACCAAATGGCCTAGGACCTCTTGGTGGCCAATTAAAATCAGATTGATTTTGGTTTAAGGCCTGTTCCTTAAGAAAGAAATCCAGCCAGTAAAACATGGCTCTGGAGGGGAAAGTGAGGCAGGTGGCCTTGTCTAGCTCTCTCCTCACTTAAATCCAATTCACTTACACATGATGGCCTCCTCTCCCTGATATCATGGTCCTCTTTGAGAACAATAGACAAACAACAACAACAAACAAACATTTTAACTATTATAAATCCCAAATTTACTGCAAAGGAAATATGAAGGGGAAAGGATATCTAGGGAAAGAACTGATAAACAGAATTATGTATAGAATGGTTTTACATGTACATGTGTTTGAATATATATATATATATATATATATATGTATATATTAGTGTGTGTCTCAATAGTATATAATTGGTTCTTTCTTTAATGACCAAACATTTCATAATGCTAGGTTATCATTTTTATATGAGTGACTCTGACTGCACCTTATGTACTCTATGTACACATTGAACGTTGAGCAAATATATGATGAAGTTTTAACTAATAGGATGGACAATAAAAAAGTTTAGAGACTATTAACAGAGTAGTGGTGTCAAATTCAAATAGAAATGGTCACCACCAACCTGTAAATCCATGTGGCCCACATATTGACTTAGAAAACCACATATTAATATTATCTGTGTCCTGTGGTATTTTTATTTATTTTGTAAACCATTTCCCAATTAAATTTTAATCTGAATCTAGGGAGTATTTTGGAGAGTTGTGGCCACAGTTGACAGCTGTCCTACAAATAGTTGCAAAGATTGGAGCTCCTCTGGGCTAATCCCAAATAGTACCAGAAAATCCCAAATAGTACTGATGTAGTATAGCTCCTAAGGAGGATGTAGCAACAATCCTAAAGCCACTAGGCTTTCATGTAGTTCCACAAACAAGATTGGCTGTCAGATAACAATCTATTAATCAGTAATAACCAAGTTTCCATAGAATTCTATAATGGGATGCAACTCACCTCTAAGCCCACTCCTCAATTCTATCTCTAAGCCACAAAATGAGCATATTAGTGACTTGAAGCATTTGATCTTTATATCTTTTTTCTATAAATTTATCTTCTTGTACCTGGTTCTTTGCTAAATTGTTTTGGAACTTAATCCACTATTATTACAGTATTAGCATTGTAATAAATCTTTACCCCTTAACTTGGAGACCAACTGAGTTTGCAGATTCTTTTGCCATACCTGTGACACCAACCCTAGGGAACCCTAACACTGTTTGGATGTCTCATGACTCAACATTTGGTATAGGGAGTCCTAAATTTTACATCCTTCTTGTTAAGTCCCTTTTCCCCCTATCTTATATCTGGGATACCCCAAGCACCTAGGAATACTGTCAAGTAGTCAGGAGCTTCACACAGCAAACTTTCCTTGACTGGGGATTTGGAAATTCTTGCAGTTCTTGGAATATTTCCCTCCTGACTAGGAAACATTTGCCAACTTTTCACCCTTACTGGGACACCAGAGGAGGCGAGGAGCTATAGGAATAGGAATTCTAGGGCTCTTGGCAAAGATGGAATAATCCACTTCTATCCCTAAGGATTTTCCCTTAGGCTGTCTCTTAAAAATAGAGAAAAATTCAGCTTAAAAGATCTTAATGTTAAGAAACTTTTCTTTTGCAATACTGCCTGGCCTCAATATACCTTTAGAGGACCAAGAAAAACAGCCCATTAATGGGTAGAACACTATCCTGGAGCTTTATTTGTTTTGTTGCAGACAAGGCGAATAGACTGAAGTTTCATATGTCCAAGCCTTTATGGCCTTGTCCCAAAATCTTAAAATAAGATAGCCTGCAGGATGCTGCTGGTAAAATTTACTAGAGAGGAACTGAAAGTAGACACTGACCTCCTAAATGATCCCCTCCTTTCCACTCCTCCTGAGACATGAGATTTCCCCACCTGTCCCCTCATACAGTCCTTATCAGGTGGCCTGAGAATCTTTTCCAGGACCCACCTCCTTATCAAAATCTGGAATTTATGTCAGCAATGTTTCTTTAACTTCAACTCAAGATGCCTTCCCATGGATCTCCTGGATCCTCACCTCATAAACTAGATTCTAAAACCACTCAGCTTCCAGTCTCAGTCCATCCGATACAAAGAGTAGGATCTCTTTTTCTCTCCCTCAGGATCCTGATTCAGCTACCCTTCCTAACTTCTGCCCATTGAAAGAGGTAGCACAGTCTTGGGATGGAATACTCAGGGTGCACGTACTTTTTTCAATGTCAGGCCTTTCCCAGATTAAGGAAAAACTTGGCTGTTACACTGAAAACCCCCATTAAATACATTGAGAGCTTTAAAGCTATCTTTCTCCAATTTTCCCTTACCTGGGGAGATGTTAATACCATTATCTCCTCTTGCTGCACCATAAAGGAGAAAAAGAGGATATGGGATTTAGCCCAGAAGTTTGAGGATGATATGGCTAAATCCTCCTCCTTCTCTGGTAGATACCTCCCAGAGGCTATTGTTGTCTCAGTTGTAGACCCCGGGTGGGATTACCAGAAAGTAAGCAGAAATAGGGAGAAAAGGGATCATTTTCTAATCTGCTTTACTGAAGGCATGAAGAAGGGAATTAAAAAGCAGGTTAATTATGAAGAATTTTTAAGTTACCCAAAGAGCTGAGGAAAATACTGCCCTCTCTCAGGGGTGCCTTGTAGAGGCTTTAAAGAAATACACTAACCTGGACCCCACTTCTCCAGAAGGGACCACTGTCCACAGTATGCATTTTATGAGTAAGCTGCTTCAGACATTCAGAGGAAGCTGCATTAGTTAGCTATGGGTCCTCAAATTCCCCAGACACAGCTGTTGGAAACAGCCTTTGGAGTTTTTAATAAAAGGGACAGAGCTGCAGCAAAGGATCAGGACTGCAGGGGCAGGGCAAGGAACAAGGAACAAGCTCAGTTTTTAACTTCTGCCATATCTGGGAACCATGGGGGTTTGTGTTTCAGATGCCATGGCCAGGGTCATTGGTCTGGCAACCGTCCTCAGAGAACACCCCCAGACCTGTGCCTTAAGTGCAAACAGGAGGGCCACGGTGGGGTTGAGCCACCCTGTCTTTCCGTCTTCTCAGGATCAGGAGTGAGGATACCTGGGGTTTGGCCAGGCTCCTCCTTACTCAATCACGATGGTTGAACCCAGGGTAACTTTGGATGTGACAGGTAAATCCTCTGATTTTATTCTGTCCTGCCTGTCCCTCCCTCCTAGGGTAATAGGAATTGAAGGAAAACTTAGAAACTGCTTTGAAACCTCTCTGCCTTATCAGTTTGGTGACCTGTTATTCAAACGCTTCTTTCTTATTTCCTCCTGTCCTTCCCCCTTGTTGGGGCATGACTTAATGAGGGACCAAACTTTCCCTTCTCAGACCTCTGGGTACATTTTTGTGCGTTCTCAAAGCCCTCCCATATCGCATCTGAAATCTGGAAGAAAGTAGATTCCTCTATCTGGGACCAAGGAATTCCTGGGCGAGCTACTCAAGTCACCCCAGCTTTAGTGCCCTTCCAGGATCCAAGTGTGTTTCCTCACAGGCCAGAGGCCAGAAAGAGATTGCAACCTCTTATTGACAATTTTCTTAAGCAGAAACTTTTGGTTCCTTGCCAGAGTCCCTGTAATACTTCTATTCTCCCTGATAGGAAATCAAATGTGGAGTTCTGTATAGTACAGAGCCTCAGCACCATTAATGAGGAAGTTATTCTTATTCACCCTATTGTGCCTAATCCCTGATTCAGATTCTAGGGGATGGACACATGATGTTTTTCTACTTTAGATCTCAAAGAAGCTTTCTTTTGATTACCACTGCATAAAGACTCACAATTTCTTTTTGCCTTTGAATGTGCAAGTCTGAGGGAATCTGATCCCCACCAATTAACATGGACTGTCCTATCTCAGGGTTTCTGAGACAGCCCCTGCTTATTTTGGAATAGGCGCTGGCTAAAGTTTTAAGAAAACTGGAGCTGATTAATAACAGCCTCATCCAGTATGTTGGTGATATCCTGATCTGTACCCCAACTCAGGGAAGATTCCCTGACTGCTCCATAAAAACTCTTAACTTCCTAGGCTTCTGGGCTATAAAGTAACTGTGCCTAAGGCCCATATTGCTTGTCTGTTAAGTATTTGGGTCATGAATTAACTCCACCTTCCCTTTGCTCACTGGGGAGAAGAATCTTGTCAGTCCCTGAACCTGCCTCAAAGGCATGATGTACTTTCCTGGGCATGGCTGGATCTTGTAGAATCTGGATACCTAACTTTGTGATGATTACCAAGACCCTCTGTGATTCTACTCAAGGCCCTGGCACATTCCTTGACTAGGGCCCTGATGAGGTCAAGGCTATAAGACCCTGAAAGCTAAATTGACCTCTGCCCCAGCATTAGCCCTGCCTAATTTAGAAAAGCCTTTTACTCTGTATGTTGATGAATGGCAGGGCCAGGCCCTAGAGGTCTTGACTCAGTCCCTGGGACACAATCCCAGGACTATTGCTTACTTCTCAAAGAAATTCAACTTGGTGTCTTTAGGGGTGATTCTCCTGCCTTAGAGCAGTGGCTGCCATAACCTTTCTAATTGAGGGAGCCTCCAAACTCATCCTTGGCCAACTATTGAAGATTCTAACCTTGCACTGGAAGCCAAAGGCCATCAAGCTCTCCTATTAGACACCCTTCTCTGACTCTCTGGGTGCGCCCCACTCCCAACCCTGCCACCTTGCTCCCTGACAGCCCCAGGAGGTGACATTATTCACAATTGGGAGGATTTAGCTTTAGTTTCTGACTATTCCAGTTGTCCTGTCTTGAGGGACACTCTTCTTGACACCCCAGATAACAAATAGTTTATTGATGGGTCTAGTTTTTGGAAGATGGGGAAAGGAAGGCAATTTACTCTGTGGTGAGCTTCAATAGCACCTTGGAGGCTAAACTACTCCCCTTTCAACCTCTGCTCAGAGAGTTGACCTTGCCCTTTCCAGAGATTTAGAATTGGGGAAAGGAATGAGAGTGAACATCTATACTGACTCCTTTCATGTTTTGTATGCTTATGGGGCTATTTTCACTAGTCACAAACTGGGAGAAACAATTAGGTCTGCCTGATTTGTGCCCAAATAAATCCTAAAGGTGCTGTTAAATGCTCCCCATCCTGAAGCCTTCCCCGCCTTCTGAAGCCCATCCAGAGGAGGGGTATATTCCCAGGGGAGAACTGGCAGATAGATTTTACACATAAGCCTCCTTGCGGGGGCTTTAAACTACTTTTCATTTTTGTTGACACCTTTACTAATTGATTAGAGTCCTTTCCTTGTAGAACTGAAAAAGCCCAGGAGGTATCAAAATGTTTGCTAAAAGAAATCATACCTCATTTTGGTCTTCCCAGCTCTTTACACACCTATAATGGCCCTGCCTTTACTTCTCCAATAACCCAAACTGTGGCTGAGGCACTTAAGATTACTTATCATCTCCACTCTGCTTGGCATCTTGAATCTTCTGGGAAAGTAGAAAACATGAATCACCTTCAAGTGAGTCCTAACTAAACTATGTTTGGAGACTTGTGAGAATCTAATGGGAGAAGAATCTCCCATTAGGACTACTTAAGGTCTGCATCATACTTTGAGAGAATATTAAGCTTAGCATTTTGAACTTTTATATGTGAGGCCTCTAATATTGTAAATTCAGAACCCCATCTGATTACTCAGTTTGCCACACAGCTTGGTGCAGTCTGGAAGGCTTTCTGAATATACAAATGAACAGCTCCCTAAACCCACATATGCTCATACCCAGACTATTACCCCCAAATCCAAGGGACATGGTGCACTTGAAATCTTAGAAGGTCCAAGATACTGACGCCCTGGTTAAAATGGAATAGGGTCATTCTACTATTTCAACTTCAGTTAAACTTAAAGGCTTTCCCAGCTAGACTCATGTTTCTAGAATTAAAAGTGCTATTCTTGTTACTCTTCTCCCTCAGATCATCCTGGATATTCCTTCAAATGCATACTATTATTCTGCAAGACTCATGAAAACAGTTGGAAATGAACTGGATGGAGAGGGGTGAACTTCTCTGTGTCCTACTTTTCCTCATCCTAGTCTTTTTTTTTTTTTTTTTGTTGTTGTTGTTGTTGTTACCCTCCACTTTCTTTGCCAATTTAATTATTTTCTCCAACACTATTTGTAAGCTTTGTATCTTCCAGAATCCAGGCCATGAACTTATCTACTTGAATACCACTGGCTACCTAATTCTGAAAGTCAACACCCCCTGGATACCACTTCCATCATCTTCAATCTCCCTTCCTCAGTCTGGAATCTACTAGGCAGGGCCAACTCTACATCTCTTATCAGCCTGAAGCAGCTCCAGAAAATGAAACTGTCCTAACTTTGCCCCAAATGAATTTGGGTTTCAATTGTTTGGGGGGTGGGGAATAATGTTATGTAACTTCTAAGGAAGCCCTCTGGCCTTGGGAGTGATGTAGTTCCACAAATTTGGGGCAAAGCGAGGATAGTCTCATCTTCTGCAAAATTCTGCTGGTAATAAATCTTTGCCTCTTAACTTGAAGACCAACTGAGTTTGCATATTCTCTTGCCTCAGCTGTGACACTGACCTGAGGACCCTAACATTTCTGGGATGTCTTACAACTCAATAGTGCTACCCAAGGTATTCTGTTTCATTGCTATGGCTGCTCCACACAATGTCTTTAGTCAATTGGGTCAATGCAGGATAGCAGAGGCAATAAGAAAAAGATTTTATTGACCCAACATCTTGATAGATACTTTTAAATAATGTAAGACTTGTGTTTTATGTTCATAGGCAAATAGAAGCAGCTCCTCCTTGGAAAGCATAAATACTGAGAAGACTTTGAAATTTATGTATAAAGACTTTAATCCTCAAACAAGTTAGCAAAAATCCAGGTAACATTGTAGTGGTGACAGATCATTTCCCAGGCATGCCCACCAGGAATGAGAGAGAGAAATATTTCTCTTCATATGGCTTCCCTGCCAGGATTCCCTCTGACAAAGATGGAGTCTTGGAGAACAAACTGCTCAAGTAGGTGTTGACTTTGGCAAGAATCAGGAACCATACCTTAGCACCCTCAAGAAGATTCACAAACCCTGATAAATATGCTTGGAACCCTAAGGCCTTAACAGAAAGATCAGTGAACTCAACATGTAGCATTTCTAGTGCATGCATGCATGCATTGCTACCAGGAATGATGCCAAAAGCATACCTCCTGATGTTTGGGAAAGAGCCACATTTACCCATTTAATGGTGTTTCTGGAGTTTCAGGTAGACATAAAAAAATCACACAAGCAAAATGCCTTTTGGCTGAGAAATAAGCCCACAGAACTATGGCATTAAGCCAAAAAGTTTGTTTAAGAATAATAGATAGTATGATGCAGGACTTTGTTGCAGTCAAGATAGTTAGGTGACAAAATTTTGCTTAGAAATTGGCAGATATTAGGAATACACAAAGTCAATGCAAAGTAATTTCATGCTAAATAGTTGAGAGAATGGGCCAACTTACTAGTCTATAAGACAGCTCCAGAGAGTGGTCAGGGCTTTACAATAATAATGCATTATGACCATCTATTGAGGAAAACAGTGACCGAATGGTCAGATAAGAGACTACAAAAATCTCCTCTCCAGTTGCACTGAAAATGTCTGAGCTTGATAAGGAAGAAAGGAAATAAACACTTATTAGGCACCTACTATGTCCCAGGCACTTTGCTAAATACTTACAAAAATCTCAGTTGATCTTCACAACTCTGGGAAGTGGGTGTTTTTATTATTCCGTTTTACAATTGAGGAAACTGAGATGTGATTTACCTTAGGTCAGTCACATAACTGCAAGGGTTTGAAAACAGCTTTGAACTCAGATCTTCCTGATTCTAAGCCCAGAGCTCCATCTACTGTGCAAACTAGCTGCCCAGGTGATAACTGGTTGTTGATAACAGCTTAGCAGGTGATGATTCAGATGAAGGGGAGATTGAACATTGACCTGCATTCAGATGAAATCAACCAGAGCAGTTAAACCAATCTGTGAAAGGCTCAGGGGAATTTCTTTTTTCAATGGGAGGGGAAAGCTAAAATGAAAGGCATTTCTTTCCATCCTAAGGTTCTAATTTTGGAGATAATTATAAAAAAGAGGGAAATCTCTAGAACTTGGAGATAAAGCTAAGCCATCTATAAACACAGAGTTGGGCTATAGGGTAGTGCTAGTAAGCATACTGAGTTAGCTACAAATGAATTCAGAAGTTCAAAGAAGTTCAAAGAGCATAAATAAGCTTCGTATTTAAGGTAGATAAACTGATCTTTTATATCAGTTTCAGTGGTTCCAGTGGGACATAGAAATTAGGATGAAGTTTTACCTATGGTATTGCTTAAAACTGTAGCTTATTCATATTCTTTCTGTATGCTTTGAGAGAAATCTAATCTACCTTGGGGAAGAGGGGTCTTACTTGGTACTCCTGGATCTATATTATAAGGATGAGCTCCTTTTAATTAGATGGATTTAAGTGTCCTCATTTTTGAGACTAAGATTTGCAACTAAACTTGCTCAGACTTACACCTAAAATGGATACCTGTAGCTTGAGGCAAGATTAGGCAAATGACTATAAATGTACAATGAGGCTATAAGTTTCAGGATGGCACAGGTTTCATTTTTCAAAGTGTGGAATTCAGATGCTTATATTGTGGAAAACGATGGTGATCCCTGACAGAATTGTGAATAGATTATTAAAGATATGGTTTAAGAACACTTAAAAAATAAAATGGTAATCAAGGGGCACTAGTATAGGTTCACTAATACCAAACCATGCCAAACCAACCTAATTAACATTTTATAAAATAAGCCAAGTAAATCAGAGACATTTAAAAGATTCAGCATACCTAACTTTAGGAAGGCATTTGTCAAAGCCTCTGCTATTATCCTTTTTACATTTGTTCCCCTTTTGGTCGGAATCGGTGGTTTCATTAATAGAGGGAGTTTGCTTACTTCCCCTACAAATGTAGTCACATCCTCTCTTCAACTTGTAGTTTTTGAGTTTCCTGGTGTTTTGGGAGTTTAAATGACTTGAATAAATACACATAATGAATATGTGCCCAAGGGAAGAGGTAAAAGTCTCCTCAACTCTCAAGCTGGTCCTCTATCTATTACACCATGCTATTTTATGGAGAAGATGGATAAATGTGGCCTTAATTCAGTTAGGTAAATGCACAACAGATAGCTAGGTAGTACAGAGAATGGCTAGAACTTCAGTAGGGAAAACCTGAGTTCAAATCCTGCCTTAGACACTACCTGAGTGAACTTGGGAAAGTCACTTAACTGGTGTCTGTTTCAGTTTCCTCATGTGTAAAATAGCACCTACCTTTACAGGGTTCTTGTAAGTATAAAATGAGATAATAATTATAAAGTACTTTGCAAACTTTAAACTGTTATATAAAAAATACTTGCTATTGTTATTATACATCACACTTATAGATTGCAGATCTATATCATTTTGGAGGGAGATCTTCCTTAGTGGTGTGCCACAGGGACCCTCAGTTGATCATCCTTGTTCATTTGATCAAGGCCTAAATAATAGTTTATACTATTATTATCCACATAGTGTTTTAAGCTTTGCAAATTACTCTCACAGTGAGAGTCGGCCACGTGTCCACAGTTACACAATGGCAGAGTTGGGTCTCGTATCTAGTTCTTTATATTCAGAAATTCACCATTCTTCTCACTATGTCATGGAGGCCTTAGACAAAGACATAGAAAACATTGATCGAGTTTGCACATGGAGAAAAAATTAATCCCATGTTATTAAAGATTCAGAATAAGATATTAATAGAAAGGAATGATGGGATAAAAACAATAAAATAGGATTTCACAAGGGTGAATTCACTTTCTTAGTAAATCAATTATATTAGTTCAGCATAGAAGAAATATGACTTGATAATAGTTTCATTTGAAAAAGGTGCTAGGCCTGTAGTTGATCAGAAGCTGAATATGAACCAACATTATGACAAAACTGCTAAAAATAAAAGTTAACATAATCCCAGACTACAATGATGTTAGTAAAATCTCTGGAATATGGAATATGGAACAAAGTAGCTACAGTACTGGGTCCAGCAATGGGGCTGGGCTATTTTAAGCAGGGCAGGTAGTGGCTCAGTGGAGGAATTCAAGTTCAAATGTGGCCTCAGTCACTGACCAGTTGTGTGATTCTGGGCAAGTCACTGAGCTCCGTTTGCCTCAGTTTCCTCATCTATAAAATGACCCGAAGGAAATGGCAAACCACTCCAATATCTTTGCCAAGAAAACCTTAAATGAGGTCAAGAAAGAGTCAGACATGACTGAAAACCCTTGAATAGTAGCAAACAACAAAATACAAGAAACAGGAGGGCATCTAAAAAAGATAAATAGGATGGTAAAGGTCTATAAATTGAAATGTGAGTAACAGTTGAGGAAACAGCTATAGTCTGAAAAATATTTAAGACAGAATTCAAAGCAAGTTTCTTTAAATATTTGAAGAATCATCATGGGAAAGAGAGTAGATTTGTTTTTTGTTATGTCAGAAGGTCTGGGTATGAATACTGAATAGACTTTTAACTCATCTCCAGCTTAGAGATAAATGTAGCACTCTGAAACATAAAATGCATTTGAAGAAAACTCATAGAAGTACATTCTAGGATGCTCTATCTTCATCATAATTAGATGGCTAAATGTTCTTCTAAACTTAGTCAATTCTAACATATACACATCACCAAAAATTATCAACAGGCTGAAAAATATTTGTTTTAACTTGGAGAAAAATATTCACTTTATATGTAGTTTTCTCTTCTTAGAAGATGTTGAATTTTAATCACAGTCTAGTTTAGTCACAAGCTGAACCACTTACAAAGCACTAGAGAGGACATGTTTGCATACAAAGGGTTTATTACAATAAAATAATAGTTAACATTCACATAGTACTTATATGTGCCAGGTACTTAGCTAAGTGTTTTTTATTTCTTATCTCATTTGATCCTCACTGCTGCAATCCTAGAAAGTAGGTACTAATATCTCCATTTTACATATGAGCCAACTGAAGCAAACAGGTTAAATGACTTGCCCAGAATCACACAACTAGTATTTATCAAGTATCTGAGGCCAAATTTGAAACCAGGTGTTCCTGCCCCAAGGTCCCTTGCTTTAACCACCGCACCACCTGGCTACAACAAGAATTGGCTCAGTAACTATCATATATACTTTTAGGCTGACTTAGAATACTGATGTGTAAGAACAAACAACTCAAACATGAAATAGCCTACCTTCTTACATTATGTATATGTATGTATGTATATATATACATGGGGCAGTTATGTGTAAGACACAATATTAGGTGCTAGAAATGCCAAAACAACAAGAAATAATAAAAAAAAAAAACCTTCCTGAGTGTGCCATTCTCTTGGGGAAGGGAACAGGATTTAACAAGTAATAATATAAGCATAATATAATGAGGGATATGATAGAATCAAAAGTGAAATCTAGATTAAAGGGCTTTAGGAAGGGAAAAAAAACATTTACATAACATCTTCCATGTGTCAGGCACTGTGCTAAATGTTTTGCAAATATTATTTTATTTGATCCTCCCAACAACCCTGTAAGATAGGTGCAATAATTATCCTCCCTTTTTACAGTTGGAGAAACTGAGTCTTTACAAAACTGAAGGATTCGAAAGATAGATAGGAAAAGGGAACATATTTCTTGCACACAGGAGAATGTGCAGAGGCAGATAGATAACATATGGAGTTCAGGAAGTTTATATATTCTAGGAAGAAGAGAAATGTGGAAAGTTGGATGCAGCCAGAGTGCCGAGGGTCTTAAATGACAGACTAGGGTGTTAGCATTTTACACTATAGGCAACAGGGAACCAGGGAAGGTTTTTAAGTAGGGTAATTCTTGCTGTGTAGGTTTAGCATTTGCCCCGAGAAAGCAGACTCTATTCACAGAACATGAGTTCTTGGATAACTCCCTATTCTCCCTTCAAAATAACAAGTATTATGAGATCCTCAGTGGTGCCAAGAACTTGGAGCTTGGGGCTACTAATGTACCAGAGAGAAACATTCACTCATTTATTCATTCAACAATAAACTCCCTCCCCCTCCTCTGTACTGTCTTCTCCCATTAAGATGCAAGCTTCTCGAGGTCAGGAACATTTTATCTCCAGTACTTAGAACAGTGTCTGGCACATAGTAAGGACTTAATAAATGCTTGTTACTCTCCTTCATTCAACAAGCATTTAGTAAGTGTGTCAGGCACTCTGCTAAATGTAGGAGATAAAGATATGAACAATTTAGTAACTTCTGAAATATTTTAATCTTTCATGAAATATGGTTCCATAGTATCCATTTTAATTATACTTTATGGTCACAGTTTTGAACTATTATTTCAAATGTACAAGAGACAGAGGATCAATTCATTTTATATACCCAGAACTTAAAATTTATGGATTTTTCAAATTATCTTACACCCTGTATGAGCTCATAAGACCTATTTAAGAAAGCACTTAGTTGCCTGGATGAGGAGAATCAGGTTGACAGGTCCTGAAAAGATTGGTAGATGTGATTACTAAGTTTACTGTCAGTAAATTTAGAACACAACAGAAAATCCCAAAAGGTCAGAAGGACTGATTTAAAAAAATAAAGATATTGGAATTTTCAAGTTATAGGCTAATGAGCCTATTTCAATTCCTGGCAAAAAACTAGTAAATAAGTTTTTAAAGGGGTGGTTAGTGAACATGAAGAAAATGAAGAGGCAGTAACGTTAAATCAATCATGGTTCACAGTAGATAAACCTGACTTCAGCTTGTGACAGGATTATTTAGCTAATAGATTAAAAGGATGATATGCAATAGTTTACCTAAATATTCCAAAGTCTCTTATGCTGTTCTTGTGAGTGAGATGGGAAGATGTAAGCAAGGTAACAGTCTTGTTAGATGGATTTGTAACTTTCTGAAATCCAAACCCAAAGAAGTATCATTAATAAATAAATTTGGAAGGAAGTCTTTTAGAGGTATGTCCCAAGGTGTGTCTGTGTTTGATAATGTCTTAGATAAAGGCACAGAAGGCATATCTATTATATCTGCAAATGGTACAAACGTAGGGGGATATCAAATCCATTGGGTGCCAGAGTCAAGATCCCCAGAGCCTGGGACAGGCTAAGGTGTTGTATCTGATAAGATTCTATTTAGATAGAAAAATAGTGACCACACTTGTGATTTTGTTGATATAAGGAATTCCCTGGAAGGAACTTTAGTAACTTCTCAAGCACTAAGAGCTTGAATGACTTGTCCAGGGTCATAGGTCAATTATGAGCTAAAAGCAGAACTTGAAATCAGGTTTTTCTGGCCTTGAGACTGCTCTCTGTTCCCTATGCCATGTTATTTTTTCAAGATTAAATTTCATAAATTTTTTGGGGGGATAATTCCAGGTTTGGAGTCAGGAAGACACTAGTCGTGTGACCCTAGTAGGGCAAGTCAACTGGGTCATTTCACCTAGTTTACCTCAGTTTTCTCATCTGTTATATGAGCTGGAGAAGAAAATGGTAAATTACTCCCATATCTTTACCAAAAAAAACACCAAATGGGGGATTGCCATCCCTCTGGGGGGCAATGACTTGCTCAGAGTCATTCAACTAAGTGTCTAAGGTCTTTGGTCTTCCTGCCTGGAGACCTGGCACTCTATGCTGTGTGCCCTGTACATCAACTCTTATAGCTAGGCTCAAATATCAAGTCTTATGGACAAGATTAGGGTAAGCTTGGCTGATGGATGCAGTGATTTATAAAGAGAGTGTAAGTCAACTAAGTAGTATGGCATCAGAAGAGCTTGTCCAATCTTAGATTTCATTAAATGAAGTTCATTATCTGAGAATAAGAAGGTAAAAGTTCTACCATTCTCTGGTCAGATCACCTCCAGAGGGTTGTTTTATATTCAGTTTTGGCCACCATTAGTAAAGAATACTAAATGTGGTAAGTAATAAAATTATAGACTGGAGATTTCCAAGAGGGGGGCAAGCTGGAGGGTAAAAGGCCTTAAGATCATGCTGTATGAGCTAAGGATGTCAAACCTAAAGAAACCTCTTTAGGGGATTGAGGGAGGACAGATATAATAGGTTATCTTTTTTATTTTTTAAACTGTTATATAGAAGAAGGGTTGAATTTATTCTGTTTGCTACCCCAGAGTGTAGAACTAGGAGTAAGGGATAGAGGTTGCATTAAGAAGCAGATTTGTCTCTCAAGGATTTCACGGATTTAGATGTTTCTTCTAATGAAATATTAGCAGAATTGTTATGTAGTAAATCGTGTGCAGGCCTAGAGTCAGTAAGATCTTAATTCAAATACAACCTCAGACACTTGCTAGTTGTATGACCCTGAGCAAATCATTTAACTCAGTTTCCTCATCTGTAAAATGATCTGGAGAAGGAAATGGCAAACCACCCCAGTATCTTCAGGAATGAAAAGTCAGATTATAACCAAATAACAAATTAAATGATAAAGATTGCATCATGTATTGCAGCTTGCTCATACCCATCATTCTCCTTTCCAACCCTTCTATGCGATAGTCATTTTCAGTTCTTTAGTTATTTCATTTCTTGTAGCAATACAACACCACTCCTAAAACAATGGTATTAAAAAAAGATGGATCTTTACTTTTTTTTTTTCCTCTGGGAGAACTTTGGGTTCTTTAAGAGCTTTGAAATTTTCTTAAAGAAATTGAGCCCTCTTCTTCCTATTTAATTTTGGCTCCAACTCAATGTCCATCTGTACCATCTGTCTCAGATATAAATACTGTTGACAAGCTCTACAGAGTTTGCTCATCCAAATGCATGATGAAATTTGTGCATAGACATTCTTCATTTACTTGTTCTCTATCATGCAGATGGTCAGGCCAAAGTCCTTTGTGATTACAGATCTCTTCCAGAGCACTGTCCTGTTTCAGGCCTAGATGCTACTATCATGACGTTATCCATGATCAGAGCTATGTGAGATCTTTACCATCCATCCAGAATCTTTTTTTCAACTATGACTCTGTAATAGCTCTTCTCCATTACAGTGATGATAACCTTTGGTGAGCATACACATCCCTGGTTTATACTGCTCATCTGATGTATTTGATCAGAGGGCTGATGGTGAATAACAATCTCTGTTATAATTTTGAAAGAATTTTTAATTATTTTAAAAATTTTTATATGATTTTGATGCATGAATGAATGATGCTTTGTTGGAAAAGAGCCCATAAGGCAATTTTTTTTGTGTTGTCAAGCGAAATATTTTCAAAATTATCAAACAATAAACACGGGGATTTTCTGTTTTATATCTTTTGGTCTCTTGTGTAATAACAAAAAAGTGAGCCACTGTAGAATATCACTTACTACAGCTTAACTGTTCCATATGAACACTTTCATTGAAAATGCTTTTAGAACATTTGTGTAAGTTTCTCATCAAATTTTTGTATATTTGGGAAATTAGGAATACGAGCCAGTGTTAGTGTTCTGTTCATCACTTTTTGGGTTACCAGCAAAATCTGAAATTTTTCCCACACCTTTAGTGTGGAAATTTAGTTATCTTGTGAACTGACTCATCAATGCCCTCACAACTATATTGTCTCTATTATAGAACTACTCTATGTACAAGGCCCAATCTAACTGCCTTTTCTGTCTTTGTTATCTTTTATTCTGTTTCAACCTTCTCTACATACATATCCAGGACCAAGATGGTTGAGTACAAGGACTTTACTATCCTTGATGGTGAAAATATTTTCTTCTACGTGTTTCTTTTTTGGGGGGAATCTTTTATCAAGGGACTTATCAGAAGATGAGACAGACTGTCTTGGGAATTAGTAGATTCCACTTTGCTGGAGATCTTTAAGCAAAGATCTTATTGGAGATTTTGTGGAAAGGTCTTTGGGGTCTATTTCTCTGACATTTTGTGATTCTGTATTTCAGATTTTGTAAATATGATTCTTTCCCAGCAAAATTCATTTTTTGTAGTCAACTTGGACAGAATTAATCTATAGCATATCTGTCTTTTTCTACTGTGGGTCTAAAAGTGAGGTCAAGTTCTCTAGTAGGACCTCTTAATCGATAGGAAGTAAAACTAAATCCTCTTCCTTGCTTTTAAAAATATCTTTTTAAACCATCCCTTATCATTAGACAAATATGAGCCTAGTCCACGGGGCACAGGAATTCTGTAATTGAAAACCAAGTCTGATAAAAAATTATCTTCTAATTTATGAATAGAAGAAGTGATGGTGCATTTTTTAAAACTAACTGTGATTAAAAACAAACATAGAAGTAAGGAATCAAGACTGTCTACCCTCAAACTGTTGTTGTTTCTCATCTACAAGCATTCTCCCACCTGAGCAGAAAAAATACATCCACTTAGTCACTTTCTATCATGGTTGATTTAATTCTGTGTATAGAAAATTCTTAATAGCAGAACTACCTTAGATAGATAGATACTTCTATCTTCTAAGAAATAATGCACTGTTCTTAGGCTATTTGACATCTTTGGGGGTTGGATATTTCACAAGGATGAAAATGACTCTTTTCCCAGAATCGATAGAAAATGGTAAAGCAAGGTGCCATTCTGCTCCGAGTTGAGAGTCATACACGATGGCACAAGGCTCAATTTTTTTTCTTTGTAGACAGAGGAACTAACAGGTCTAACCTCTTTTCTTGTGATGTAAGTTCTGCCTTACTGGTCCTTTTCAAATGTGCCAAAGACAATATCACTGCAGTCTTACCTGAGGCATGAAAAGGAGAAAACAGAAACCAGTGGGGTTTTTTCCATAGATTTTTCCAGGCTGTCCTGACCTTGCAATTACTGGCATAGAGGAACTTAGAGCTTCCAAGCCTGAGGGCTAACCTTTAACTAAAATCTGGGTCTGGTTATATCAATGAGTCAGCTTCCTCCACACAGACCTCTCAAGAATCATAGAATTCTTAAATAGGGGTGTCTTTGGCACTGAGACCCTGACTGGCATCAGCTTTTAAGGACCCAAGCAGTCAAGGATATCTAACCACAAATGCTGATAGGCAGACCTTAGGGCAGAATTGGCTGATGAAAAAATTTTACATGTAAGCCCTCAAAAGGGGTGAGACCTGGACAACCTCTGCCCTCTCCCTTCCTTGGGATTTTCCATAAAAGTATAACTATCTTAAAAGTTTAGCTGGATTGTGCCACAATCATTTATTTGCTTATATTTATATACTCTATTCTCAAAAAAAAAAAAAAAAAGAAAGAAAGAAAAGAAATGTAGTAGGTGAGGAGTCATTGTATACCTCTATTTTAAAAATTGACCAAAAGTAAGGAACTAGGTAAAAATGCTACCTCTTGGCTAGCTTCTCAGAGTTTCAAAAATTGGTCATAGGTAAAGGAGATTTAGGCCTTCATTCCAAATTTTATTATGATTGTAAGAAACTACTTGATTTACAAAATTCTCTAAGCTGAATAGCTTAGAACAATTTTGTGGATCCTGTTTAAAAATATGGGACTTCTCAAACAAACAGAAACTGTTCCTTTGGTAGGAGAGAGCTATCAAAAAATCAAAAGGTAACTAATTTTACACAAAAATTGCAATATTATTGCAATATTAATTGAGACAATCTTGCTAATGAGAGACATCCTGGTGTAGTGGACTGAGATCTAGGTTCAGATCCTGCCTCTGAGAAAAATAGACAGTCATAACTTCTCAGTGCCCCAGGCATCTAAGACAAGCTGTCTACACTAGTTATAAGATTTTCTAAACAGCAAGTTACCTTCTCTGGTAAAATCCTGGGTGTGGACCTCCTCCTACTTCTTTCTCCCCCAAATAAATAAATAAATAAACAAATAAATAACCACATCTTGTGAGAAGGAAAGGTTCCCTTTAACAATCTTAAAACTTCAAGTATTATTCATAGAATAGGGTGGAACAAGAAAAAGCATAGGCCCTTCCTCTAAGAAATCTTGCAAAGCAAGACTTGCTTATTTTTGTATAGTCCACAATTCAGGACAATTGGCCTTTGTACACTCCTGGGATGCCTCTCTTCTTTGTAACTGTCCTGTTTCTTTTCCCCCATCCAATCAAATGAAATCATCTGATTAGAAGCACCGGAGCCAGGGCCATAGTGTTCTAATAACCTTCTGTATCTGTACTCATAGGCTGTTGACATACTGGGCTTTTGTTTGGTTGTTTTTTTTGTCCTGGGGCAGTCTTAGTTTGGGAAAGACATGTGGATGCTCCTACACAGCCTTCCTACCAGGAAGTGCTCAAGGTCTGTACTGTAATCTGAATGCCATGACGGTCATTCTTGGCTCAACAATACATTCCACAGACATTTATTAAGCCTCAGAGGCTCTTGGGAGGGGTAGTGGAGTTAGCAAGGTTTGGATAAGACACAGTCCCTACCCTCATGATGTATATAATCTAGAGGGGGTGTAATATATGAAAACATGGGGGCAGCTAGTTGGTGCAATGGTTAGAGTACCAGCCCTGAAGTCAGGAGGACCTGAGTTCAAATGTGACCTCAGATGCTTAATACTTCCTGGGTAAGTCACTTAACCCCAATTGCCTCAGGGGGGAAAACCATATATATATATATATATATAAACATATAATGATAATATTATATGAAAAGTAGAGCTAGGTCAGTCCCATATATTGCTACATATCTAGCTTATTTTTAGGCATGCAATTTTATGATGACACTGTGCATAAAAGGAATAGAGGGAGCAGCAAGTATGAGATGGAAACCCTTCAAGAAGGCTATTGAAACAGTCAAGGCAGGGGTAATGAGTTATCTACTAGCATGGTGCCAGAGAAAGTCAGATGGTAACCAGAGGTGTTGTGGATCCAGAATCAAAAGTATGTGGTAACTAATTAAATTTAAGAAACAAGGGAAAGGGAAGAGTCAAAGATAACTCCATGCTTTCACATTTGGGGAACAGGATTGGTGGTACCATATACAGAAATAATCAAGATAGAAAGACATATATTAGGGGAGAAACACAATTCAGCTTTAGATATCTTGTTTCTAAAGTACTGCCAAATACCTAGGAAGAAATTTGGAATAAGAAATTGAAGACATTGTGGGGCAGAAGAGATGTTTTCATCACTACTGTTGACTAAAAGTAGGTGATTTGAAAGAAGAATGCATGATGTGAGAAGTAAACAGCTGGCTAAAAAGATTATCTAATTATGGGATTTGGGTTTTGGGACCAAGGTTTAAAACATAAAAAAATGAGCGTTCTTGGCAAGGGATAAAAATCCAACAAGATTCAGTAAAAGCACATTTTTCTAGAGTTGTGTGAATTTAATCAAGGAGGTTTTAATCTGAAAAGTGATGGGAAGAGAGAAAATTAATGATATTATTTGTCCAATCTGGTAACAGTGACATCACAAGAAGAAGAATAGCAGAAGAGAAGGACAAAAATTCACTAGAGACAATATCTAAGAAGTGAGCCAGTAATAAAATCCCATGAATTTAGATTGCTATATATAAATGCAATGGATGGTAATAAAATCATACGATCACAGAATCACAGAATTAGAGTTTTAGAGAAACTTGGAAGTCATTTGATCCAATCCCCTCATTTAGAGATGAGGAAAGCAGGGCCTCAAGAAATGATAGGCTCACAGAGGTAGTAAATAGCAGAGCTGGGATTCAAACCTAGTCTGCAAAATTCATCCCTATTTTCATGACAGCATGGGCTGACCAGAAACATTAATACAAGGACATACATTTGACAACTCTCCCTTTTAACTTATCCATATTCCAAATATCTCTATATCAGAAGAAAACCATCATTTTTCTAGTTCTCTTTACAACCTCAAAGTCAGTCTCATCTTTTCTCCCTAGCCCTTTCCTCCTCACCCTATTTAGCCAGTTGCTAAGTCTTTTCAGTTTTATCTTCACAACATCTCTCATATCTAGCATCATTTCCTTCATGATCCAACACCCTCGTTCAAGCCTTCATCATCTCTCTTCTGCATGATTTGCAATAGCTTTCTAATTAGACTCTGTGCTTCTAGTCATTCCCCTATCCAAATTCATCCTCTACTTAGCTGTCAAAATAGTCTTCCTAAATCAGGGTTCTATGTTACTTCCTATTGCCTCTGGGGAGAAAATTTAAACATTTCTATTTGACTTTTAAAACTCTTTCTAACCTGCTCCAGCTTTACCTTTAACAAAAGCTATCCCCAAATGTTTTTTATTCTGAACTTTTATACCAAATAAAGAGGACAAGATGTATTTCCATAAACATTGCATAATATCAAAAGAAGATTTTATATGAATCTGTGAATCTTGATTTCACATCACTTTGTTTTTTTTAAAAGGTATATAATAAATTCTATCTATATCTTTCAAAACTTGCTTGTTTATCATTCCTTCTGAGCTTCCTTCTGTGATTAAAAATGTTTCAGGAACCTTTTTTTTCAAATGTATGGGGGTAACATCACTACTGCTAATCCTTCTTTCCTATTCCCCTCCCTGCCTCTACTCTCTCCAATCAATCAAGAAAAGGAGGAAAAAAAAACTTGTAACACATAAGTCTCCAATTCAACCTTTGCAAATTATTATATATTACTCCCCTTATGCTAACTAAACTGACTGATTTTCTGCTCTCTGAACCCAGTATTCACCTCTCACCTAGGACTATTACAGGATGTCCCCTAAATCTGTTATACGAATCTTTCTTACCTTCATGTCCAAAAATCCTTAGGTTTCTTCATCCCAACTAAGGTACCAAAGGAAGTTTTCCTGATGCCCCCGACTTGTTAAATTGGTCTCCTCATATGATCTTTTTTTTTTTTTTTTTTTTAAGGCAATTGGGGTTAAGTGACTTGCCCAGGGTCACACAGCTAGAAAGTGTTAAGTGTCTGAGGCCAGATTTGAACTCAGATTTTCCTGACTTCAGGGCTGGTACTCTATCCACTAAGCCACCTAGCTGCCCCTTCCTCATATGATCTTGTTCTTAGTTGTGAAAATGCTACTTTGTCTCAGTAGAAAATAAGCTCAGTGACAGTTTAGTTTTGGGGGTTTTGTCTTTACTCAGCACTTAGACTGATGCTTGCATATGTTAAGCAGTAAATATTTGCTACATTGAATCAAATTTACAGGAAGAAATGTTTAATCTGCATTTTCTCCATCACTTTCTTAAGTCTAGACAACCAACAAAACAAAACAAATCCTGTTTTGTAGAATTTGCTTATTTGTGAAATATAAATGCTCATTTGACAAAATATTTAACAATTGACTCTGTCATGCTAATAAGAGCTGACTCTAGCATATTCCAGATTATAGATATCATGGAGACTTGATAGGATGAAATTTATAACTAGACTACGACTCTCAAAATCTATAATTTATTCAAAAGTAACAGGATAAGCATAAGAAGTGGTAGATTGGCATTATACATTTGGACTATGAACTCACGTGAGGAAATTCAAGAAGCAGAGGATGTATATTTGATTTGGAAAAAGGCAATGTAGAAACATTTAAAAAAAATATTGTTTTAGGCCAAGTTCATATTAGTACCAAATACCAAACACCCAAACACAGGGTCAAGATCTAAAGAGATTGTTGAATGGAAGAGACCTAAAAAATAATATTAAAACTCTCTTTTACCAAAAAGAAACACTCTCAGGAGAGATATAAAGGTGTCAATCTCTAGCTCCACTTTGTCTTCTTAGGGACTTATCTAGGTTTATAACAATTTCCAGAAGAATGACCAGTTAAGAAAGATATGAAAAAATCATCCCCTCTTCTTGATGTTGGTTTAATGTATCTTAGTGTATTCAGCCTATTCTAAGTGTCCATGACTCTAGCCCATACATGCATTTATTATCATGAATGGCATGTAGCCTAGTAAGTCACTTAAGTCCCAAGCATTGGACAGAGCTAGCAATATAAGTGTTCTTAAGACTACTTGAATAAGAAAGGAATTAGAGAAAGAGTTTGGGAAATAGATTACCAACATGCTCAGAATTATGATACTCAATTATCTGGCCATCTGCTGGTATTCTCTTTATGCCAAAAGCAGAGCAAGAGCTAACTTTGTGACTTTTCTTAATGATAATTTCATCCTCCAAAAGGTCAAGAAGTGACATAGGAAACTGCTATTCTGGACCTGATGCTGATCAACTTATAATTACTTATTGCTGTTGTTGAAAAGGTAGGAATTTGGAGGCGAGTGTTTATTGTATCATAGAATTCATAATTTAAAATAGTTGAAAAGAGCTTGACATAGTCTAATGTTCACCCTGGTTTTTAGGAATGCTGGTCTCAAAAACTCAGGAAAAGCATAGATAAACCTAACATTTTCCAGGGGAAATCCATAGTTTCAAAGATTAAATTCTTGAGACATAAAAATAAATTATTTTGAGGGGGAAAAAGATGAAACTATATATAATGAGGTCTTTGGATATCATCAATAAAATAAAATTTTCAAATGACATGTGTAATATGAAAGCACGGATAAAAAATGAGAATGAAAACAAAAGAGTGGGAAAAGTAAGTAGAGCATTGAAAGTATGAAAGCTCAAGAGAAGTCAGTAATGAATTCTAAGAGGCAACAAAAAGGATACTATGGACTTTTAAAATTTTGCTGGGGTAAGAAATGTCAAAGAAGGGCCATAATTATTTCTCAGGGTGGGAGGGATGATGATATTAGATAACAATGAGAAGGTTAGACTACCCAGATCTAATTTTATTTCTCTTTCCCCTTCCAAGGAAAATGACTATTCCACAGAGAAAAACAGTCATCTGAAAGAGAAATCCAAGATAAGTAAAGAAATGGTTTGGTTGTTTAGTTGTTTTTCAGTCATGTCTGACTCTTCATGATTCCATTTGGAGTTTTCTTGGCAAAAATACTGGACTGATTTGCTATTGCCTTTTCCAGCTCATTTTACAAATAAGGAAACTTGCCCAGGATCAAACAGCTAGGGATTGTCTGAGCCAAATTTGAACTCGGGAAGATGAATTCTCCTCTGACTCTCCAGGCCCAAAGCTTTATCCACTGTGCCATTGAGCTGTCCCAGGTAGTGCTTAATTGCCATCAATATATTTAAATCATTACTCCAGGAGTCCTCAAACTACCGCCCGCGGGCCAGATGCAGCAGCTGAGGATGTTTATTCCCCTCACCCAGGGCTATGAAGTTTCTTTACTTAAAGGCCCACAAAACAAAGTTTTTGTTTTTACTACAGTCCGGCCCTTCAACAGTCTGAGGGACAGTGAATTGGCCCCCTATTTAAAAAGTCTGAGGATCCCTGATTAGTCCCTGTAAAACTTTTCTCTAGGATATGAAAAGAATTAGGAGATGTGGTTGCCTGACCCACTGTTGGTGATGTCTGAAAAGATCTTGGAGAAGAGGGAAGGTTCTGAAAATGTTCTAGTTTTCAAAAAGCAAGACAGCAGAGCCTAAAACTTATAGAGCAGTGAATTTGACTTTTATTCCTGACACTCTAGAACTCATTTTAATGGAATGATTTGTAAGTTTTTAGAAAGGGAAGTAGCTGTCACTAAAAATCAGCAAGGCCTCCTTAAGAATAGGTCATACCAAACTAACCTCATTTCCCTTTTTTGATGAGATAGTGGCTTTCCTTATGAGAGATCACCAAGCAGAGATTCAGGGGCCACTTGGTGGATATGCTGTAAAACTGTTCATGTTTAGAAAGGAGCTGTAATGCATCTAAGATTTCTTCCAACCCTAATATTCTGTGAGTCAGAATTAGACTATGAGTCAGATTAGGACGGTATACTTAGAGAATTGGAGAATTAATAAAAAAACTTCCAAAAACAATTCACAACTTTGCTAAAGTTGCAGGATGCAAAATAAATCCATATAAATCATCAGCATTTTTATATATTACTAACAAAGTTCAGCAGCAAGAGATACAAAAAGAAATGTTGTTCAAAATAACTGTCTATAGTATAAAATATTTGGAATATTAATATACTTAGGTTTCTGCTAAGAATTTGATAGTCCCTCAATGCAATGTTTATGAATAAGATAAAGAAATGTGGGATGGATAATGCTACAGTTAAATAGATTTTGAACTGGTTGAATGATTGGATCCAAAAAACCACAAATAGGATAACATCATCTTGGAGGGGTATGTCTAGTACAGGGTTTAGTAAATTATGGCCCAAATCTGGCCTGCTATCTGTTTTTGTATGGCTAGTCCTTAAGCTAAAAAAGTTTTATTGTATTTAAAAATGGTAGAGATCTGGATTTTGCCCTCTCTGTGTCATTTGCTGACCCCCTACTCTACTGGAACACTATAAGATTATGATCATGACCCTCTGTGGTTCAATGAGCTTATCAGTTATCTGAATGAAGACATATGTGTTTGTTAACTTTGTAGATACTGTAAACCTTAAAGACATATGTAATATGATGATCAAATCTGATTCCAGAAAAACCTAAAAAAGTGAACCCTGTTAAAACTGATAAAATTTGATAGTAATTAATATAAATTTCTACACAGATTAAAAAATTAAACCAAAATTATAAGATGGGAAAAATGTGATCTAGACAACAAATTCTGGAAATCAAAACCAAAAACACACCTGGGAATTTTAGTTGACTGCAAATTTGACATGAATCAATAGCATTGAAAGAAAAAAACTAGGCATTGACCCACACCTAACACCATATACCAAGATAAGGTCAAAATGAGTTCATGATTTAGACATAAAGAATGACATTATAAGCAAATTAGAAGAACATAGAATAGTTTACCTCTCGGATTTGTGGAGAAGGGAGGAATTTGTGTCCAAAGAAGAACTGGAACTCATAATTGAACACCAGATAGATAATTTTGATTATATTAAGTTAAAAAGTTTTTGTACAAACAAAACTAACACAAGCAAGATCAGAAGAGAAGCAATAAATTGGGAAATCATTTTTATATATAAGAGTTCTGATAGAGGCCTCATTTCTGAAATATATAGAGAAGTAACTGAAATTTATAAGAATTCAAACTATTCTCCATTTTATAAATGGTCAAAAGAAATGAACAGATAATTTTCAGATGAAGAAATTAAAACCATTTCTAATCATATGAGAAGATGCTCTAAATCATTATTGATTAGAGAAATGCAAATTAAGACAACTCTGAGATACCACTATACACCTCTCAGATTGGCTAAGATGACAAGAAAAGATAATGCTGAATGTTGGAGGGGATGTGGGAAAACTGGGACACTGATACATTATTGGTGGAGTTGTGAATGGATCCAGCCATTCTGGAGAGCGATTTGGAACTATGCTCAAAAAGTTATCAAACTGTGCATACCCTTTGAACCAGCGGTGTTACTACTGGGCTTATATCTCCAAAAGATACTAAAGAAGGGAAAGGGACCTGTATTTGCAAGAATGTTTGTGGCAGTCCTCTTTGTAGTGGCCAGAAATTGAAAACAGAGTGGATGCCCATCAATTGGAGAATGGATGAATAAGTTATGGTATATTAATGTTGTGGAATATTATTGTTCTGTAAGAAACGACCAGCAGGAGGATTTGAGAGGCCAGGAGAGACCTACATGAACTGATGCTAAGTGAAATGAGTAGAACCAGGAGATCATTATACATGGCAACAACAGGACTATATGAGGATCAATTCTGATGAATGTGACTCTTTCCAACAATGAGATGACTGATGCCAGGTCCAATGATCTTCTGATTAAGAAAGCCATCTGCACCCAGAGATAGGAATTGAATGCGGATTATAACATAATATTCTCATTCTTTTTGTTGTTCATTTGCATTTGTTTTCTGACTCATTTATTTTCCTTTTTGATCTAATTTTTCTTGTATAGCAAGAGAATTGTATAAATATATTTACATATATTGGATTTAACATATATTTTAACATGTATAACATATATTAGATTGCCATCTAGGGAAGGAGGTGGGGGGAAGAAGGAGAAAATCTGAAACACAAGGATACGCAAAGGTCAATATTGACAAATTATCCATGCATATATTTTGAAAATAAAAAGCTTTAAAGATAAAAAAAATAAATTGGGGTTGAGAATATTTATATTTTATTTTCCTTTCTTTCTTGCTCTTGTTTTCTCTCCTCTACTAGGCCTCTTTACTCCAAATGGGATCACAAAAAGTTGGACTCAACTGAACAACAACGAAAATCTCCCCAAGAGGTACAAGTCTTAATCTGGCATGGAAGATTTGACCTGCTTTATTTCTGACCTAGTCTGGTTTGCCCCTTATTTGGCAATCTGATGGTTGTCCTAGAGAACAACTGCTTCCAGGAATTCACCATATTAATGCAAGCCTTAGAGTGGACATCCAACCAGTAGTCTACTAGAGCTTAGAACTCTTGAGTTCATGATATACACTAGTTTCCCAGGGATTTCAAGCCGTGTTATCATCATGCCCAGACAATAAATGTTTTTACTGATTCTAAACCAAGCCCCTTAATTTTTTGCCTTTTTTTTGCTTAATTTTTGGCTTTGTATAGTCAGTGCTCAGTACTATTCCTGCAGTGTAATGGGTACTTAATAAATGCTTGTTAATTGATTATTTGCCTGGATTTCTGTTCATGACTTTGACTTCAGAATTTATTTAAAAAATTTCTAGTCTGATTAAGCACAGTTACAATGAACCAAAGTGATTGAGAATTTCCCTACAAATATGAACTCAAGTCCACAAACAACTAATGCTGCCACATAATTGGCATTACATTAATAGTAACTCCAATTTCAGGACACGTGAGGTAAACAAATTCAGATGCTTTTTTGTCTTTAAATTTTCTTACTGCTTTAATGAAGCTTGGAAGCTACATATCATCTGAGACCCATGAAGTACAGCATTGTAATTTGTTTGAATCAGCAGACTTTTAACTGTGATTAGAGTATGCTATCTTGTTTGAATTCATCAGAATGGCATGCTTGGGAAGCATGAGTGGCAAGAGAACTTTTAAAAATACATATACTTTTTAGTTCTATCTCCATCAGTACTAAAAACTGTTCTTGTTATTTGATAAATAATATCTAGGATTGGTAACTCTTTATGTATCTAAGCATAATATCCTCTGTATTTCTGTTTACATGATTTCAATATAATTGCCAGTCTCCCTTATGTTCCAAACATATTTATTTAATTTTTTTTCTTTTTAGCCTATCTCCTTTATTGCTCTGCTTGCCTATCCTAGGGTTTCTGGTTTTAATTACAGAAGTTTTGTTTTGCTTTTCCAACATGGAAGGATCACTGAAGTCTATTTGCCTCACTGTTTTTGTAATATCCTACTAGGAACTTAGAGGGAACATTTGTTTCCCAATGAATCTTATCCTTCTGGATTTGCCAAGTACTGAAAGATGGCAAGGTTTCAGGCACTAAATCAGGAGGAATGTAGTATATACCATCCTGGAAATAGTCTGCTCATTATCGGCTTGCTGGGACACAGCAGAAAGAGATCAGGCACCTTTTCTTTTTGGATCATTTGAAAATGGGATACCTAGATAAAAGTTTAACATGTTAAGACTGCACAGTTAGTAATCTTGCCATTACTCTAGGCATAACTCAAATTCCTACCAGAGGGATGTGTCTGGCCCCTACCAATTGAAAGATGTAGAGATCATGGAAATGGTTCAGAGACGATTAGCATTTATATGTGACTTTGTCTTAGCTCACAGGGTCTTTGTTAAAAAAAAGAAGTTGGGGGGGGGTAAGTGGGAGGATAGATAGAACATCAAGCTTTCTTATTACCATCTGTTTTTCTATAAATTCCATGGAGGAAGGTGCCTGTGTCTTATCTAAACTTTGTATCTTCCCCAGCAACTCCTGGGAAGCTGTGAACTCAGCATGGCACTTAGTAAATGTTTGCTAAATTGAATTTTCCTTTGTTATTCATAATATTTTTTTAAATAAAACTAAAACAAAAATCTGAAAAGGATTGTATATGAAACTGTCTTCTGTTTTGAAGTAGTTTAGAGAAGAAGGGGCATTCCTGATCAGAAGCAACAGGTGGTAACCCTGGAAAGGGAAGCAGGAGAATGAGTCTAACTTATAAACAAAAAAATTTGTGACATACCACCTGCCTGTAAACATGTGTATCCACAACTCCACAACTAAGGTAAATCTTCATTTTTTACAATTATAATTGCAGATTTTTATTGCTTACTATATGTGAACATGTGGTCTTCACAGTTTTTGCATTATAAGTTTAAAGTTCTTTTAAGATCCATTTATGTCCCTTACTTGCTACTACTTTATGCATATTTATTTAATATGTAAATATATTTATATATATATGTGTATATATATATATATATATATCTTTTCTTTTTTATAGAATAGCATCCTTCTTACTCTTCACCTCCTTCCTCAGACTTCAAGTTCAAATCCTAATAGGAAGTGACAGTGAAGGAAGTCTACCTCTTGATCGGGTAGAAGGAGAGAAGAGAGAAATTTAAAAATACAGAGGAAGAGGCAAAGCAAGATAGCAAATAGAATATAATTTTTTTTCCATAGCTGATATGGTCCTACTCATATTCCACTGATCCACTAGCAATGTAGTAGGTGGAAAGAACAGTTGGAACTATCCCAAGCACAAAACAGTGAGGCAAATGTAAGCTGGAATAAGATTGGAGGCTGTTACCTACCAGAGTACAGTGAGCAGAAATGGAGAAGGATCAAAGGTCATTCAATACTCCCAATTTTTTTCCCCCATACCTACTCCCAATCCAGATATTGACAGCTCTTTCTTCTCCTCCCCTGGGCCTTGAATTAAATGGCTGTTAGAAGTTTCATGGCCTTTCCTTTGTTCTTTTGCTTGCTCTGAGAAGTAGCCATTGTGCAGCTACATATAAATTATCTTTTCTAGGACTCTTGCGTTCAAGGTAGGTATGGCTTGGGACTCAGAGAACCTGCAGATACACAGTTATGTGATATATACTTTATTTTTTGTTGTTGTTCAGTGGTTCAAGTTGTTTCTGACTCTTTGTGATCCCATTTTCTTGGGATATTCTTAGCAAAGAAAATAAACTGGTTTGCCATTTCCTTCTCCAGATCATTTTACAGATGAGAAAAGTGAGCCCAATAGTTAAATGACTTGCCCAGCTAGTAAGTGTTTAAGAACAGATTTGAACTCAGAAGGATGAGTCTTCTTGACTCCAGGTCTTGCATTCCATCTGCTGCACCACCTAGCTGCTCATATATGCTCCATTACATATATTCTTCTTTTGGGAAGAAACCCAATTACTCAAAATAATTAAATGGATTTGTAATCTTCCTTGATTCTGGAATTCCTTCCAATGATATAGACTGAAACTAATTCATGTCAACTAAACCCATGCAACTCTTGTCCATGTTCTCTCAAACATTCACCACTGGAGTTTACCCAGCAAGTCTTTCTTATCTCCTAACATCCCAAGGGTACTAGGAGGATAATTTGGTTGTCTACCTCACATGTTTCATTTTTAGCACTGATCCATCTTCTCATCTAATCATGTAATTTCTTGATTATATTCTTTGCTCCTCTCCTTCCTTTTTCTTCTTTCTCCTTCTCCTCCTCCTCCTTTTCTTTCTCCTTCTTCCCTCATATGATTCAATTTGCTCAAATCTACCCTAAACTCTATTTCATTAAGTTCTATGTGATATTCATGTTTGTTTGTTTTTTCTTCTGAGGTGTTACATGTTTACCTGTCATATAAAAATGCTGGCAAACTGTTAGTATTGAAAAAAAAATTAGCTTTTGATTTTATGAGAATTTTGGGATTAGTAAGAATTTTTCAATTTCCCTTAAACAATCAATCTTACTCAACTTCTCTCAACTAATAATCCATCTGTACTACTTGTGTCAGAATATATGCATATACATGTATGTATGTATGCATGTGTATACTTATATGTATATAAACATGTATGTATATATGTAAAAACATTGTGTTTGAAAGCACTATAGAATCAAATACCTATGGAAATCTGTAAAAAAAAGGCAAGCTATATTCTTCACCTATGGAGTCTTTCCTACATGGATGAATAAGTAGACATCTTTGACTGATTACAGAACTCTTCCAGGATACTCTCCAATGTCTTGGGATTTGATGGAATCAATATGCTAGCCACCAATAGGAGCATGAAGGATTTCACTGTCCAAAGAGAATCCCTTTTTTGACTTGGACTCTGAATTGAACCTCTTCTATTATTGTGGTGAATTGTGGAGGGTCACAAACAGTGGGGGAACTCTGGGTGAGATATAAGACCCTTCAGCCCAGAGGGAACCTGCTAACAATGTCTGCTTCAGCTCCCCATCTCCCCTGAGGGCTCTCGGCCTTCCTGAGAAGTCAGGGGGTGATGACAACCTGTATTGTGATTGAAGCAGAGTGATACCAGGTGGCAAACTATGTACAATAGCAAGTTGTTCATATGGTTCCATGTGTGCAGCATATACTTAGCACATGTTCAGTATTTTTGGTTACATAAGGGTATGAGGGTATAAAAAAGGGAAAATCCTTGGAATAAATGGACTCCATTTTTCCACCATCCTCAGGAGTCCCGCCTCATCACTTCTTCACTGGGATGGCATATTTTAATCACCCTGGCATGGGGGCTCTAGAAAGCAGGATATGATATTTTAATCACCCCCGCATGGGGGTTCTAGAAAGCACGGTATGTTTTATCACTCTAACTTGGGGGCTCTAGAAAGCACGGTATGTTCTGTCACCCCATCTTGGGGGCATTAGAAAGCAGGATACAACAATGAATAACTTTGGCAGGCATACATCTCTCTGTTTTATGGCTGATGTTTATTATGAGAGATTCATTGAGCACTGTTATTTCTGTTCTAGCTTTCAAGAACTGCTAAATAATTTTTTTGAATGGATAGAAGATTTTTGTTAGTAAAGAACCTATATGATAGCAATTTTGTCTAGCTGAATCAAATGCGTTTAAATAAGTCAATAAATGATAAGCACAATGGAGTGCCTAGATGATACAGTGTATCAACATTGGGTTCAGAGTCAGGAAGAAGTAAGTTTAAATCTAGCTCCAGACACTAGTTATGTGCCTTTAGGCAAATCACTTAATTGCTGCCTGCCTTAGTTTCTTCATTTGTATAAAAAAGTATATAATAGCACTTTTCTCATAGAGTTGTGAGGATCAAATGAGATACTTTTTGTAAAGCATTCAGTGTCTGGAACACAATAGATGTTTAATAAATGTTTATTGACTACTAAAACACATCATACTTACAAACATAACCACAGAGATCACCCAATAATATTCTATCTTGTTCAACATATCGAACTGTATCCCAGGAAGGGATTTAGATCCCAAAGAGGTCACCTGTTTGCCCCAAATCCCATAGTTAATAAATTGTATGGTCAAGAATAGCAGTGTCTCAATATTTAGTCTAGTGCTCATGTCAGTACTATGGCTGTAATATAATAATATTAGCATTTTAATATATTTTCTGCATTAATTACTGATATACTAAGGAAACTTTTCCTAGAGGAATAAGCAAATTAAAATTGCTTAATTTATATTATTTATTTATTTTTTACTTTATAATAATCGGTGGAAAAAAATGGGGCAAAAAAATGTTGGGAAAAGGGAATTGTATCTAATTCATAGATTTGTTCTTCTTGCCCCACATAGTAGAATTAGCAACACTGAATAGAAATTGCAGTTGAATTTCAGATCAATATTAGCACACATTTTCAAATAATTAGAGCTGTCTTAATGTGGAATGGAGTGGCTTGATGCGTAGTGTGGCCCTTGTTATTAGAAGTATTCAAGCAGAGACTGACTGGGTACTTGTTGGAAATATTGTGGAAAGGATTCTTACTCAGCAATGAGTTGTACCACATGACTTCTTGGGAGTCTATTGAGATTCTGTGAATTATCTTCAACAATTAAAGCTAGAAGAGACCTTAAAACTCACTTTGTCCTATATCCTCAATGGGGGTGAGAGAGAGAGAGAGAGAGAAGCAAAATGATCAATTTCTCTTTCTCTGTTCATCTAGTGATTAAAGGCAGAGAAGGGATTCAAAACCAGGTACTGATTCAAATCTAAGGCATATAACATGATATATAATTGTTATAATTTCTTGACGGGTGCATTCATGTAATATTAGATTGAGGCAAGACCAGCACTTCTGAGAGGGGGAATGGAATATAAGAGTCCTCCAAAGGTGATATTCTTATCCAAAGGGAGAAGAGAAAACAAAGACTGCATCTGATGTTTTTTAGAAGAATTCAAATTATCTTATGAAAAGAAATAAAGATACAGGGTATCCTAGAGCCAGAGACTGGTATCTTAAAGGAAAGCCTTCTGATTTCTAACACTGATCCTAACATTGCCAATAAAGTCTTGCTTTTCCTCTGGCTAGCTTTCTGAATTCATGGAATGTTTATTCAGCTGAATGGATATTTTTCTAAGACATAAACTCTTTAAGTGCCTTCCTTTGTAATGGCCCAAATATCCGATAAGATTTTTATTATTTAATAAACACTAGACCTCAATGCTTTGGAGGATAGGTGTGGTAGAACCCTACGGGAATAACAACAAGTAGCAATTTGAGTGTGTCCTATATCTTATGCAACTTAAGGGGAAAAAAAAGCTCATCCCTGCTTCCAGGCAATTTAGAAAACAAGATAAACAACTACACCTACAGAAGAAGGAAAAAGTGCTCTGTCAAGCAGATTGTGAAAATGCATCAGGTGAAAAGAGACACTACTTTGTTTCTGTAACCCTTGGCAGTGAAGAATAGCAATCGATGGAGTTACATGGCAAGATTTTATTTTTTGATTTCTTTTAATAGAACATCCAAAGATTGACAGTAAAAGTCTTTCCAATATCAGAGGCCCATCTAGTTCCAATACTGCTATGTTTCCTATTGATGCTCTCCCCTCTGCCCCCTAGGTGTCCCAGTGAGAAATACCCCATAAAGGACAGATCCTAGCCAGGAAATAAATCCTGTTTCCAGCTCAATTCTGTGAATACATCTTAGATCATTTTTCTGGAATGTTTCCATCAAGAAAACTTACAAGAACCAAAGCAACTTTTTAAAAGAAGAACAAAATAAACATTTGCTACATGACTTACTGAATCTGGCATTTGGAAAATATGCACTTCCAGTAAACTTAGTGAGTTCAGTAAGGCACAATCTTAAGCCTAGACTAGTCTGGGACACTGACCTGCACTGTATGTATTCTTAACCCCACTGCCAAGGTTATTATTCTTGGGACCCTTTGGGTGCCTCAGTCTTGGTAAGGGCAGTTAATGAACTTAGTTGTTGCTGAATATTTCAGTGGTTGGAGAATTATTGTTTTAAAATATATTTAGTTGTAAAACTGAGAAGCAGCACAGCTTAGGTGGTTAGATAATGGACCTATTTCAAATCCCACCTTCAACTGTCTCCAGGGGTCCTCAAGCTACGACCCGCGGGCCAGATGGAGCAACTGAGGATGTCTATCCCCCTCACCCAGGGCTATGAAGTTTCTTTATTTAAAGGCCCACAAAACAAAGTTTTTGTTTTTACTATAGTCCGGCCCTCCAACAGTCTGAGGGACAATGAACTGGCCCCCTATTTAAAAAGTTTGAAAACCCCTGATTAGACCCTGTCAAACTTTCCCCTAGGATATGAAAAGAATTAGGAGATGTGGTTGCCTGACCCACTGTTGGTGATGTCTGAAAAGATCTTGGAGAAGAGGGAAGGTTCTGCAAATGTTCTCTAGACCCATGCCTCTAGGCCACTCAAAGACTCAAGTTATCCTTACAAACATTGGTAGAGGGAATTTCTTCATCTAGAAGAGCTATGTACTAATGAAACCAAAGGCCCAGGTCCTCTTCCTATATATTAGGAAAAAAATAAGAATCCTACAAATAAAATGAAAATGGAGCTTCAGAATGAGGCTCTGTGTCAAAACTTATCTATCATTATAGTTAGCTAGTATGACTTTTTGTAAATGCAGTGACAAAGCGTGGGGGGGGGGTGTTGCTAAATGAAAAATTAAATTCAAGAACTGCCAACTAAGCATCTTCTGTGCACTTGTGTTATATCAAGAACTATGTAGCACACAGGCTCAGAATCTCAGAGTGAGAAAGCTCCCCTAAAGCCAACTTCCATAATCTCTTTGTGGTACTGTAGCCAACCCTCCCTCCTTTTGAGGCACCCATTCCACTTTTATTCCACATCTAATTGATGAGTTTTTCCTCATATCAAGAGTAAATCTGACCTGCTCTAAACTTCCATCCATTACTCTAAATTCTTGATTATTAGACCCAAACAGAACAAGCCTGATTGCTCTTCCACAGGAGGAATTTTCAAAATACTTGAAGACAGGTGGCATTCCTTCAATGCCCTCCCTTTTCTAGACTAAACATTCCCAGCTTTTTTCCACTGATCTTCATATGGAAAAATATCTAATACTTTTTGTCATTTCCACACAGTGACCTGAGTACATTCCAGCTTGCCAGTGTCCTTTATGAAAATATTGGGACCAATATTTTACACAGTACTATCTATAAGATATGAAAAGGACAAACTGGCAGTGGATCACCTTCCTTTTTCTGGGTTGTATGAGTCCCCTAATTTAATCTACAATTCCAATAGTGTTTTGGGCTATTATGTCACAATGTGAACGGAAATTGAGCCTGTAGTCCTCTAAAACCTCAATTTTTTTCATGTGAACCACTGTCTAGTTCTATCTCCATCATTCTTTATTTGCAGAAATATAGTAGGAAATACAGGAAGATCACTTGGGATTTGTGTAATGTAATTGGGGAGATACAATACGTTAGATCAATGCTATCAAACTCAAATAAAAAGGAGCCAATAAGCTGTACATATGGATCCCTGTAGGTTGCATATTGACTTAGTTGTAAAATGTAATGTTAGCTATGTCTTATTGTATTTTTAAAATTTTGTTACACATTTCCTAATTACATTTTAATCTGGCTTGGAGACTTGAGGGCCTAGAGATAGTTGCAGGCTACATGTAGTGGGGCTACATGATTGACACCGCTGTGCTGGGTGTCAAACTGTTTTCTTTCTCTGTGCTTTGCATTCACAATCTTCTTTTTTATAGAATCATAGAATTTAAATCTGGAAGACCTTCAATATCATTTTCTTTCTCTGCAACTTCTGGTATAGATCAGCAACCCATCTTCTAAACACCTTTCTCCTTTGTACCTCAAACCCCTAAATTTATGTCTGACTTTCAATACACAACCTGCTCTCTATTTTACTAAGAAGACTGAAGCCATCCAATATGAACTCCCTTCATTCCTCAACTTTTCTATATGTTATCATGTAGAGGTCTGGAATGCTGAAAAGATATACTTAAATCTAGGTCAGCAACGTACTTATAGGTAAGTACCTATTCAATGTGAGATAATGGTTCTCTATGGTAACATAATGGTTGTGGGTGCTCAGTGTGACATAGTGATATAATCACACTGAAGTATTTAAGGACTGGGACAACTGAGAACCACAGCTTTCAGCCACAGACACAAGAGAAGATACCAGATCCCAGACTCCATCTTTGGCCAGCCACATGGCCCTCCTGCCTCCTTCACTCCTCCACTAAGACCAAAGACTCCTGAGGTCCTCCAGAGAGTTAGTCCAGACTTTATGTTATCAGTCATTTATCCACCTTCTCTTTTGTGTCAGAGGATGAGGCTGTCTTGATTCTTGTCAAGCTAAACCTTTCCACTTGTGTCTTTGGTGAGGGTGCCCCTCTTATCCCATCAATGACCTTACTCCATTAATTATTTCCAACATCTCTAACATTTTACATTTCACTCAACCATGGTTAGATTTTGCCTGTGTTAAAAAAATAGGTTTTCTTGATTGTGTTGCTTTCTGAAGCTTTCTCCCCTTTATCACCAATGTTGTACAAAGTTCTTTATTCTGTACTGCTTTTTTTTTATTTCTTCCATATTCTCTCACTTTATAACCCTCTACAATCTGAATAATTGAATATTCAATTGAAATTAACCTCAAGGAAATAATATCCTCTTTAATGGCAATACATTGATGCCTTTATTTCAGTCCTCCAATCTTTTACTCCGTAAAATCTGACACTGGTGAACAACTCCTCCTTTTAGTATTCTTTCTTTGCTTCTGTGAATTCACTCTTTTCTTATTTTCATCCCACTTCTCTTACCAGTTGATAGGCTTCTTTGCCAGTCTCTCTCTACTTCCTTCTATCCACTAAGAGTGTGTCTCCCAAGGCTCCATCCTTGGCTCTCTTTGCTTCTCTCTTTATCACCTCTGTAATAATTATCAATTCTCTATCTCCAGAGTCAAATTGATTAATTACCAAACCAGGAGAAACATAAAAATGCCAGAGAACATGTATTACCTCTTCCTCTGGGACTACTTTTGAAGTTTTAACTCAACAATTTCTATTCACGGCACCACCATCTTCCCAGACTCCTGGGCTTGAAGTCTTACAGACATCTTCTACTTTTCCTTCCCTCATGTTCCATCTCCAGTCAGTTGCCAAGTTCTGTTGGTCAGGCCATCTGGTCTCACACTTCATTTTACAAGGGTGGGGGTGGGGATGGTAAACTGATTCCCAGAAGGTGACTTACTAAAGTTACACAGCAAGTAAGTAAATTGTGGAGACCAGATTTGAACCTGTATCTTTTGACTAGATCAAAATTCTTTAAACAAGATTCTTTAAATCTTTCCCAATCTCCCCAGGTAAATGTTATGCTTCCCTTTTCAAATGTCTTTTTGCTAAACTGCCTCTCTGCTCTTTTACTGTAGTTACTTCTAGACAAGCCTTCTCCTCTGCTAGTTTGTAAGATCCTGTAAGACAAAGACTATGGCACTTTGCACTTTTGTTTTTAAGATTATAGGACCACAATCTAGAACTGGAAGGATCTGAGAAACTATGTAGTCCATTCCTTAGAAGAGGGCAGAGAAGTCCAGTGATTAAAAGTCTTGTCCATATTCACAGGTAGTAAGGTGGAGGTAGATTTTGAACCTGGGCCTTCTGATTCCAGAGTCAGCATTCCTTCTTTTGACCCATTCTTTCTTGCTAACTCCACTTAAAACAGCTGGCACAATGCCCTACACATGATCATAGTCAGTACTTTTTTTTTTTTCTGGTGTTAGATTGTTTTTTTTTAAATAACTTTTTATTGACAGAACCCATGTAATTTTTTACAACATTATCCCTTGCACTCACTTCTGTTCCGATTTTTCCCCTCCCTCCCTCCACTCCCTCCCCTAGATGGCAAGCAGTCCTATACATGTTAAATAGGTTACAGTAGATCTTGGATACAATATATGTGTGCAGAACCGAACAATTCTCTTGTTGCTCAGGGAGAATTGGATTTAGAAGGTAAAAATAACCCGGGAAGAAGAACAAAAATGCAAGCAGTTTACATTCATTTCCTAGTATTCTTTCTTTGGGTGTAGCTGCTTCTGTCCATCCTTGATCAATTGAAACTAAGTTAGATCTTCTCTTTGTCAAAGAAATCCACTTCCATCAGAATACATCCTCATACAGTATCGTTGTTGAGGTATATAATGATCTCCTGGTTCTGCTCATTTCACTCAGCATCAGTTCATGTAAGTCTCTTCAAGCCTCTCTGTATTCATCCTGCTGGTCGTTTCTTACAGAACAATAATATTCCATAACATTCATATACCACAATTTACTCAATCATTCTTCATTTGATGGGCATCCATTCATTTTCCAGTTTCTAGTCACTACAAACAGGGCTGCCACAAACATTTTGGCACATACAGGTCCCTTTCCCTTCTTTAGTATCTCTTTGGGGTATAAGCCCAGTAGAAACCATAGTCAGTACTTAAAGAAACTGTAGTTTTACTGGTGTGAGTATTCCCTACAGCAACATAAACCATACCTTCTTTGTAACTTAGTGGACAGTGTTCCAGAGTTAGTCTGGCCAAACAATTCATGATTCTGAAGCTGAAAGGAGGTGAAGCTTCTCTGAACTTGATTGGTCTCATCTGTGGACCATAGACATATAGTCTATTCTTAGTCCCATACTGTCATTGTTTTTGTTCAGTTGCTTTTCAGTCTTGTCTAATTTTTCCTGAATCCATTTGGGATTTTCTTGGCAAAGGTACTAGGGGGCTTGCTATTTCTTTCTCCAACTCATTTGACAGATGAGAAAATAGGCAAGCAGTGTTTAATGACTTAACCAGGGTCACCAGCTAGTATCTGAGTCACATTTGAACTCAGATCCTCTTGCCTCCAGTAGTCAGCATTCTATCCATTGTACCACTTAGCTGTCCCATAGTGGCTATAGTAAGCACTTAATAAATATTTATTGAATTAATGACCAGGAGACTCTTTCCAATGGGAATTTACACTATTATGTGGTTAAATAATGACAAGGCTAGATTAATTTGAAAAAGTAAGTAAGAATACTTATGATGATGATGATCATATTTCCTTGAATTTATTTAATGCTTCTCTTCTAGCCAGGATAAAATATTACATCTGTACCATCGAATTTATCATTACTGTAAAAATAACTAACTTCTTGCCTGGAGGAACAAGTTCTAGTATACCATTTGTTAACCGCCACTGTGAAATGTGTTCATTAGGAAATTTTTTCCACAACTCTGCTATACTCAAGTATGTCTGACAGAAGAAACACATGAGGGAAAAATTAAGAGAGTCCCCAACCAGCACTCTGCATTACAATGAAAATATACAATTCCATACACATATG